>NC_054383.1:62517072-62837072 GCF_017654675.1 Xenopus laevis | reverse complement strand
ATCCCCTTTGTTACAGATTATAATAGACAGTATCAATCAATCAGTAATACACTTCAACGTCATTGGCATATCTTACAACGAGCGTATCCACACATAGATGAATTTATTGCTCCGCCCATTGTCTCCTATAGAAGAGGCAGAACAATTGGTACCATAGTGACGTCTGCCCAAGCAAAGAAAAGAATCAGAGAAGTTGATACTTTTCTCGGTAAGAGAGCAACAGGAATGTCACCATGTTACAATTGTAACCAATGCCCCTTTGTATACAAAGGGAAAGATTTCATCCATCCTGAGACGGGGTATACTGCCCACTTGAGGGGCTTCTACACCTGTGTTTCTAAATATGTTGTATATGTGTTGATTTGTCCGTGTGGTCTCATCTATGTAGGTGAGACCACGCAGATGATTAAATCACGTATCTCACAACATAGATCTGCTATTAATCTAGGTAATATGAGTCAGCCGGTGTCCAAGCACTTCCTGGAGAAAGGACATGGTGCTGATCAACTCAGATTTATGGTGCTTGAAATGATCCCCCCACTCAAAAATGGAGGTGATCGAGAAATCCGCTTAAAACAGAGGGAGGTGTGGTGGATCCACAAATTAGGGTCCTTACAGTCCAAAGGATTAAATAGAGATCATGATCTATATCTCTTTCTATGAGTATGTAAAAAAATTTGATGACATTTAGATACAATTTGGATTGAGCCTGTCAATAAATCATGTATTTATAAATTATAAACTATGTTGGTTATCATAGGTTAAAATAGGTACATGAAGGGTAAGGGCAATATGTATGAAATATAATGTAAACTTTGACCTGTAGGGGTCAATTGTATACTCAACGCTGATGTCACTTCCTGATAACTCCTTTTTAAGTCACCTGACCTTGCACACCTGTAAACCATGTGTAACCTTTGTCTTGATAAAGGGCACAATGCATGCCTGAAACGTAGCCTGATGTTTTATATTTAATACACGTTTTCTGATCAAGTGAGTGCTGCCTTACCTGTGTTTTTTTTGTATGAGGAGGAGGAGAGATCCGGCAATCCCCCTAAAGGCTGTGCACCACAACTTTTTCCTCAATTGGAGAGTGCTGATACTGTGAGTTACTATATGTATGTATGTATGTATAATAACTGAGGCCTTTAGCCAACTTGGTATGCAAGCAGTGCGGTACATTCTTGAAACCAAGTATTTGGGATCACCAATACATTGATTTTATGTTACTTGTCATACAGTTCTGCCTCACACATAATTTCTTTTTAATCTATAAAACATTTTTCTTTCAGCAGATGTGTGATCTTTGCTCCCACTGCTAACTTATTTTTGCGGTGGTGGCAGGCCAGTTGGATATTCACGGAAGATACAGCATATTACATGATACATGACACTTAATAGTTCAGCTACATTGATGACCTTTTGTTCCTATGGACAGGCACTGTGGGATTATTAGACATATTTCTGGCACTACTTAATGACAATGAACTTAATATTAGTTGAACATCTACCTATAACATCAATATGATTGATTTTCTGGACATCGCCCTCTTTTAAACCCCATTGCCAGTTGACAGATTTGTACAGAAAATCAACTGCTACTTATTTATTTCTGCAGCTGCCGTTCTAGGTCTACCAAAAGCCGTACCCTTTAGGGAATGCATACTTGTCAATCGTAACCCCTCTGAACCTGATACATATGTTATGAGGGTCAAATAATTATCCATGGAGAGAAGATCTAGTAAAAGAGTAATCAAAAAAAGCATAGGGACTAATATTCCAAGGAATCTTCTTAACACTGCAGTGAAGAAAAAGAAGCAATTGGGTAACTGTGCACATTTTATTAGGACTTACAGTAACCAATTGTCTTCCATTGCTTACTACTACACAAACATTGGCACATTAATCACTGATACAGCGGACATGTGGGAGACTTTCCTCAGACATGCCGATGGTCCCCTAATTTTTGGGACAAATTAGTATCTAGCCACTTTTACAATACCCCAAAGTATAAGAAAAGCATAGGGGGAACTTATATGTGTGGCTTTGTAGGCATGTAAGTGTATGCATAACTTAATATATATAACCAATAGATTTAACAAGAAACACCCGATCAATAATTATTTCAGCGTAGAACAGAGGGTGTAATGTATTTAATCGTATGTCCTTGTGGCAAATTATATGAAGGGAAAACAATCTGCATGCTAAAATGCAGACTTTCATGCCAACGAATGGCTAACATTGGTCTTTATACATTTCTTGGAATTTCAAAATGGTGGCAGCAAAGGTCTTAAAATTTCTGAATTCTCTCTGGTCCAGTCGGGACTGAGAGGTGGTAATCTGGACAAAGCTTACTGGATATTTTTAATTCAACTCAATCTCTCCAAAAGGTTTAAATGAGAGCATAGCATTGAGCATATCAAAAGCACCAAAATGCATGAAGATTCAGCCCCTCCTAACATACTACAGGTGTTTGGAGGATGCCTTCTGAGGTTCAGGGAGATGTTGATATTCGCAATGTTAGACTCCTGGGTCCACAAAATCATTTCATTTAGTTACAGACTTCAATTTCAGACACCCAAAAAGCAAGCTCTGAATCTTGTAATTCAAGACATGATCAAAACCAATGCCATTGTCCTGGGCCCATTGGGGGATTTACTTGAACCTGATTCTTATTCTCCCCCCTAAAAATAGTTCACTTAAACAAGTTTCTATCTTTCAAGATGAAGTCACTGCATTCAGTGTTTGCAAATGTAGAACAAGGAGACTTCTTTACATCATGTCTCTACTTACCAATATTTCCACTGTAGTTGCCCTTGCAACTTGTAATTAATGTGTCACATCCTAACACTATATTTGAATTTGCAGTATCCCTATAATTAAGAATATTTCATATTCACATATGAAATATGCATGATATACAGTAAAAACTTTTAAGAGTATTGGTTATAACAGAGTTGACTAAACAATACATTGTTTCAGTGTGTATATATAGTCAGGGAAAGGATAGGAGGGAGATTGCAGTTAGATTTAGAAATAATGTTTAAATCATTTATCATTTAATGTATATTAGAAAGTTGCTTAGGATTACAATTCAATTGCTCAACTTTAAGCAAGATAGAAAAAGAGTGGACTAATATATACTTATATTAAATTGACTGCTATGTTCATAAACTCTACATGTTTTGTAAAATATGACCATGCTGAACTAAGCTCAGAAGGGTGCATTTCTGAATACAATTTAATGTAAAATATGGGATGTGTTTCAACTTTGGCCTGATTAAATTACAATATTCTTCTTTCAGGGCCCAAACTTTGAGTTCAGCACGGAGACTCATGAAGAACTTTTATACAACAAGGAGAAACTTCTAAATAATGGAGACAAGTGGGAAGTTGAGATTGGAGCAAATATTCAAGCTGATTTCCTTTACCGTTGAAAATCTGTCCATACAGCTACTACAGGACACTCAAGCCAAGCCTATGCATATCTGATATCTTGTACTAGTGAACAGCAATCACCTCTAACATGGTTGTCCTTTAGTATTACACTTCAGAGTACTTTGTTAAGAATTTTGTGAAGAAATAGAGGAACATATGTAGATCTGCAGATTGCCATTGTCTTTGTGAATATTAAATTAAGTTCTTGTGTTCAAATCACTGACACAGTATAATCCTGAGCTTTCATTTCCACATCTTCACAGCTCTCACTGTGGCGGAACCTCTTTTCTTCTAATCGGAATGGGTGACCTTGTGTCAGCTGGAAAGACCTACTGGTAAATAAAGCATTAGAGAGATTATTATATGGTCCCCTTAATAAATATACATAGTTATCATATATCCCCTTAAGCACCTCTTCTCCAGCGTGAACATCCCCAATTTGGCCAGTCCTCATAGCTAAGATTTTCCATACCTTTTACCAGCTTAGTTGCCCTTCTCTGTACCCTCTCTAATACAATAATATCCTGTTTGAGTGATGGAGACCAAAACTGTACGGCATATTCTAGATGGGGCCTTACAAGTGTCTATACAGTGGGAGAATGACCCCCTCCTCCCGTGACTCCTCCTGCCCTTGATGCTGCTGACTGGCATTGCTTGCTACAGCCACGTTTATCATCTACAAGGACTCCCAAGGTCCTTTTCCATAATGGATTTGCCTAGTGCAGTCCCATTAAGAGTATAAGTGGCTTGGATATGTTTACATCCCAGGTGCATGACTTTACATCTATCAACATTATTTATTTATTGATTTTTGATTTGCATTGATTTTTTACTTGAATCTTTACACATAAAGGGAAAATTTCACACAATTGGTGATATAGAGACAAAATAAAAGAGCAGATAAGACTTGTTGGGTTTCCCTATATGTTTGTTGCTTTACCTCCACTTCTGTGAATGTCTTTTATACTGACGGTTTCCAGATTTTGTCTGTATCACAACATTTTAAACGTTATATTCTTTCTAAATGTGTCTAGGTTATCCTCAACCTGTCAGCCATCAGGTGACTCTTAGCTTCTACCAGTGCCTTGTACTAATGATTTTGCCCCTGGGAGAAAAGTTTTCTTGCCTATTTTAAAGGCCAATATTGTGAAACACTTGTGTTATCACTTAATTAGAATTATTTTCTCATCTCTCAATTGATGAATGCAGTAACACATGAGTTCTATCCATTAAATTTCTGAATTGCCATACATACACTTGTAAATTACGGTACAGGGACTTAAGAATAATATACCCTCATCTTTAATACAATGAGAAGCAGTGGGTACTGACACCCTGAATACAGTTTGTGGCAATGAGTCCTGACCCAGTGAGGCCTGAAACGTCTCTGTTATCCAGGTCTTGCCATATGTACTAAATAACCAAACTAACAGCAAAGCTTGCCTGAAATTTAAGTTCTGGGTGATTTTTGAAAATTGACTCGTGCATGTAGGGGCCCCAAAATGAAAACACCCTGTATGAGATAGCATTTCAACTACTAGAAAATCAACACATTTACTGCATTTTATTTGGGGTAAAGCAAACAAAATTAACACAAGCAGAAAATAGCCAGTTGAAATTTTTCGCATAGGGTTCTACACCAGAAACATGTCGTTTGAATAAAAGTACTTTGCAGTAAATTGCTGCTTGGGCTTGGTCCTTCCTTAAAGGAGAAGGAAACCCCCTGGGTGCAAAACCCCTCCCCTGTGTTGCCCCTCCTCCCCCCTGGCCTACCTGTCCCCCTGGGCAAATGCCCCTAACTTGTTACTCACCCCTCTGCGCAGGTCCTGTCCACTGAGTTCACAGTCGCCATCTTCTCCCACGCGCATCTTCTTCCTGCTTTGACCGGCGTCTTCTGGCAAATGCGCAGTAGGAACAGTTACCGGTACAGATCTGCGCATGCGCCGAATGTCACGAAGTTTTCCGATTTCACTTTGTGACATTCGGCGAATGCGCAGTAGATTCGTACTTACTGCACCAGCCTAAAGGTTCAGCATCTGTGTAACTAGATAATGAGGAATTACCTGATTCAAACTTCGTTCCGAACATCCTATATCATGTTCATTTAACTGAAATCCCTAAAGCTTTGCAAAATTTGTGGCCTGGTCATAAAGTGGTTTGATATATATAGTGCCAGTTTGGTGACTGTTTTTTAAACTAAGGTCTGTTGGTCTTCATAATGTTATTTGGATAAGGCTAAAGTATCATGCACAAAGGGTGCTTGTCAATGGTGCATTTTTTTTAATTAAATTTATTTATTAATGACTTGGGGGGAGGTATTGTAAGTTGTATATGAGTGTTTGCAGATAACACCAACCAATGCAGCCCAATTATTTCCATCCAGGATGTGGCATGCTTGCAGCAGGATTTTGAAAAACTGGCAATCTAGGCAATGAGATGCATTGTTAATAAATGTAAAGTTATGCACATGGGATTTAAATATATGCCAGCCACTTACAGTTAGGTCCATAAATATTTGGACAGAGACAACTTTTTTTCTAATTTCGGTTCTGTACATTACCACAATGAATTTTAAATTTCAGCTTTAATTCAGTGGGTTGAACAAAAAGATTGCATACAAATGCGAGGAACTAAAACCTTTTTTAACACAATCACTTCATTTCAGGGGTTCAAAAGTAATTACTAATACTTAGTTGAAAACCTTTGCTGGTAATGACAGCTTGAAGTCTTGAACTCATGGACATCTCCAGATTCTGGGTTTCCTCCTTTTTAATGCTCTGCCAGGCCTTTACTGCAGTGGCTTTCAGTTGCTGTTTGTCTGTGGGCCTTTCTGTCCCAAGTGAAATGCATGCTCAATTGGGTTCAGATCAGATGACTGACTTGGCCATTCAAGAATATTCCACTTCTTTGCTTTAATAAACTCCTTGGTTGTTTTGGCTGTAAGTTTTGGGTCATTGTCCATCTGTGTTATGAAACTCCTCCCAATCAATTTGGCTGCATTTAGCTGGATATGAGCAGACAGTCTCTGAACACCTCAGAATTAATTCGGCTGCTTCTGTCTTGTGTCAGATAAAAAAAAGAATTGTTGTGGGTGCACACCTGTGGCCAATTTAAAAAAAGTCTAATTCCCTGTCTCAGTAATTCAAGTAAAAATGCTAGTGCATATAGTTTTGAAACAGGGTTGTTTAGTTACAAAGTTATGATCATAAAATTGATAAGCCACCATACCGCGTCACGGTAAACCCCATACGGTGGTCCCTAACTTGTTTACCTTTAATCATAGTAAAATAGGTATCTTACCTCTCTCCTTAATAGCATTTATATGAAAAACTCCTATGCCTTGGTTTCAAACTGTGATCTAAATCCTCCCCCGCCAACTGCTATGCGGCTTTTAAGTGGGAGAGACTGCCTTCAGGCTAGATCCTCCCATGCCGCTAGCATTTTCGGCTTTTAAGGGAGAGTGATTGCAAAAACCAAAGCACATCATCGATAAACACTAGTGTCCCAGTGCCACTGGCAGCCATGCACGCTCAAGCCATCACACTGCCATGTTTTACAGATGATATGGTATACTTTGGATCATTAGCTGTTCCACGCCTTCTCCATACTTTTTTCTTGCCATCATACTGGTAGAGGTTGATCGTTTTTTCATCTGTCCAAAGAATGTTTTTCCAGAACTGTGCTGGCTTTTTTAGATGTTTTTTTTAGCAAAGTCCATTCTAGATTTTGCCACTCCTAATATTTTAGCAATTTCTCAGATGATTTTTTTTCTGTTTCACCTGCATGGAGAATTCCTTTGACTGCATTTTGTCTGTACACAGCAAAATCTTCCCCATACAAACCCCCCTCAAATCAACTTCATGGCTTTTATCTGCTTCATTGATAATGACATAGCAAAGGAATTGCCCACACCTGCCATGAAATAGCCTTTGAGTCAATTGTCCAATTGCAGACACAGAGAATGCGGTAAGATATAGACCAACTACTACTATAATAAAGCTACACACATCTTTATTACTCCTACATTACCACTTCTCTTATCTTGCAGAAATTTGACTCTTCTTCTCCTCCATTTCTTCCACAGTGACAACATTAACTATTTCCTTAATTAGCCATTTTGAATTGTAAACTTAATATTAAACACTGAATAGCACATCATCCTGTTGTGAGTTCTGGGGTTTTTTATACACGAAACTGCAACTGTGCCATCCTGCTGTGAGTTCTGGAGGTTTTGTACATGAAATTACCACTGTGTCATCCTGCTGTGAGCTCTGGGGGAATTGGACAGGAAATTGCCACTGTGCCATCCTGCTATGAGTTCTGGTGGTATTATCTAAGCAAACGCCACTGTGCCATCCTGCTATGCATTCTGGGGGCATCTATACATGAAATTGCCACTGTGCCATCCTACTATGAGTTCTGGGGGTATTACACATGGAATTGCTGCTGTGTTCATTTATTTTTATATATTCACTGTGGGTGTATCTGTAAAATGGGGAGTGGTCAGTGGTGCCCCTAAAAGATATATTGGATGTAACTGTCAATCAAAATCTGACACCCAACTCTTACAAGAATACAAAATGAAGAGAAAGAGATGCAGAGCAAGAAGATATAAAGATAAACTTCTTATTCAGTATGATGAAGCATATATTAAATTTTCATTAAAGCAGACCTGTCACCTCCCATGAATATAAAAAAAACATTATTATATGTTAAAAACTAAGGTTGCATCGAATTCACTATTTTGGGATTTGGCTGCACCCCCAAATACTTTGTGAAAGATTTGTCTGAATATCCATCCGGGATCCTAATCTGCATATGCAAATTAAGGTTGAAAGGGGAAAAAAAAATTCTTCCTCGGTTTGTGATGAAAGGTCACGTAATTTTAAGAATTCGGTTTGAGCAGGCACAAGCAGAATTGGAATCCTGCTGAATCAGAATCCTGACGAATCGGAATCCTGCTGAATCAGAATCCTGCTTAAAAAAAGGCTGAATTTTGGCCAAATACTGAACTGAATCCTGTATTCAGTGAATCCCTATTACAAGCATTCTTATATTGGTTAAAGCCATTATGAAGATCTTTTTATTATTTATCATAACTGTCTAAACACTAGGGGGTCTAACATTACTGGTGATGTTGGTCAAAGCAACCAATCAGATATATGCTTTTGTTTTCTAAATGTTAAAAATCTAATTGCTGATTGGTTGCTATGGGCAATTATGAAACAATTATGTTGGAGTGACCAACATTTGCATTCTAAAAGATAAATACTACGTTTAGTATTGCAATTATAAAAAGCTTTTTTTTTAATAAATAAGGCCAGTAACATTGAATCTGTAACAAACAAGGGAAAGTTGTGCTCACCACTAATTTTTAAAATCATTAGAGGGTGTGACCACAAAATACAAATAGACAAATAAAAGATTCCTCTGCACTCAACCCATTATCAATATATTTAAGACAGATACATTTTGTGCATACTGCTACTGAAAAATGCCTTTAAATAAAACAGGGATTGTTTGTCCATATATTGCAATATATTTAGTGATGGGCGAATTTGCGCCGTTTCGCTTCGGTGAAAAATTCACGAATTTCGCGCGAAATTCGGGAAACTGCGAAAAATTCGCGAAACGGCGCCGGCGTCTCGTTTTTGACGCCGGCGCCCGTTTTTTCGACGCCGGCGCCCGTTTTTGACGCCGGCGTCCATTTTTCGGAAAAATGATTTTGACGCCGGCGAATTTTTTCGGCGAATTTTCGCGGGCGTTTCGCGAATTTATTCGCTGGACGCGAATCGCGCAAATTCGCGCCTGGCGAATAAATTCGCCCATCACTAAATATATTTAAGCTGGCCAACTACGTCAAAGTCATCCCATATCTGGCCAGTCCTACGCTTAATTTTCATCTGATTCATTAAGAATTCTATTGCTTCATTATACATTTTACAAAGGGACTAAATGTTGGAGTGACCAACATTTGCATTCTAAAAGATAAATACTACGTTTAGTATTGCAATTATAAAAAGCTTTTTTTTTAATAAATAAGGCCAGTAGCATTGAATCTGATCAGTTCTTACAGCAATAGTGTTACAGGTCTTAATCTTGACATAGACGTGCAGATTTTAGCTTTATATTGCACAAATGATCGGATTGTGAAATCGTCCAACCTGCAACTAACCATTCAGATTAAACAGAGTAGTAAAATAACAAATCAGACGATGTTCATCCATGACAGCAATCGTATGAAAGTTATGTCTGACAAATAGTAGTGACAGTCACCCACTGAAATTATCAGATTGTATGGCAATACATGCAGAGATTTTATCGTTAGCTGACAGAAATCTTATAATTTACTTTGAGCCACCAATTTCAAAGTATATATATTCGCAAAGAGGGATGCCCTGCTTAAAACGCATCTCATTCCAGCCTGGCTCGAAATTATTGTAGGAAGGAAAACTGCCAAGTGTGCATCTTTGACAGGGGTGCTGAATGGGTTAATGATTTTGGGCCAATAAATTAGAACTAGACATTTGCAGACAGGGATGTCCCGCATTGTATTCACCCCATTCCAGCCTGGCCGAAAAGGGGTCTCCGCAGGACAAGTGGCATTAGAATGGGCATCTTTGCAATTCTGCCTTTTTGAATAAGTAACAGGGTTGCAGAAGTGGTTGAATGACTTTGGGCCACTGATTTAAAACTATATATTTGCAGGCAGGGATTATATGCACCCCTTTCAGCCTAGCCCGACAAAGTTCTGGGCAGCAAAAGTGGCATCATTGCAATTCAGCTTTTTTGAATAAGTAACAGAAATGCTGAAAGGGATAAATGACGTTGGCTCACTTATTTGAACCTATATAGCTGCTAACAGGGATGCCCTGCATTAGATGCATCTAGTTCCAGCCTGGTCCAAAACAATCATGGACAGGAAAGGTGGCATCAAATTGGGCAATTTTGCCCACTTATTTAAACCCTATATGCTTGCGGCAATGAATGCCCTGCAAAATAGGAACATTTCTTTCTAGCATGGCCCAAAAGAGTTCTAATTAGGAAAACTGGCATCAAAGTGGGCATTTTTGCAATTCCCCACATAAAATCAATTAAAAAAATGGTTTTGGGCAGGACAGGTGCCTTCAAAGTAGGCATCTTTGCAATTCTGCCTTATTGAAGTAACAGGGGTGCTGATATGTAACTGCCAACAGGGATGCCCTTCATTAGATGCATCTCGTTCCAGCCTGGCCAAACAATTATGGGCAGAAAATTGGCATCAAAGTGGGCATTTTGGCAATTCTACCATTTTGAATACGTACCACAGGCAAGCATGCACTGCATATTATACCTCTCATTGCAGCCTGGCCTCAACTGTTTATCGGCATGAAACTGGGCACCAAACTTGGCCACTGAGTTGATAGTAGTTATGCACAGACAGGGATTCCCTGCATAGCATACTTCTCATTTCAGCCTGGCATGTAACATGTAGCTGGCATTTTAATAGTGTTAAGTGGCTTTTGGACACTGAAAACAATATATATGTAGGTATCAACACCCTCCATTACACATCTCCAGTGTTGGAACTAGTAGTCGGTGGCCCCCCAAAATTTTCTGAGGGGCCCATCTTGCACAGCACAGATTTACAAAAAGATGGGGACGAGGTGTAGGTTTACCACTGCACTAGCTGTTCTTTTCCAAACCCTCTGTTTGGAAAGTGATGAGTCCAGTTGCTGGAGTGCTTGCCCATTCTTAAAGGAGAAGGAATACCATTTTTACATGGGGGTGCCAAAAGTTAGGTACCCCCAAGTGACTGCTTTTACTTACCTGACATCCCAGGCCAGTGCTCCTATCAGCAGAAAACCGCACCGGCCCAGGGTTCCACAGTGCGATCCTCTTCCTGCTTCTTTGGGACTTCTCCTGGCTGCGCATGCAAGAGCAATGCGAAAAAGTCGTCTATTTTGGTCTACTGTGCATGCATCTGCCCTGGGAAATCTTATGGCACCCCCAAGTAGAAAATCATATTCCTTCTCCTTTAAATAATATAGGATTTCAGCAGATCAACATTTCGGGGGGCTCCTTTGTCTTTGCCCTTTCATAATGCGCCAAATTGTTTCAGTGGGTTGGGACTGCTGGCAATTAATGCCTGGACTCTTTTACCAGTGGCGTAACTACGACGCGCTGCCCTCCCCCCACACAAATATAATCCTCTGTGGCTCTGTTTACCCACCCCGCCAGCTCTGCCTGCTTCCGCTCCTGCTCTGCCTGCTCCGCAGCCACTTGCAAGTACGTAGGAGAGAGGCTCGAATGTTTTTTTTTAACAATTATAGAGGAAGCAGACCCAACAGTCCTCCCCCCACTGACAACAGGGTCTGCTTCCTCTATAGTTACTCCAGTGTCTTTTACTACAGAGCCAGGCTCATGTCATATGTGCAGAATGGGGTTTGTTATAGTTTTGTCTAAGCACAGCCTACCCTAAACCAGACTGGATCATCTGAATGGCAATATATGCTCCAAAACCTGTAAATATCATTCAGCATTAATGCCTTCCCAAATGTGTCAGCTTCCCATGCCATGTGCACTAATGCACCCGCATGCCATAACAGATGTGCCAGTTTCCCATGCCATGGGCACTAAACCATCCTCATAATGGATGTGTTAGTACTGCACATCACTACATCCCTATACCATACGCCATGGGATGACTTTGACGTAGTTGGCCAGCTTAAATATATTGCAATATATGGACAAACAATCCCTGTTTTGTTTAAAGGGTAAGACATTTTTCAGTAGCAGTATGCACAAAATGTCTCTGTCTTAAATATATTGATAATGGGTTGAGTGCAGAGGAATCTTGTATTTGTCTATACGCCATGGATCTGCCAGCTCCCCATGCCATGTGAATTAATGCATCCCATACCATCACAGATGCTGATGGCTTTAGTGCACTGATAACAAGTCGTATGGTCCTTCTCCTCTTTAGCCTGGAGGACACTGTTTCCATGATTTCAAAAAAGAATGTTACAGGACAGTTTCCCACTTGGCCACAGTCCATGTTAAATGAGCTTGGGCCCAAAGAAGTTGGTGGTGTTGCTTGATTATGTTTATATATGGGTTCTTCCTTAAATGGCAGAGTTTTAACTTACATTTGTGGGTGCAGCGATGAATTGTGTTCACAAACAATGATCTTGAGAAGTATTCCTGATGCCATGCAGTGATTTCCACTACAGATTTGTGTCTGTATTTAATGCAGTGCTGCCTGAGGGCCCCACGATCACAAGCATCCAATATTGTCTTTTAGCCTTGTCCCTTGTGTAAAAAAAAATCTCTAGATTCTTGGATCCATAGATTTGTGTCTGTATTTACTGTAGTGCCGCCAGAGGTCCCAATGATCACGGGCATCCAATATTGTCTTTTAGCCTTTTCCCTTGTATACAAAAAATTTCTTTAGATTCTTGGATCTTTAAGAATTTTTTGTTAAGGAATATTATTCTTAAATTGTTGCAAATTTGCAATATTTGCCCATGCAGTGTTTCACAGAGTAAGGTAGCTCTCCCCATTATTTTATTAGGTATCAAGCTAAATCACCCCAAATATGAAGGCCAGGGTTCCCCCTGAACAGTTTGATGCTGCTAGGGGCCCAAAATTAAGACACCCCATATGATCTATTGTTTCTGTCATTTTAGCTACTGCAAAATCAGCACATTTACCCCATTGTATGTGGTGTAAACAAACAAAAAAGTAAGTTCATCCCAGAAAGCCATATATTGTTATTGTTTTTATTCTCTGCCTGTCCTACCCTGCCTGTATGTGCCATACTCTGCCTGTTCTGCTCAGCCTGAGTGTATGTCATACTCCCCCTGCCCTGCTCTGCCTGTATGTGTGATACTTTGCCTGTCCCACTCAGCCTGTGTGTGCCATACTTTGCTTGTATATGCCATACTCTGCCTGCCCTACACTGCCTGTACGTGCTATATTTTACCTGCCCTATGCTGCTTGTGTGTGTCATACTCTGCCTGCCTTATCTGCTTGTGGGTGTTGTTTAATTGTGTAAATAACGCCAGTTACTGTTTCTGGAGCAAGGGGGATACTGGCTTTGCTGGAGGGGCCCTAGAGCTTGTCCTCTGCAGAGTGCTGCTTAGTGTACAACACTGAGGGGAGATGGATGCAGGAGAAGCAGCAGATAAACAATTCGTTGCCCTTGTTGCAGAGGGGACTGTCATTACTTCTGACTCTCTGTAGAGGCAACAAAAGCATTGATGCAGAACCTCTATCTGCACAAGAACATACCTAGTATGCTCTTGGAAGATAGAGCCTTTGCCTGCCAAGCACGTAAGGCAGTAACTACAGAGGAAGCAGACCCTGCAGCTGCAGGGGGCACAGGAGGTATAGGGGCCCCATGAGGCCCTAATTTATGAGCCATTTCAACATATATTGATAAAACAGGACAACATATTGATATGTTGGGGGCCCTAGAATTAATTACCACCCCTGTTACTTATTCAAAGGGGAAGGATTGCAAAGATGCCCACTTTGATGCCAGTTTTTGTCCCCAGAACCCCTTAGGGGATATGCTAGAAAGAGATGTTTTTATTGCAGGGAATCCATTGCTACAAATATATAGGGTTAAACCAGTGGTCCAAAGTCATGTAACCCCTTCAGCACCCATGATACTTATTTAAAATGTCAGAATTGCCAAGATGCACACTTTGATGTCACCTTTCCTGCCCAGAACCGTTTTGGGGCAGGCTGGAATGGGGTGCATACATTGCAAGGCATACTTGCCTGCAAATATATGGGGGGAATGTAATAAAAGTCAGTTACGGAAAAAATATTCGCAATGCAAATTAAATATAGCTTTGCAAACTGCTTAGTGACCTCTGCAAATTTTATAGTTTGCGCCACTGCGCAGTGAAAAAGTTGTTATGTTTGCTACAGAACATTACGACACCTTCAAGCACTTCTTAAAAGTGGGCAATGCGCAATTAAAAGTAGCAATGTGCATTTAGAATTCGCAGCGCAATAACAGTTTAAAGAAGAGTATTACATTGCGAACTGAGAATTTTTATTCTTATTTGTGCAAATTGCTTTGCTCTTTGCGACTTTTATAACATTCCCTCGATTTAGTTTTAAATCAGTGGCCCAAAGTCGTTCAACCCCTGCTGCACCCGTTACTTTTTCAAAAAGGCAGATTTGCGATGATGCCCACTTTAATGCTACTTTTCCTGCCCCTTTTGGGCCAGGCTGGAATGGGGTACATACAATACGAGACATCCCTGTCTGCAAATATCTAGTTCTAAAGTCATTTAACCCCTTCAGAACCCTTTTGACCAAACTGGAACCATTTCGGGCCAGGCTGGGATGAAATTTTATTCGGGGCATCCCTCACTGCACATATATGCTTTGAAATAGGTGACCCGGTGCTTTAAAGGGCCATTTAACCCTTTAAAGCATTGGTTATTTATTCACCAGACCGAATAAGAAACGAATGCCACTTTGCTGCCCAGGACCATTTGGGGCTAGGCTGGAAAAAGCTGTAGTTTATGTTGGGCAACCCTGTCTATAAACGTATACTTTTTAAGGCATGGCCCAAAGTCATTTAAGTCTTTAAAACATCAGTTACTTATTCACTGACCACATAAGAAACCAACTTCATTGTATGAATAAAGGTGGCCATGCACATAGAGATCCGCTCGTTTGGTGATAACGCCAAATGAGCGGATCCCTCCCTGATATGCCCGCATTGAGATGGGCAATATCGGGCTGATCCAATCGTGGGCCCGAACAAATGTGGTCTGTGATCCGATGCCAGTTTTAATCCTGTCCGAACGACATCTGCCCGACTTTCGGGGCAGATATCGATCATGGAAGGGCCCCACATACGGGCCAATAAGCTGCAGACTCTGTCTGTCGGCAACTTTTATAGGCCCGTGTATGGTCAGCTTAAGAAACAGACTGAAGACGAAAACTTTTTATGATACTGATTGTGATTCAGGCTGAAGTGATTTCACCCTTCATTTGATTAAAAAAAAGAAGCTTATTTCTGCATGACTGAAAGAGGAACTGATGCTGTTCTTGATTTTAGGAACTGAAAGTTACACACTTGTCAGAACCTCTCCCCCCACATCTCAATAAACCCCTTCAGCCTCTCTATCTACCACTGTACTGAAATGCACAATATTTAGGAATATATTTGCTGAAGTCCTCCAGAAGCAATTCATTCTAGTATTTCCTGGGCTACTCTTCCTGTACATGTTTCGTCTCCAATTCTCAGCTGTCCCAACCCCCTTTAAAACATTCCCCTCCCCTCCCTTTCCTTCCTCATTGTAAATGTAACTCTTCGGCAGTAGCAGGAAGTTTGCAAGAAACGCAGATAAAATGAGTGGGTGACAGAAGACAGAGAAGTCACCGGATTAGTAAATTATCAATTGAACAGTAATCTTGAATGGTTTCTGCAGATGAACTACACATATCCATGCTAAGGTAAACGGTTAGTATTACAAATATACAGAAAAAAGACAACAGCAAAATGAAAGTGATTGTGTATATGGACACAGGTATAGAAATAGTATTTAAATATAGCAGGGGCTGTATTGCAGCAGTTGATTATTAAAATAATTCAGTGGCTGTAGTGGAAAACTTTAAATCCAGAAAAAATTAGAACAGTTTGTTTAGTTCTTGCTGTGTGTAATTTCTGTTGTTGCTGCCATTGACAGATATGGCTGAAATCTATCCAGAAGCATCCATTAATGGGATTGCAGCTGACAGAGGCAGGGATTACGCAGTGCCTGATGACGTTCCTGTTCTCGAGGGAGCTAATGCACAGGTACGTTCGAAAATTGAAAAATTTGCCCTCTCGCTTGGCCGCCCACTCATTCCCCCTCCCCCCCCCCTCTCTCTCTCTCTCTCTCTCTCTCTCTCTCCCTTACTCTCCCTCCCTCCTCTCTCTCTCTCTCTCCCTCCTCCCTCTCTCCCTCCCTCCCTCTCTCTCTCCCTTTCTCTCTCTTCATCTGGGCCACCCATTCACCTGCCCATCCTCCCTCACGCCTGCCCATCCTGTCTCCCCTTCGCATCACCCAGCTTTGTGCAGCTGTGAGTGGAGATTTTTCTTAAATCTTTAGATCAAGCAGACCCTGCAGTCCAGGCCCACTGTTCCCTGGGCCCCCCTCAACTGTGGGGTCTGCTTCCTCTATAATTACACCAGTGGCTGCATATGTTTATTTTCTATTTTTACTGTGACTATGAAATCAGGTGACATAAGTGTATATATGTACATATCTTGAATCATTTGATAACATTTAGGGAAAATTGCTCCAGAAACTTTGCTGTTATTCTGCAGTCCCAGGTTAGCTTCAGCAAACTAACAAAGAACTTAGAAAGTTCAACTTGAAAAATATTCTAGGTCGCTTCACATTAAATGTATTATAGAAAAGTCTGTCAGAGATAAGCAGATAAATGGAACCCTGCCAGCAGCTATCCTAAAAATTCAGTTTTATTGTACATATATGCCGCATAGCAAAGCCAATCTGTTGCCTTCTTCCCCTGTATGTGTGTGTACTGGTAGGCACAGGATCAGGGGTAGGTCAGGGAACCAGAAAGTATTAAGGCAAGGTACAACCAGAGAGTATTTAGGAAAGTACAAACAAAAGTATGCATTTTTATACCAAAATCCTAATGTGTGTTCGCTCACAGGCTGATCCCACATCTATCAGTGAACATATATCAGTGAACATCTATAGTGAACATCTATCAGTGAACATAGTGGACAGAAGGAAACAGATCTCCTTTAAAACAACCAAAATACTGTTCTATTTTCAGCAATGTAAATAGTCATTGGTAAATTATTCCAAGGCACGGTAGCATGATTTCAATAATTTACCCAGAGAAGAGACAAGATAGCAGTGACTGCCCTAAGGAACACTACTCTGGGTTGTCATTTAGGTAAGGTCATTCAGGGTGCCTAGAAAATTTCACCCTCTGTGATTTTAGGATTCCTTAATGCCACTATAAATGAGTATATATATAATTCCATAAATTCTTATATTGCTGTCTTAGATAACAGCTGTGTTATAGAGCCTCAATATAGCTTTGCCTGTTTAAGGTTGATTTTTATATTATGTTCCTCATTTTTTATGATTCTGGCAATGTAAATTAACAGGACTAAAATCTCTCTTAGCTTGCTTCAGTGATAAAAAGTTCCTGTAAGCTTCTAAATTGCCACACTGGAGTTTAAAAAGTATCCCGTCTCAGTTTCACTGAATTGTGCTGTTGTATCACATCTGCCAGTGAGATTCAGAATTTACGTTAAACTTTAAAGAATAGTTAAAAATGCAAAATGGGCGATGAGCATTCAACAAACCACATAAATATAGTAGAAAGAAAACTCATTTATAAGAGCATGGGGTTAATGTATAAATCATCACTGAAAAGTGCAACTTTAGGCAATTTATTTAGTCATTCATGGAATTTAAAAAGTAATTTCATTACTTGAAGAAAGAGTAGCATGTGGTAGAGGAGTTCAGTGACAAAATATAGCACAAATATAGAAGACATATACAGAAGGCAAATGTGTGTTCAAATAGCTCTACCCATTGTGGAAAGCCAGAGGAAAATTATTCTTAATGGAACTCTCTATGATTACTTACCACCTCTGAGAAGTCTTTGCTGAGATCCTTACCATGTTCTGTTCCATTACCCAATGAAAACCTGTGCAGACAAATGAAGAAGGAGCAGATCACAACTCATATTAAAGGTGGCCATAATCTAATGGCTGCCTATCGGCTGCACTCAACCTACATAGGGGCACCTCACAGGGATGCCCATTATTAGTTTGCAATCTAGCATTAGCCCTTCTGTCGCCTAAACTACCTCTATGGGGAAATTCCTTCCTTTCGCACCTGAACCACATAGCAGAGTACAAAATGTGGCCACAATGGGGCGATATGCCCCAGGGCTGAAATTAAACATGTCCAAACCCAGGAGCCTCTTCCCTGGTTCTCCTATTTCCAGCTTCGACAGGCCACCAATACCCAATTTCAAGGGAATGCTATGAATCTCACAACCTCTAAGATAGAAGCAGCCCTTAGAGCCCCCACCACCAAAAAACTTTCCCACAGGCTGTACTTGCTTCTCCTAGCTACTATTAAACCTCCATTTAATGCATCGGGTACAGCCTGGAGCAGAGACATCCCAGGGCTAGAGGATGATGATTGGGAGGAGGCAACTGATAGGGCCTATGACAACCTCGTCTCAACCAGAGATAGACTGAGCCAGTTCAACATCCTACATAGACTTAACCCCAAATAGGCTATTCAGTATGAACCAACGGGACTTACCACAGTGTCCTAAGTGTAGGGTCTCAGAGGCATCTTATCTACATCTCATCTGGTCATGCCCCCGAATCCAAGCCTTCTGGTCTCAGGTTCTCAACTATATTCAGGATAAAACTGCACTGCCTAAACTAATAACCCCTCAGGTATGCATTCATGGTGTAATAGATGTGGTCACCCGTAGGGCGGCCATGAGAATACTCTATCGTACACTTCTATTCTATGCCAGGAAATGTATCCTCCTGAATTGGATGTCCCCCCAATCCCCCACAGTTAATGGCGGGTTGAACTTACTTAAAAGGATCCTGTCATCGGAAAACATGTTTTTTCAAAACGCATCAGTTAATAGTGCTACTCCAGCAGAATTCTGTACTGAAATCCATTTCTCAAAAGAGCAAACAGATTTTTTTATATTCAATTTTGAAATCTGACATGGGGCTAGACATTTTGTCAATTTCCCAGCTGCCGCTGGTCATGTGACTTGTGCCTGCACTGTAGGAGAGAAATGCTTTCTGGCAGGCTGCTGTTTTTCCTTCTCAATGTAACTGAATGTGTCTCAGTGAGACATGGGTTTTTACTATTGAGTGTTGTTCTTAGATCTACCAGGCAGCTGTTATCTTGTGTTAGGGAGCTGCTATCTGGTTACCTTCCCATTGTTCTTTTGTTTGGCTGCTGGGGGGGAAAAGGGAGGGGGTGATATCACTCCAACTTGCAGTACAGCAGTAAAGAGTGATTGAAGTTTATCATAGCACAAGTCACATGACTTGGGGCGCTGTACTATAACAATTGTATGAAGATGGAACCACAAAAAATATAATGTTTGTTTGTTTATTGTTATAAAATGCAAAATAAAAACCTATTTAAAAAAAGGTGGCCATAGACATCGATAATATTGTACAGAACACATTTTCATACTATATTTGGTGCATGTATTGCAAGAGACAAGCCGACTGATATTGGCAGAAGATCTGGATATCAGGAGGCTTGTCGATCGTGCCTTTTAAGGCACCCAAACATCAGCAATTGTTAGTGCTGAATTGTCAGATACAGGTAAAATGTTATTGTTTATACCTGTTTATCTGACGATTCATTTCTACACGTGAGTGTTGAAACAAACTTTCTTTCCTGGAAAGATCTTTTCCAGGAAAGATCATAATTGTAACATCTATGGCCACTTTAAGAGATGGACTTGTCAATGGATTGGACACACTGCAAAGTATTAAGGTCCCCTGCAGGCAAAAAAAGCAGGGGAAACCAAAAACAATGTTCAAGAGAGGACATTCATGAAGCACGAGGAAAGGAAGATCAACATGGGGAGAATGGAGAGCCCACTTCCTACTGTTGTGGTGCTTCCAACCATGAAAGCACATTGTGATAGTTTTTTTAAGCAACAAAACATCAATAATGATATTCGGGGAGCACCCCAGCCCCAATGACTTTGTTTATAAGGTATTTAAATATACATAGTTCTACAACACTGAGTAAAAACTTGTAAACATTAGTGAGTGGTGGCAGTAGTGTTGATGCTGGTGGTTTGATAGTGTTTTGTGTCAATTATGGTAATCTTTCCTAATTATTTAATTATTACTAGCTTTGATGAATTTAGTGTCACATGAATATGTATTTTTTAAATATGTTTTTATTGAAGCCTCATCACAGTTGTTCTTTCATGCATTGATGTCAATATTGTTACAAATTGAACATCCATTAAGCAATAAAAACATTTTGATTAATGCCTGTTTTGTTTGCGTATTCTAGGATAAATTACAAGTTGGGTAGTGGTGGTCACATTTATAAATTCACCACTATTTCTGACTAAGTGATTATGAGAGGCCACTTTTCTTTTCCAAACACGTATTAACTTAACAACAACATCAAGTAAAATAAAACATTTAGGTCAAATAAGGCCGTTACTCGTCCTTGTTAGAGAGGCTTTAATGAGCCTTCCATTATCTACATGTCTGTGAGTCCTGGGAGGCAGCCAATACATCTATCTTTTTAGGCCGTTATCGCTAGAATGAGAGGGTTCTACCTCAAAGACTTTCTAGGTCGTACAACGTGGCGTTTCTCCAGGCTTTATAGGTGCTCATAAATAGGGGATTGGTTTTTTTGTTAGGCGTGAGTTCATTAGGCGGGAGGTGGAGCAAGGGATTTAAGTATGTAGTTTCCACAAGTTCTTGTTCTAGGTCTAAGTTGCTGTATGTGTTAGTGTTGTATATCCAGTCTCCAGCATGACGCAGCAGGGCAGCTTCATTATAGTCTTCTACACCTCCATTAATTTTGAGCTGTTGTAGTTTTAGTATGGTAATCCAAGGTCGTTTCCCTTTCCAAATGAAGTTTCTAAAGGTTTTGCTGATTTGTTTTAAGTCTTTGCATTTAAGATAGTATGGTAACATTTGGATCTTATAAAGTATTTTGGGGAAGTATATAATTTTGATTAAGTGTGCTCTGCCTAAAAAGGAGATTTTTGCTGTTTTCCATTTATAAGGGATTTAAGTATGTAGTTTCCACAAGTTCTTGTTCTAGGTCTAAGTTGCTGTATGTGTTAGTGTTGTATATCCAGTCTCCAGCATGACGCAGCAGGGCAGCTTCATTATAGTATTCATTCATTTGTTGATTTGTTTTAAGTCTTTGCATTTAAGATAGTATGGTAACATTTGGATCTTATAAAGTATTTTGGGGAAGTATATAATTTTGATTAAGTGTGCTCTGCCTAAAAAGGAGATTTATCTGTTTTCCATTTATATAGGTCATGCTGGAGATAGCTTGCTTTATGTTTAGCTGGTAGATATATGTGTGATGGCTTGCAAATTTTATGCATAGATATGTGATGAAATGTTGTGCTTTATTGAATGGGATATTTTGTGTCCAGTCTGTATGGACCGTGTGTTTTAGTTTGATGGCTTCAGATTTGTCATGGTTGATTTTTAGACCTGAGAAGGTTGTGTATCTATTTATAGTTTCTATAATGATGGGGATGTCTTGGTCAGGTTTGTTTATGAATAACAGGATGTCATCTGCAAATGCTATTATTTTGTTGTGTACTTGTCCTATGGTGAATCCTTGAAATGATTGGTTTTGTGCTAAGTGTCTAAGTAGTGGGTCTACTTATTTTTATCGCAAGCACTACTACCCATGTTGACGTCAGTTAACATCAACAACATAGACATCTCAGACCATGCACTGATCTCTATCACCTTAAAGCTACCTACACCCCAACCTAAATCTTACAACTGGAGATTTCCAGCATATCTGTGCACTAGTGAAGACTTCCAAACCTTTCTAAAAACGAGTTGGGCCAACTACGTAGATGATAATTTTGATCATTGGGATAATCCACAACTACTATGGGCAGTGGCTAAACCAGTTCTGAGAGGACAGGTTACCTCATATTTGATCAAACAGAGGTAAAATTATAATGAAAAATATAACCTATTACAAAAAAAATTGACCAAACATTATACAGCTTTTAAAACGACAAACACTCAAGAAGATAAAAATAAATACAAAGAAACAAAAGAACTTTTTGATACTTTATTAACTGAAAAAGCTCACAAATCACTTAGTCATACTGCAAACAAATTTTACAGATATGGTAACAAATAAGGGAAATTACTGGCACAAATAGCTAAGAGGAAAACTCGCAACACATATATACAAAATATCAAAACGCCTAATGGCTGGACACATGACACCACACAAATCAGGGAAATAATGGCCGAACATTTTAGGAAATTTTACGGGTCGACCCCTGACGATCCCCAAGACGGTGTAAAATTTCTGCAGGAAGCAGATCTCCATAAACTGACGGTTCAAGATCGTGAGATATTAGACGCACCTATAACAGAGAAAGAGATATCATACACAATTCAACATTTAAAAAATGGTTAAACGCCGGAACCAGACGGCCTCTCAGCAGAATTTTATAAACACATGTCCCCAGATATAACACCCATTCTCTCTAAACTATATAATGACACCCTACAAGGCACACCCCTATGGCATGAAGCCAATGTGGCCAGAATTATACTGATTCCTAGAGAAGGAAGGGATCTGACGGACCCAACTTCATATAGGCCAATATCTCTGCTTAACCAAGACCTCAAAATACTGACTAAAATAATGGCAGACTGCAACAAATACTACCCTCCATACTTACCGTACATCAAGTAGGATTCATCAAACACCGTCACCCAGTCCAAGCACTCGTCTAAAATAATAACGGCAGTCTACCACAGTAACCTGGAAAAAAGAAAGCACGGAATGTTAAATTTAGACGCAGATAAAGCTTTTGATAGGATATCACATGCACATTTACGCCGTTTGCTTAAGTTCCAACATTTTGCCATTCAGACCTTTAATTTATACAAAACGTTATACATATCGCCCACAACATTCTTAACGGTTAATAACACTAATTCAGATTTATTATCAGTAGGGGTACGTGCCAGGGATGCCCACTATCGCCCCTTTTCTTCAACATAGCAATCGATCCATTGTTAAGACACATATTAAAATGCCAACAACTGCAAGGGATACGACTCGGACAAACTACTCTTAAAGTAACAGCGTTTGCGGATGACATCCTGCTTTTTGTTTCTCAACCAAAAACGGAAATCCCCGCCATTTTACAGATTATACAGAGATTTGGCGCAATAGCAGGATTTCAAATCAATCTGGATAAGTCAGAAGCCCTTCAATTGTATCATACAGAAAATACAGATTGGCTTCCACACTTCCCTTTTAAAAAAACAAAACAAAATATTAAATATCTAGGCATCAAAATTCCCTCACACGACAAAGATCTATATTCCTTAAACATTAGGAAAATAATTGACACCATACAACAAGAAACGCAGCAATGGAAACATATTAATCTATCATTCCTAGGCAGAATACACTTCATTAAAATTATCCTATTCACTAAACTTTTATACCCAATACAGATGTTACCATACTGTATTAAACCAACCAATCAAAAACATTTAAACCAAATATTTAGAACCTTCATATGGAACAGGAAACGCCCACGAATTAGTCTCTTTAAACTACAACAACCTAAAACTTTAGGCGGTCTCAATTTCCCCAACATTAAGGCCTACAACGAAGCAGCACTCCTTTGATATGCAGGAGACTGGATTCTTAATAGAGATTTATATACCACGCTCTCATTAGACCAATATCACACTGACAACCACTCCTTGAATTGTTTACTACATACACCTATACAGCATATTCCAACACACATAAAAAACAACCCGTTATTCCTAGATACATATAAGGCATGGCACTCAGTCAGGAAAAAGCAGAATATATCACAATACATTTCCCCTTACATATCATGGATAGACAATAAAAACTTCATACCTGGTATACGAAATCCCATTCTGCATCACTGGAGTGTCAGTGGCCTACATAACATACATGACGTATTAGACAATGATTACTCAGTATTCCCTTTAAACAAAAGGACAGAAAAATTTCCGTTTACAAACACCCACATATACTTGACTCTGCAGATCATTCACTTTGCGAACGCTACATTACAACTCCTAACAACTACCGACAAAAACAACTTACTGAACCAACTATGGAAGCAAACAACCAAGAAACTTACGACTTCACACATTTATCACACCATTAAACCATTATTAAACGTAGATGACGAAGACAAGCCTAACTTCAAATGGATTACAGAAATACCTAACACCACAGAATTAGACATTTTGAGACAACATAATAAAATTATGACATCACTTCCAGCAAGTAGATATCAGGAGATGTAATTACAAATTCTCCATAACTCATACCTTACTCCAATTAGAAGGTTTAAGATGGGTAACCTCTCCTCAAACGAATGCTTAAAATGCCACACCCCTGCAGCAAACCTGATACATACCATATGGTCTTGTCCCTTAATGCAATCCTTCTGGAAAGAAGTCATCTCTTACGGTGCACAGATGATTGGGAAACCTCTCCAAGCACATATAGAATGGGCCCTATTCAGCAATCCCACTTCGTTCACACAAATAACAAAAAAAAAAGCACCTCATGGGAAGACTGGCTGCAGCAGCCAGGAAGACAATACTACAACAATGGCTACACACTGATCCCCCTCCATTGGTATTAGTAAAACAAAAATTACATCACATATTCCATATGGACTGGTTGGAAACTGTAACCAGGAAAGAACACGATACACCGAAATTCTTCAACACCTGGTCTACCTATATATCACACCTCCCACAACGGATCAAATGCCTCACGATCTACACTTTTAGACATATGCCATGGTATGATATGGAAACTCTCAAATGCCACCCTTTGCTCATGGAATCATCCCAATACTTGGCAGCATTGCAACAAGAATCATTACAATCCGATACCGCACCTCCCAGAAGTCATCAAACTAACAGATTGCTGACCTCTTATCTGACTTACCCCTCAAAGGATCTACATCCCCCCCATGCTTTTCATCATAACTGAGCTGAATGTTTAAATTGTTATTGAAATGTTTGTTTGATATCATAATCACTACAATCTCTGCTCCATGAAAACATGTAAGAATATGTCTTGTGATTTTGCTTTATCACCTCAAATAAAAACAAGTTTAAAAAAAAGGAGAGGGGACAGTGGGCATGATTGTGGCTTTGTTGGGTCCCTGTCTTTCTTTGGGAGGAGGATTATCCGGGCTTCATTTGCTTCTAGCCAAAGATGGAGACCTAAAAGTGTATTTTTGTATAATGTGTGGAGTGTAGGGGTTATGCCTGGCTCTAGAATCTTGTAGAATTCGGCACTTAGGCCATCTGGACCCGGGGTTTTACCTAATTTCAGTGATTTAATTGTGTGCAAGATTTCATTTTCTGTTATTGGAGCATCAAGTATATGTCGTTCCTCAACTGTTAGTTTAGGCAGATTAACTTCCCACATAAATTTAATGCCCTCTGTCTGATCATCGGGTTCTGCCATGTAAAAGTTTTGGAAGTACTGTGTCATTGCTTTGGTGATTAATGTAGGGTCTGTTATCCAGGATTGATTATGCTGAAGTTTATGTATGTATGATTGTGTGGTTTGTTGTTTTGCAATATTTGTTAAAAGTTTACCTGTCTTGTTACCCCATCTGAAATATCTATTGACTTAGTTGTGCTTTTTCCGTTAACAGGGTGTCAAACTATTTTTGGATATCTTTGTATTTTTTGTATGATTCATTGGTGTTATGGGTCCTGAATGAAGTGTATGCTTGTGAGAGTTATTTTTGTAGGGTGTTATATTTATCATTGTATTGCTTTTTCCGGTGGGCCATAATGCTTTGTCCCTGTAAAACTGGTTTAGCTGCAGCCAAGAATATGTTTGTATTGTCCAAGTGGGCTATATTGTCATCCACATAGTTGGCCCAGGCAGTTTTATATTTCAATATTTTTATTTGTATTTTACAAAAAGGAAAAAACAAATACACAGGCAGCCATCAGCAATCAAAGGAGACAATGTAGTGAAGTGAAAGTTACATAATCTAGAAACAAGTTCAAGATGAAATGATCATGCACATTTAGCCATTCCAAACAAATATGGGTAAAGCCCAAATCAGATACATTCCTTTCCGATATTTTGATTACACCTTACAATGACTAATCCTGTGTACTCTATACCTTATGCTGAAGCAGTTTAAACCTTATAATCTGAAAATAAAAAGACAAACCTAACTCTAGTCCTATTAGTTCACAAACTTGATTGAGAAAGATCCCATATCCACAATACTTAAATGCTGAGTAATTTTCTACAACTATCGGTCCCATATCTATATTCCAGCCATGTGTCCACGTTTTCAAAAACTTACTATGTGAGTCTAAAAGAATACTAGTCATTTTCTTTTGCAACATTATCCAGTCATTTTTTGTTTAGTTATTTCAATAGATAATTGTTTAGTTTTCCAAGCACACGCTATGGTTTTCTTTGCAGCTGTCATAATTGCAATAAACAATTGGCATTGAATCTTTGAAAGTTCCTCAGGTTTTTTGCCTAGTAGAGCGGTTACAGGATGTTTAGGGATCACCACCTGATATAATATAGAATGCAACATGGTGTAAATTCGAATCCAGAACCTTTGAGCGCATGGACATTCCCACCAAATGTGGAACATAGAACCTACCTACCCACAACCCCTGAAACAAGTAGGGTCTGCTGTAGGGGCAAATTTGGCAATACAAGCTGGGACCAAATACCATCTAAGTAAGACTTTATAGTTAATCTCCAATAAAGAGACATTTTTAGATGATTTCATAGTGTTGAACCATATTGATTGCCATTCTTCCCTATCTAATTGACACTTTAGGTCTTTCTGCCACGAGTCTATGTATGCCAAATGGGAAGGTTCAACATCATCATAGAAATTATTATTCAACATTGAGATCACTTTCTTAGTCTGAGGATTTTTCAAGCACCATTGTTCGAAAAAGGTGGGACTCTTATTTGCTAATTGGCTCCAATCCCACTGCGATTGAGCGAAGTGCAATAATTGTCTCAAATGAAAATGTTCAGCCAGTGGAACCGAATACTTATCTATAAGGTTCTGGGGAGTATATGGCCTTGTTAATGTATACAACTGTCCCAAATTATGTATATTTGCTAAGGACCACCATGCAAAGACCTTATTCTGCAATCCAGGATTAAATAAAGGGTTGCCCACTAACGGCATAGCAGGTGAATGAGGTGCTTGTAACTTGTATTTCTTGTTAACATTTTCAATGTGTGATGTAGGCGGACACTCCCATTAGTTGGTCGTAATTTAGGAGGGCACCAAATCGAGGCAGCTGGGGAATATGGTACTGAATAAGCCTCTTCTAGAGAAACCCAAAGGGGGCTATCCATTTTAGAATGGAGTTCTAGAATCTGGGATATTTGGGCTGCTTTGTAATAAAATAACCAGTTAAGAAGACCAAGTCCCCCTCTAATTCTTAGGCAAGTTAGTATCGACTGGCGTAACCTAGAAGGCTTCTTAGCCCAAACAAATTGGAGAACTTTAGTGTTAAAACGGGTTAAATCATCAATAGAGATTGGCACGGGTAGCGTCCGGAATTACAAGTACAAAATTTTCTTAAAATTGTCATCTTAACTCAATGTATTCTGCTGATCCATGAAATATGGTGATGATTCCATTTGTTAAGTAGAGTATATAGAGTTTTAAATAATGGGGGGTAATTATATTTGTACATTGTATCATACGTATTAGTCAACTTAACTCCTAAAATTTAAATAAAGTGTGGATGCCAAGTAAATTCGAAGTTAAGTTGCAATAACAGCCGCAGTGGATAAATTGATATTCAAAGCTTCTGTCTTATTATGGTTGACTTGGAGACCAGATATGGTACCAAAAATATCCAAGAGCCTAAACAGGTTTGGAAGGGAGGTTAATGGGTTAGAAATCGTCAGCGAATAAGCTAACTTTGTGTTGAATACCAGCTACTTCAATACCTTTGATATCTATATTGGCTCTGATTGCCGCTGCCAATGGCTCAATAGCTAAGTTAAACAGTATCGGGGGGAGAGAGGGCACCCCTGCCATGTCCCCTGGTAGATTTGAAAAACATTGGATGAAAATCCCATAATATTAACTATTGCTGATGGATTTTGATATAGGGATTTGACCCAAGCTATAAAGTTTCCCCCCAAAACCTCATCTCACTAGTGTATAATACAGATAGTCCAAATGAAGAGAGTCAAAAGCTTTGTGGATATCCAATTATAGCCACACCGTTTTAACTCCTGATAATTTAGCGTGATGAGCTAGCAATATTAGACGCCTAATAGCATCTGCTGCCTGACGTCCCGGGACAAAACACACTTGGTCCTTATGGACTATTAAGGGAGGAAAGAATTGATTCTATGGGCCAGGATTTTCCCTAAAAGTTTAACATCAGCGTTTAGGACTGAAATTGGCCTGTAGTTTTTGCAATCAGACAGATCAGTATCTGGCTTATGCATAGCAGAAATTTTAGCTTTCAAAGTCTCCGTTTGTAATTTCCCTCCTAATTTAAGCTCATTTAGCATTTTAGTTAAATGGGGACCCAACTCAGTGAGGAATATTTTATAGTAGATATTGGGAAGGCCGTCAAGTCCAGGCACTTTACAAGTATCTAGTTGTTTTACAGCCATTTGAACTTCCTCCAATGTGATATCCTCTTCCATTAACTGGACTTGATCGGGAGCCAAAGATGGAATCGTAAATTCCCCAAAAAATTTGGCCCAGGCAGTTTTAAGGTGTTGTTTAAAGTATTCATTGTTATAGAGATATGAGGGGAAGCTCCAGTTAGAAGATCTGGGCTGGGGTCGTGAGTGTTCTATATTTAATAAGACAGGGGCATGTTCTGAAATTATTATGTCCTTGATTTCAGATTTTTGTATTGTGTGTAGTATAGTGTTTGGGAGATAAAAATATAGTCTATGCGAGAGAAGGTCCTATGGACGCCAGAGCAATAAGTGTTTTCTTTAGAGGTAGGGTGTGTACATCGAAAGGAGTCATGCAGTTTTAGCTGTGTGCATAATGTTTTAAGATTTGGCTCTGTCTGTGGTTGGTTTGAAGTGGTACCTGAGTTGTCTAGGTATCTGTCCCATGTAGCATTCATGACTCCTGCCATGAATACCTGTATTGCCTCCCAGGAGTCTATTTGCTGTAGAAGTTCTGTGAAGAAAGATTTGTTAGCATCGTTTGGGCATACACATTTGCTATAACATATCGAACATTTGTGATTTCTACCAACAATAACTAATATCTGTAACACTTGTAAGTTAAGTGATTTATTAATTAAAGTGGCTACACCTCTAACTTTCTTGTTGTATGAGGCTTCTATGCAATGGCTTAACCAATTAGCTTTAAGAGCATTACCTTTACCTATGCGCCAATGAGTTTCCTGGAGTAATATAATATGTGGGTTTTCCTTTGTAAAGGGGTGGTTCACCTTTAAATTAACTTTTAGAAAGTTATAGAACAACCAATTCTAAGCAACTTTTTAATTGGTTTTCATTATTTATTTTTAATAGTTTTATAGTTATTTGTCTTTTTCTTCTGATTCTTTGCAGCTTTCAAATGGGCGTCGCGGTCCCCTTCTAAAAAAACAAATGCTCTGTAAGGCTACAAATGTATTGTTATTGCTACTTTTTATTACTGATCCTTCTATTTAGACTCTCTCCTATTCATATTCCAGTCTCTTATTAAAATCATGGTTGCTAGGGTAATTTGGGCCCTAGTTACCAGATTGCTTAAAATGCAAATTGAAGAGCTGTTAAATAACTCAAAAACCTTCAATAATAAAAAATTAAAAATAATTGCAAATTATCTCAGAATATCACTCTCTACATCATACTAAAAGTTATCTCAAAGGTGAACAACCCCTTTAAGTTTTTCAAGAATTTTTCTAGTTTATCTCCTTTTCATAGGTGTATTTAGACCGCCTACATTCCAAGTAAGAATTTTAATGTTATCAATTATGGAAGTATTTTGTGCCATGCTTTTTTAACCTATTCCCTTTTTTGTTTTATAAGAAGCATAGGTTATTGTAATAGGTCGCCCCTGAAGCTGTCCCAGCGAGCAGTATTCAGGTGCTCGAGTTAAACAAGGCGAGAAAAGAAGTTAATACAATAACATAGGATATAAACCCCCATATGTAATAAAAGGCATTAAGTTTGCCCAGGAGCAGTAACCCATAGCAACCAATCAGCAGGTAGCACTTACTGGTCACCTGTTTAAAAGCAATTGTCTTATTGGTTGCTATTGGTTACTGCTCCTAGGCAAACTTAATTCCTTTCATTACATATGGGGGAAAGACATTTAGAGCTAGCCACTATTTATGTAGTTAGGGAAATATAAAACTTGTTTTACTCAATAAACCTGGTGTCTGAGTGTAACGGTACCTGTGCGGCGGGGTCGTCCACCGCGTCGTCGGCGGGGACGCCTGCCGCATGTTCCACGAGTCGGCGCTGGTGCCGGCACCATCCTGGATTCTAGGGCGCGGCGCGGCGCGCCTCTTAAAGGCGCAGGCACGCTGGCGCACTTGCACCAGCACGTTTTTGACGCCCGTTTGGCGCGAAATTTGAACCTATATAAGGCCCATTCTGTCTCCCAGCCAGTGCCCGTGATAGAACTTTGTTTCTAAGTGGTTTCTGAGCCTAGTGCATCTGTTCCTGTTATTCTGTATTCTGATTATATGTGTTTGACCCTGCCTGTATCCTGACTATTCTGAACTCTGTATCCTGACCCTTGCCTGCCTACGACAACTCTTCCTGCTTAACCCCTTGATTGACAACCCGGTTTGACCCTTGCCTGCCTGACGATTCTGATATCCGCCTGCCTCGACCATCCTTCTGCCTAATCCTTTGTACCGTGACCTTCGGCCCAAAAAGACTTTGCTAACAGCCGTGCCAGCTAGAACATCTCGCCTTGCACCCCTCGTTAAGTCCAGGTGGCACCCAAGTAAGCTGAGGGCTCCTCCCAAAGCCCAACGGTGGTCACACTACTGGTGAAGCCGAGCCGAGGGTGCTTGGCATTTGTTCTGGTATCGGGTGCCGGCCGTGACATTATCACGGGCCTTGGAGGACGATGGTCATGAAGCTGCTGCTGCCTCTGTTACACCTCAAACTTGCACTGAGATGTTGCTCATTACCTTGCTGCAACGTATGGAGGAGCAAGAGCAAAAACAGAATTATTTGCTTCAAGGGTTCCACAATCTGACCCGCCAGTTAGGGCATTCGCAGCAGCCGCCTAATCCTGTTCCTGCACCTCCTGTGGGTTCTTCTGCTAGTATGGGTAACTCATCTAAACCCCCATGAACCCAAGATTTTATTCCCCGAAAGGTTCAGTGGGGATCGCACTAAATTTTTTGTTTTCAAAGAGGCTTGTAAGCTGTACCTTCGTTTCTTTCCTCATTCTTTTCAATCTGATGAGGAGAAAGTAAGGTTCATAATGACCCTGCTTTTGGATGACCCCCAAATTTGGGCCCTCAGGCTGCCTTCTTCAGACCCTGCTCGTTATTCCCTAGACACCTTCTTTAACAGCATGGCCATTCCTTACGATGACCCGGATCGTGCATCATCTGCCGATACCGCGATTCGTAAGTTGCGCCAAGGGAAAAGGGATGCGGAGGTGTACTGCACCGAATTCCGCCGGTGGGCAGTGGAAACTGGGTGGAATGATTTGGCTCTAAGGAGTCAATTCCGGTTGGGGTTATCCGATTCTGTAAAGGATAGTCTGGTTAATTACCCCCTACCTTCTAACCTGGATGGTCTCATGTCCCTCGCCATCCAGGTAGATAGAAGGCAAAGGGAGAGAAGGGGTGAGAGGAGTACAAACTTCTCTGGGTGGTGACCAATGTAAAATCTCCTAACCCCTTTGTGCCTCTACCTCAGGAGGAGCCTATGCAATTAGGCATATCCCACCTAACTCCTGAGGAAAAGGCACGCAGGCGTTCCCTGGGTCTCTGTATGTACTGTGGTGAGAAGGGACATTTTCTGAACCAATGTTCTAAGAGGTCGGGAAACTCCGAAGCCTAAATGGAGAAGGGGAGCTCCATTTGGGTGCAGGAGTTTCCTCTCCCCAATCTGCCTCTAAAGTTTTGTTACCAGTTAAACTAACTTGGCCTACGGGCTCTGTCAAACTGTCCGCATTTGTGGACTCAGGGGCGGAGGGTAATTTTCTGGATACTGCTTTTGCAGCTAAATTCTGTATCCCTGTAGTTCCTCTAAGTGCCCCCATGAGAATAATGGCAGTGGACAGAAGACCCTTAGGGTCAGGTGTAATCTCTAAGGAGACGGTAACACTTTCCATGTGTGTTAATAATTTGCATTGTGAGGAGATAGCTTTTTACCTCTTAAGAGGGTGCTTCCTCTCCTCTTATTTTGGGGTTACCGTGGCTCCAGAGGCATAACCCTCTGATTGACTGGGTCTCAAGGGAGGTGGTTCAATGGGGTACTATGTGTGGTGGGGTATGTTTTCCCTCTGTAGTTGCAACTACATCACTTGAAGGGTTACCTGCTGCATATGCAGAATTCGCTGATGTCTTCTCTAAAAAGGCAGCAGAAACCTTACCCCCACACCGGCAGTATGACTGCCCAATAGATCTGGTCCCTGGGTCAACTACTCCTCGTGGTAGAACCTATCCTCTTTCATTGCCCGAAGCCCAGGCAATGAAAGAGTGTATAAAGGAGAACCTAGAAAGGGGTTTCATCAGACCTTCTAGTTCCCCTGCGGGGGCGGGCTTCTTTTTCGTTGGTAAAAAAGATGGTGGTCTTCGCCCCTGTATTGATTATAGGGGGCTCAATAAGATTACCATAAAAAATCGCTATCCTCTCCCTCTAATTTCTGAACTTTTCGATCAAGTTAAAAATGCAAAAGTCTTTACCAAGCTTGATCTTAGGGGGGCTTATAACTTGATTCGAATCAGGGAAGGGGATGAGTGGAAGACTGCATTTAACACCAGGGATGGCCACTACGAGTATCTTGTTATGCCTTTTGGTCTTTGTAATGCCCCCGCAGTGTTCCAGGAGTTTGTCAATGACATCTTCAGGGACCTGCTGGGGATCTTCGTAGTGGTCTACCTAGACGATATTCTTATTTTTTCCTCCAACATGAAGGAACATCAAAATCATGTTTGTGAAGTCTTACAAAGGCTAAGGGGGAATAATCTTTATGCGAAACTAGAGAAATGTACTTTTGGGGTTTCTTCTGTTCAGTTTTTGGGGTTTAACATTTCCAGCAAGGGTCTAGAAATGGATCCAGGCAAGGTGAGAGCAGTCCTGGATTGGACCCAACCCCTTTCGTTACGTGCAACCCAAAGATTTCTTGGTTTTGCTAATTATTATCGGCAGTTTATCGAAAATTTTTCCCTCATTGTGGCACCCATCACTAATCTGACTAAAAAGGGTGCTGACCCCAGCATGTGGCCCCCTGAGGCCGTTCAAGCATTTGAATTCCTCAAAAAGGAATTCAGTTCAGCCCCCATTCTCAGACACCCCGATACTGCACTACCTTTTGTTGTTGAGGTTGATGCCGCTGAGGTAGGAGCTGGGGCAGTCCTTTCTCAAAGGCACCGACTACCAACAAATTACATCCCTGTGCCTTTTTCTCCAGGAAATTCTCACCTGCTGAGGTGAATTACGATATAGGTAACAGGGAGTTGTTGGCAGTTAAGTGGGCCTTTGAGGAATGGCGGCATCTCCTGGAGGGTGCTAAACATCTGGTGACGGTCTATACTGACCACAAAAATCTTCTATATATAGAGTCTGCAAAATGCCTTAATCCGAGGCAGGCTAGGTGGGCTCTATTTTTCACAAGGTTTAATTTTTCATTGACTTTCAGGCCTGGGACTAAAAACACCAAGGCGGATGCACTCTCTAGGAGTTTTGAATCCATTTCTTCTGACTCTAGTGAGTGTACTCCCATTATTCCCAGAGAAATGATCATAGCAACCCTTGAATCTGACCTTTCTTCTTTGTTGCTCCCTCTTCAAACATCTGCTCCTACAGATACCCCTTCGGGGAGATGGTTTGTACCACAGGAGTTAAGGGAGCAAGTATTAAGGGAGGTTCATGATTCTAAAATGGCAGGACATCCAGGTATTGCTAAAACGGTATCCCTGTTATCCCGTCATGTTTGGTGGCCATCATTCAAACAGGATGCTAAGGCCTTTGTTAATTCTTGTCCAATCTGCCAAAGGTCAAAATCCTCTCGGAAGTCTTCCCAGGGTTTGCTGATTTCCTTACCAATTCCAGAAAGACCTTGGGCCCATCTTTAAATGGACTTTATTGTTGATTTGCCTCCTTCAAAGGGAAAAACTGTGATCTGGGTGGTGGTGGATAGGTTTAGCAAGATGAGCCATTTTGTACCCCTTCCACACCTACCTTCTGCTAAATCCTTGGCTGATCTGTTTGTTACTCACATCTTTAAGTTTCATGGTTTTCCTGAAAATATTGTTTCTAATAGGGGGGTTCAGTTTGTCTCTAAGTTTTGGCATGCTTTCTGTTCTTTGGTTGGGGTTGAATTATCATTTTCCTCTGCCTATCACCCCCAAACCAATGGTCAAATTGAAAGGGTAAACCAGTCCCTTGAGCAATACCTCAGGTGTTATGTGTCAGACAACCAATCCACATGGGCTGAACTGTTACCCTGGGCTGAATTTGCATACAATAATGCTACCCATTCCTCCTCGGGAGAGTCCCCTTTCTTCGTGGTTAATGGGTTGCACCCCAAGGCATTCTCATTTTCTGGTACTGGCTCCCTGGTTCCCTCTGCTAATTCTTGTGTTGAACGTTTTTCTAGGGTTTGGTCACAGGTTCTCTGTCCACAGCTGCCCCTGCTCAGAAAAAAGCTGCTGACAGATCACGTAGAGAGGCACCCCAGTATAAAGTGGGAGACTCAGTGTGGTTTTCTACCAAAAATATTAAACTAAAGGTTCCCTCTCTCAAACTGGGGCCTAGGTTCATTGGTCCATACCCTATTTCTGAAATTATCAACCCTTCTTGTGTTCGTCTTAAGTTGCCTGTTAATCTTAAGATTTCTGACTCATTTCACGTTTCTTTGTTAAAACCTGTTAACAATGTCCGTTTTGTTTCTGTTCCTCCCCCAGTGTTAGTTGAAGGTCAGCCTGAATATGAGATCCAGGAGTTTCTAGATTCCCGCCTTGTGCGTGGTAAGTTACAGTATCTTACCAGGTGGAAGGGCTTTGGTCCTGAGGAGAACTCCTGGGTCTCAGTTGATGACATCAGGGCTGATCGCCTCAGGAATCAGTTCCATCAAAAATTTCCTGGGAAGCCTGGGGGTCCAGTGGCCCCCCCTAGAGAGGGGTGTAATGTAACGGTACCTGTGCGGCGGGGTCGTCCACCGCGTTGTCGGCGGGGACACCCGCCGCATGGTCCACGAGTCGGTGCTGGCGCCGGCGCCATCTTGGATTCTAGGGCATCTGTTCCTGTTATTCTGTATTCTGATTATCCGTGTTTGACCCTGCCTGTATCCTGACTATTCTGAACTCTATATCCTGACCCTTGCCTGCCTACGACAACTCTTCCTGCTTAACCCCTTGATTGACAACCCGGTTTGACCCTTGCCTGCCTGACGATTCTGATATCCGCCTGCCTCGACCCTGCCTGTTTGACCATCCTTCAGCCTAATCCTTTGTACCGTGACCTTCGGCCCAAAAAGACTTTGCTAACAGCCGTGCCCCTTCGCCAGCTAGAACATCTCGTCTTGCACCCCTCGTTAAGTCCAGGTGGCACCCAAGTAAGCTGAGGGCTCCTCCCGAAGCCCAACGGTGGTCACGCTACTGGTGAAGCCGAGCTGAGACCAGGGTGCTTGGCATTTGTTCTGGTATCGGGTGCCGGCCGTGACACTGAGTTACATATAATTCCAGTTTGCCATACTGGGTAGGTGGCTAGATGCTGGAGCGATTTCAGGTGAAAGAGTTATCTGTTCTTAGGTGTCAATTAACCTTATTTCCCATGTGTAGGATGACTGAAGTTATTGTCCTGGTTCACCTGGTGTTAAGTCTTTTGAATTTTGAAGAGAAAGAGAGAAGTCAGTCATGGTGGAGGTGGACTTGGGTTGTTGTGATCACCATCATTTGTAGGGTTTTGGAAGTAGCTTGCAGCTTTCTTGGAGTCCTCAAAGTAGATGGTCTTGTGTCGTTCTCCAGCACTCTAAACTTGGCTGGAAATAGTAAGGAGAATTTCTGTCCAGTATCATATAGATGTCTGCAGATTGGTGTAAAGTCTCTCCGTTTTGATGTGACTAAGGCAGAGAAGTCTTGGAAGATGTAGAGTTTGTTGCCCTCAAAAATTGGTAATGACAGTTCGATGGTGTCATACATATACAGGAGGCAGCCATGTGAGAAGGAGATCATCTACTTGTTTTCCTTTCCCTGTTTCTGGGATTCCAACCAGCCACGTGTTGTTCTGTCTGCTTCTGTTCTCTAGATCATCAACCTTATCGGCTAGGCTGGATAATTGTTTTTGTTGGAGGTCAATTTGGTTTTGGGCTTTTGTAAGATCATCTTCCACGGTAGAGATCCTGTCTTCTGCCTCCTGTATGTGTTGTAATTGGTGTGAGGTTTGTTGCAAAAGTTCATCCAATGTTTTTTATGCTTGCCTGTTTTTGATCTAGCAGAGGGGCAAGAACGTGTATCGGGTCTGTTGTGGCCACCATTTCTACTTGACTAGTTGGACTGTTCTGGTGAAGCTGGAGAGTGTTGTGGTGAAGTTGTGGTTTCAGTCACAGGCTGTTTGGTATCCTTTTTTCTCTTCCCTTTAAAGCTGCGTTGTGAGTGAGAGGTGGAGTGTCTCAAATATCTTTCCATGTTTCAGGAGTCTGATATTTATTAGGTTTATTGGGTCACAGTTACTTAAGGATGATGGAGAATGGTGATCTTCTTTGTTGATTTAATCAAAGGAGCATGACTCTGATGTTGGCTGTGGCATGCTTATTTCTGTGGTTAGCGATTACATATTTGAGGTGCTATAGACGTTGGTACGGCTACGTGAAATGGGGTTTTGAGTGTCCCAAGCTTCTTACAGATGCAGTTGGGGATAAATGCAAGGGCTATGCTTGTTGTGGGTGCCCTTTTGGCGTTGAGGTATGGCCATTGAGTGAGTTCAGTTTAGCTCTGAATGTTTTGAAGTAGATGGCACAGGTTCCTCAGCAGTAAGTGCCTTAGGCTTATTATCGGCGAAAGGTGTGAGCATGTTGCACAGTTCAGTCAGTGTGGGGTCCCTCATAGTGTACCTGATGGTACAGTGGAAGATTGGGTTCTCCCCTTCAAGAGAATGTTGGCAGAATGTCATATTGGGGAAAGCACTAACCCCGTTGATTGTAGGCATTGCGTAGTGGCTACATGAGAGGCAGTAGTTTAATGGCTTCCATGCTTCAGCTGGCCCTGCTCTCAAAGGATAGTGGCCCTGCTCTCAAAGGATAGTGGCGGTGCCGTGCTGTATATAGCTGGGCCTTTATAGAGTAGGGCGGGTAGCCATCTGTTTTGTTCACTGGCTTTTACACTTCAGTTAGTTTACTCACTGATTCGGTGCTGTTTTGGTAATGCTGCCCGGTTTCTGAGTTTTGGTATGTATTGTATTTCTGTCTCTGTGTATTAGCAGCTCTGAGGGACCTTGTGCACTACGATGTAGTAGAGCGTGTCCCAAAATGGCCGCCACGGGAGTCGGCTATCAAGCCAGGGATCTCAGGGGATAAAAGATGCCAGAATCGTCAGGTAACCCTGCGACTGCGCTGTTAGTAACGTTGTCGTGCTGTTTACAGCCGGTTCCTTACAGGATGTGGCAGATGGCTCTTGATTTCGCTCGCTAGTTTATGGAGCTCTGTAAAAATGCAGCAGCTGCTTGGGCCCGCCTCCCGGAAGTCCATATGAATATAGAAAATATATATATATATATATATATTTTTTTTTAATTAGAGTTTTCATTTTTGTTTCAAATACTGTAAAATACAATACATTTTTTCTGTATTTTTTTAATATTACACAAAAATCAAATGCAGTATTTAACATAAAGAAAATGGGCAACAAGTTGGGTTTAAAGTTATATGTTTATTATTTTTGTATAAACAAATGTGAACACAACAGTTATGTTTATTGTTTTCTTTAACTGTTTCTAGTTCTTCCAATTTTTTGTGTAGCTCTGTCCTGCTAGGAAATCAATACTAGCCAACAGTATATAGTTAGAATCTTCGAGAGACCCTCTTTTGCCATAGACATACAAACAATTATGTAGAGTTTTTCTAAGGCTGTTGATCCTATGACGAAAGAGATGATAAACTTAGTCCCTAACTGATGGCCCGAGGTGCCCATGGTTGCCATATTTGTATAAATTTGCTATGAGTCCCTGATAGAAAGGAGGACAAGTTGTCATTTATCATTATCATTGCCGTTATATGTGCTTTTAATTTCGGAATTGAAAGTTATGGAGTTCTCCACGATTTAGCAATCAGTTGTTCAGCTGCTGTGAGTACAAATGTGCATGGGCATCCACAAATAGTGGCAAGGGGGAGAGTTGCCATCCCCGGACTTGTACTTAATAATAAATTACATTTGCTTGATATATATATATATATATATATATTTTTTTTTTTTGTTGTTCTTTGTTATACTGTATGAGGACATTTCTTATGATTCCAATTAAAGAGCTGCCACAAGGGCTTTAACTGCCAAGCATGTACCTAGTACATGCTTGCAGATATGGCCAGTTCTCTCTACATCAGTGGCTTTAGCTGCCTCTGCAGAGAGTTAGCAGCATTGACAGCCCCCTGGGCAACGAGGCTGGGGGGCTGTCATTTCAGTCTTGCGACAGGATTGTCGAAGGGCTGACTTAAAGTCGCAAGAAGCAGCATGTGCTGCACTTAAAGGTTTACTCCTACTTGTTCTTGCTTCCTCCTTCATCGGTGATGCCCACACCCTTCCTGCTTGCCGAGACTCTGCGTACATGCTGCTCCAGGACTTCTCCAGCCATGAGATTGTCCTTCCTGCTCCAGGAACTGTACGTGGCCTTCATTTACACACTACACACACATTTATACATTCTTACACACTCATTTTAGTAAAGATTATTTTTATTTTTTTTATTTTGCAGACAAATACTCAAATATGCACTTATATACACGTATATATACACTTACACACTGTCACACAACTTTTAGAAGTGTATAAACATGGATACACAAAAAAATTCATTTTACCAATTTGTGTTTTTTTTAACCCTAAAAACTGTTTATTTTGGCAGTGTGACTATTGGATAATCTTAATATTTTGGCCTGCAATTATGCTCTAATTATGCTGTTGGATCAATTATTTTGTTATTTTATTGATTTACACAATTTTTGTGGTTTTATTGCAATTTTATCCCTGCATTATTGTTCCTTATGTATCTTTAGCATAGTATAGTATGTATAGTCTTTTTATAGTTTGAGGGTCTTACGGCACATAACATACAGTTGGGGCTCTGTTTTCAGCAGCTGAGTTGGCGAGCGTGAAAATTCATATGCACGTTTTTTATTTGGGGTCTGTAATTACCGTATACTTTGGTAAATCTATGCATATTGGGCATCAAACTATTTAGTAGACCTCTGATGTCCATATTTAGGGTGATTATTCTTTGTATGTAAAACACTGTGTGAAATTTTTAGGCGATTTTCAGAAATGTTGTAAAAACCTCTACATTTAGAAAAGCTTTGCAGTTTGGTAATTTGGTGTAGAAAGACGTCTTTATCTTTGTTGGATTTGTCAGAATGTGAACTTTCCAAAAATGTATGATTTTGAGATGTCGCAGCAGAGAAAATCCATATGCACTATTTTTATTTGGGGTCCATACATGCCAGCTGCTTTGGTTTATCTATGCATCAAACTGTTCCATAGACCATTGGCATCTATATTTGTTTTACAATTGTATGTAAGAAATTGGGATAAATACGGCCAATTGCAATATTTTAGGTGATTTTCAGAAATGTCATTAAAACTGCTGCCTTTAGCGTAGCTTTGCAGTATCATAGTTTGGGGTAGAAAAACATAATTACCTATTTTTGATCCGTCAGAATGTGTACTTTCCAAAAATATATGGTTTTTGGGATCTTTGTTCTGTTAGGAGGGTCTTGTGGCACATAATATGCAGTCACAGGGCTTTGTTCATAGAAGGCGAATCGGCAGTGGAGAAACTTCTCATGCACTATTTTTATTTGGGGTCCGCACATGGGCATATTGGGCATCAAACTGATCAGTAGACCATTGGCGTCATTACTAAGGGTGTTTCCCAGTTGTATGTAAGAAATTGGGTGAAATAAATGCAGCCAATTGCAATATTTTTAGGCGATTTTCAGAAATGTCGTAAAAACCTCTACGTTTAGAAAAGCTTTGCAGTTTGGTAGTTTGGTGTAGAAAGACGTCTTTATTTTTGTTGGATTCATCAGAATGTGTACTTTCCAAAAATATATGAATCTGGGGGGTCTTTGTGCAGTGAGGAGGGTCTTGTGGCACATAATACGTAGTCACAGGTCTTTGTTCACAGAAGGTGAATCGGCAGCGAGGAAAATTCATATGCATTATTTTTATTTGGAGTCCGTACATCTCAACTGCTTTGGTTTGTTTATCTATGCATATTAGGCATCAAATTGTTCCATAGACCCATGAAGTCAATATTTAGGGTGTTGTCCAGTTGTATGTAAGAAACTGGATGAGATAAATGCGGCCAATTGCAATATTTTTAGGCAATTTTCAGAAATGTAAAAACTGCTGCCTTTATTGACAAATTCAGGTTTGCGGCTTGATGCTTTGGAGTAGAAAGACATTCATACCCAATTTGGATTCGGGGAATTGTGTACTTTCCGAAAATATGTGGCTTGTTTGGATGAACGTACTTTTTTCTACCGTTGCCCCCCCAAACTATGTAAATGTGTTGATTCTGCAGTACCTGAAATGACAGACCATATAGGGGTTTTTCATTTTGGGCCTCTATATGCCACGTGCTTAGGTAAACCTATACATATTAGGCATAAAACTCCAGGACCCCAGGCTTATCATATTCAGGGTGATTTTTCATGATACCTAAAAGTATGTGTGGAAATACGATGATGCAGTGTGGAAATTTTAAGGTGATTTTTGGAAATTTCAAGGTGATTTTTGGAAATTTCACCAAAATAGCCATTTTAGGAAAGGTTTGCGGCTTGGTGCTTTGGAGTAGAAAGACATGCATACCTAATTTGGATTTGGGGGATGTGTACTTTCTGAAAATATATGGTTTTCTGGGGTGGACGTACTTTTTTCTACCTTTGCCCCCCCAATACTATGTAAATGTGTTGATTTTGCAGTATCTGGAATTACAGAAATGATAGCTCAAATGGGGTGTCTACATTTTGAGGCCCCTATATGCCACATACTTAGGTAAACATATTGGGCATGAAACTGTTCAGTGGACTCCTGCCAATAATATTTGGGGTGTTTTACATTGGTACCTAATGATGTGTGGGAGATATGATGCTGTAGATTGGAAGCTTTCAGTCATTTTTCAAAAAATGTACCAATTACTATAAAAAATTACAAATTTAGGAAAGAATTGCAACTTGGTAGTTTGGCATACATATATATATTTACCCATTTTTGATTTGCCAGAATCTGCTCTTTCTAAAAATGCATAGTTTTCTAGGGTAAACCTACTGTTAGTGAAGTGTTTGGCCTTGAAATCAGAAGTATGCCGTTTTGTGGTGCTTTGGAAAATTGGTAGTGTACTGCTTAGAAATTTTGATCTATACAAGTGAGAAATTTCTATAAAACGATATATATTTGGAAAGGCACGTTCAGGAGACATAAACCTTTCCAAATCTGCTGTGTTATCATACAGAAAACACATTTTATTTCTGATATATGTGATTGTACTATGTAAAGCATGATTTTTTTTTCATTTTATTAGACACTTAGAAGCCTATGGGGCAAATTCACTAAACTACGAAGTGCCTAACGCTAGCGTTAATTCGCCAGCGTATCACATTTTCGTTTATTCGCCGATTCACTAACGGACACTGGCGTAAATTCGCTAGTGTTACTTCACACCCTTACGCCTGCCGAATTTGCGCAACAGAAGTAACTACACAAATTCACTAACGTGCGGATTTTTCTGAACGCTACCTTTTACGCCAGACTTCCTTTGCCACCTCAGACCAGGCGAAGTGCAATAGAGTAGATAGGGATTGCTTCAAAAAAAGTAAAAAAAATGTCTAAGTCCCTAAAAACGCTGGCGTTTTTTAATTTTTTATGGGTGATAGGCTGAAAAAGATCAAAAATTTTTTAGGGGCTACCCTCCTTCCCCCCTACATTTCCTAACTCATGGCAACTTAACTATACAGTGGGGACATGTGTAGGGCAAAATAAAAATGTAATTTGCTGTTTTGAAGGTTTCCCAGGCTTGTGTAGTGCTGCTACATATACCTCCATTGTAACTTGAATTTGGCGCCGTATGCAAATTTGCGTAGCGCTGGTGAAAATACGCCTGGCGAAGTGTGGCGAAGGGACGCTGGCACAACTACGAAGCTTTGTGAATTTGCCCCCATATCGTTTTACATAAGTGGAATTACACCAACATTGTTTTCCTGGGTAAACTAAAAGACCCCCCCAGGAAAGGCCCTTAAAGTGAAAGAATACATAATATCTGGCAGTAGATGTTTGCATTTAGGCCAAATCAGCTGGCAGGGAAAGGGTTAAATCCCGGGGTTAGCAACCCTTCAAAAATGGACCAACCCTAAAGCTATTCAGCTAAGTTTGCTGCCTATTCTCATGCAATTCTGTCGTAGCTCTGCCCCTTCCCTCAATAAGCTTCCTGCATCTGTGTGAGGAAGAAGAAAATCAGAGCAGGTGGACATATGACAAAGTGTGTGCGTTGTGTGATAGTGAGTATAAATTAACTTGTGTATAGATAGCTGTGTAAATACTTATTTTCACATTATAGGTGCAAGTTAGGTGTTAGTTTGCCCACAACCAGAGGCGGGCCCACACTGGGCAGGCACCCTAGGCAACCTGGGCCGACGCTGCGCCTGCTGAATGTGCGCATGCGCAAGTTGACGCCAGCGCGCATGTGCAAGTTGACGCCGGCGCGCATGCGCAAGTTGACGCTTGTTAACGCCAGCGCGCATACGCAGAAGCGGTAATCGGCGTGCGCACATGCGCAGAAGCATCAATCGCGTGCAAGAAGACAGGGAATGAGAGGACCGGACATGGGGTACGCAACAGAGCAGGTATGTGCCTGGCGCCCCCCAGCTTTGCGCCCTAGGCACGTGCCTACTCTGCCTACCCCTAGTTCCGGCCCTGCCTACAACCATTTTCCCTAGGACATTTGCCATAAAGCAGATTCACCCCTTCAGTTCCTTGTCCGTCTCATTGAATCTTTTAACTCAATTTGCTTTTCATATTTATATTGATATTTTCACTCTGCTGATTCACCTCTCAGTTTCTAATACCCTTATGCCTCCTCACTGCTCTTTATATTTGTATAGCTGTACATATCTATAATAGTATATTTATAATATTAATATATCTATATATTTGAACCTCAGCCCCTCTCCTGCTTCTGTCTTTCTTCGACCTCTTTGTTTTTGCTTTAAGCCCACCTTTGCCTATTCCTCCCCACAATGTAAGTACTGTATTATCATGCCTTCTATTTTGATCTTTTAACCCTTTGCCTTCTAAACCACCACACCAGACAATAACACACTAGTTAGTGTCAGCACACAACAGGGCAAAACAGATAATCCTATCTATTTCATTACAGAATATAGCACACAATACAACAGCATTAGAAAGATTTTTGAAAAGAATATAAATATACTCAGAATAGATTGGGCTTTTGATGAAGTTTTGGATAAGGGCTACAAAACAGTAACTCGCCACACACGTACAATAGGCAACCAGTTGGCCCCTAGTTTGCTTCAAGTACCCACTACTAATATAGGTTGACTCAACACCATAGGCATGTACAAGTGTGGGGCAGTTAGATGCCTTACTTGTGCACATGTCAAAAAAACAAAAGTATTCACCTCTAGTGTTACTGGACATGAATACACCATTAAGTGGCACAGAAACTGTAACACCACATTTGTAGTTCATCTTTTGTAATGCAGAGTTTGCCACATTGGCAGACTCTGCTTGTAGATGAAGTCGCGAAGCCCCCTCCACGGAGTTCTTTTTTTATACTAGTGTAACAATAAAATAATCAATATTACAAAAATGACAGAATTTGGTCATTATCCTAATTGTGGACATATACCAAAATAATGGCACTATGCCCAGAACTGTTTCCATGAGAATGACCACGAGAATGAAAATAATTGCTGTATACCTAAAACTATAACCATGTGAATAAGATACAAGAAGGAATTATTATATTGAAATAATAACAAAGTAATAGATGGCTACACGCCCAGAAACATGACCATGAAAATGGCCATGTTTATATGTTTACGAGTTAATTAACTCCTGCTGTTCCCTTATTCCAACCAATGCTAATACATCCATATAACAACTAAAGAGCCATATTGGATACACTTGATCACACTCTCATTCATACATAGCATGCCATGTCACATTTGTATCACACCATGTAGCCAAACATTTTCAGGAATGTAATCGGGGGATGTTACCAAACTAGCCATCCTGGGCATAGATAAAGTAGTGAGTTGGAAGACGGGGTGGAGATATTATACCTAACTTACTCCGTTTGGAAACAAAATGGATTTTCCATTTACAAAGCAGAAGACCTCTTGGTCTTAATAGTGAGTTCGATGTCACATGCTTCTTTAAATAATCAGTGTTTTTCAGTATACTATATTGTCATATTTACCTACACTGCTGTAAAAAACTGTAAAGCATATTACTCCTCCTGATCTTAGTAGTCCTATGGAGTGTGTCAACTACCATTTTGACCGATATGTTTCTATTTGAGTATAATAATACATGTATTAACACTCTATACTCAAACCTATAGTGAAATGTATATATTATGTTCCCTGACCTCTTCATTAAATATGAGATTTGAGAAAACCTTTTCTCAAGTTTCTGTGCTATTAACTTTTTAATAGGGATGCACCGAATCCAGGATTCGGTTCGGTATTCGGCCAGGATTCTGCCTTTTTCAGCAGGATTCGGACGAAATTAGGATTCGGTTCGGTATTCAGCCGAATTTTTCATAAAGGATTCGGGGGTTCGGCCGAATCCAAAATAGTGGATTCGGTGCATCCCTACTTTTTAATACAAATTTTATTGTATAATTTTCATTGTAATTCTTCATTAATTTCGTTCAAACACTTATTTTTTCAGTTAAAGTTTAAATTTTCACTTTTTCAATTTCCTGTCATGTTGTTTGTCTTATTTTTTTGTCATATTTTTTATTTTCATTCATTGATTTTCACATTGATTTTTTCATTATTTAATTTTCTTAGTTTCCTTATTTTCTTTCTTCAAGTTTCGTGATTTTTTTAATATATTTTAATACATTGGCTAAGTTAGCCTTTACTATGTAACCTTCTCATGAATATATAGTAGACAAATTAACCTGTATGTAAATAAGCATTTAAACCACTATATGTCTCCTTTGATTGTGTTAAGAGGCAACATGTGTCGTTGTTTTTTGTGATTGGTTACAGCCCCTTTATATTCTGTGTACAGGGGTGTGCCATTTAGCCTATGAGTAAGTGCCCCAACAGGCATGAAACGCATTAGGTCCCAGTCTAACATGTCCTAATACTAATAAATATTTTTTTTTTTTTTTTTTTTTTTGCATTTATTGTTTACTTTATTTTTTGGAGGAACTCACAATTATTGGAATGAAATAATACAGCTTTCCCTTAGATAACAGAATGCTTAAACATAAATTCTACACTCCTAGAAAGTAGGTTGTTGGTAGCCAAAGTCTTCCTGCTATCTTTACTTTAAAAAGGTGATTAATAATCAGTTTGTCCACTCTCAGTCCACAAGAACATTTTTATTTCTCATGAATGTAAGGCACTGCTTTGGTTATGCACAGACTAGCAAGCTGGCTATGTTATCTGATGGACTGACTCTCTTTGCTAAAGGTAAATGCCAAAGGTACTGATGTGACTAAAAAATATGGCTGTATTAGTGCACAATAATGTGTGTGTAGGTATAATGCTGGCTAGCTTTGTAAAATAGCAAAAAGTCAAAATGAAGATTCAAAGAGCACCCTTGGCCCTTACTAGACTAGGGTTTAAAAAAATACTCTTTAAATTATAGACAGTTATGAAAGAATTCAAAATAACCTTGCAACCTGTGTGTTGTTTGGTCTCTTATACAATTCCTGCGAATGCACTGAATACAGTTAAGCTGGCGATACACTGCAATATACTCTCGCTTTGAGAGGTCACTAAATGAGCATATCTAAGGCTGATTAGGCCACCCACATGCTGGGCCAAATTGGAACGATCCAATTGATAGTAAAGTGTCAGTAACAGAATGAGAATGCTATACGTATGCAAATTGTACCACTTTATATATTACTAGACATTAAGCCCGTTAAATTAACGGGCGCTAGAACATATGTAGTCAAACATTTATAAAAACAGAATTGTTCTAGTCTAAAAAAAATTCGCCAGAGACGGTCCGTGGGGCACATGTAGGGTTGCCACCTTTTCTGGAAAAAAATACCGGCCTTAGCCCCGCCCAAAGCCCCATCCCCATCCCGCCCAAAGCCCCACCCCCAATCCCACCCAAAGCCACACACCCTGTGCCTAGCAAATTCTGCTTTTTTTTCTGTAGGTGCCAAAAGCGTTCTACCTTTTTATTTGCATGTGCTGCATTCTCTTAAGAAGTTGCAACCTTTTACTCCATCTTGAAACATAACCCTGTATTCCCTCACTTGCTAAACACCATCCAACCCCTTCTTATACCTATCTAATGAATCAGTATAACTATCAGTATAACTGTGGGTGGGAGTATAACAGTGCTGTTAGGAGTGATAGTTATGGCATAATTATAATCTAGTGGTAGATTTCCCAGTAGAAAGGCAGAAATGCACCTTGTGTGGCAATGGCTGATTAATGCTAATAAAAAGGTATAACAATGTGCAGGCTCCTCCACAGCAATGTGAATTTCTCTAAAGCAAGCATAAAAAAAGCTTAATGACAACTGCATTTGCCATTCTTAAATACATACTGCCCACCAGTTCCTGACAGCCAGCAGTCCAGAATTCCACATTCACTTTTGCGCAGGCTTCAGTCAGTAACCAACCACGCCGTCCATTTACTTAAGTAGAATTATTGCCCAAGTACACAGGCAGCCCACCGCAGCCCAGAATCGCCCACTGTCCACACAGTCACTCGGTTTCCCAGGCTGTTCTGTTCCACACAGTACTGTTCTGTGTACTACTGTGTGTGTCCGCAGTCCAACTTCCAACTGAGCCAGCCCAGCACAGCCGTCAGCCGCACACACACTCGGCTCTCCAGTCCCCCTGCAGAGTCTGCGAGCGGACACCGCCCACACATTTCGTCACTACACGCTGAGGAATTTGGAGCAGCAGGGAGGGAGGAGGGAGCAGCCAGGGAGGGAGGAGGGAGAAAAGCATTGTAGATTCTGAAACCAAAATATTGGTACAAGTAATTTGTGCAATTCCTTTGTCTCCTCGCCCCCCCGTAAAATTTTCTGTGGACACAAATGTGATTTTCTGGAATAACCATTAGTATTACTGTAGGTATCCACAATGAATTTTAAATGAAATAACTCAGATGAAGTTGAACTGCAGACTTTCAGCTTTAATTCAGTGGGTTGAACAAAAAGATTGCATAAAATGTGAGGAACTAAAGCCTTTTTTTTTAACACAATCACTTCATTTCAGGGGCTCAAAAGCAATTGGACAATTGACTCAAAGGCTATGTCATGGGCAGGTGCGGGCAATTCCTGTGTTACCGTATATACTCGAGTATAAGATGACCAGAGTATAAGCCGAGGTACCTAATTTTACCTACGAAAACTGGCAAAACTTAAGAATAGAAAGGCTATATTGGACTTTGCTAAAAAAACATCTAAAAAAGCCAGCACAGTTCTGGAAAAACATTCTTTGGAAAGATGAAACCAAGATCAACCTCTGGAGAAGGTGTGGAACAGCTCATGATCCAAAGCATACCACATCATCTGTAAAACATGGCTGCCAGTGGCACTGGGAAACTAGTGTTTATCGATGATGTGACACAGGACAGAAGCAGCCAAATTCATTCTGAGGTGTTCAGAGACTGCTCAAATCCAGCTAAATGCAGTCAAATTGATTGGAAGGCGTTTCATAATACAGATGGACAATGACGCAACCCAGGAGTTTAAATTAAAGTGGAATATTCTTGAATGGCCAAGTCAGTCACCTGATCTGAAACCAATTGAGAATGTATTTCACTTGTTGAAGACTAAACTTTGGACAGAAAGGCCCATAAACAAACAGCAACTGAAAGCCACTGCAGTAAAGGCCTGGCAGAGCATTAAAAAGGAGGAAACCCAGAATCTGGTGAAGTCCATGAGTTCAAGATTTCAGCAAAGGGTTTTCAACCAAGTATGAGAAATGAACATTTTATTTTCAGTTTTTTAATTTGTGCAATTACTTTTCAGCCCCTGAAATTAAGTGATTGTGTTAAAAAAGGCTTTGGTTTCTCACATTTTTATGCAATCTTTTTGTTCAACCCACTGAATTAAAGCTGAAAGTCTGCAGTTCAACTGCATCTGAGTTTTATTTAAAATTCATTGTGGTAATATACAGAACTAAAATTAGAAAAAAACTGTATATGGGTCATCGTTCCTTCCTCTCCATAGTTCCTAAAGCCAACCGAGGATTGGGATGGGAACATTTTATGTAACCTGAAGGAGTTACAGTAAGTACCATTGGGTAAGGACTTTATATGAGGTTTCAACTTGTCCTACATTAATGGAAAACTGTTTTCCATTTCGCTACTCTCCAAGTTCTACCCCATCAGAAGCCATTTTCCAATATCTTGCACTGATGAGATTTAACAAGATTGAAACAGGCTGTCTGCAAGTTTGCAAACCTATTCATGAGGTTTTTGTAACATAACACATAGGGGCAGATTCACTAAAGGGTGAATTTCTGTCGCCAGCAACCACTTCGCACACACCGCACTACTTCGACAGGTGCAAATTCGCTACCACTACTCTAATTCACTAATATGTGAAGTTGCACCCTGGGTGCAGAACAATGGCGACTTTTCGCTTGCGTTACTTTGGCAGTGCGAGCATTTCATAGCGAAGATGCGCTTGCGTTCGTTTGTGCCTAGCAAAATTTCACTAGTGATCTTGCACTTAGGTCAATTTGCATACGGCGGTTAATTTAATGTTGTATGGATTTAATTATTTAATAATAAATGTTAGTGCAATTGCTTGAAGTTAACACTTTTTTTTACAAATGTCCAGGGAACCTTAATAAAGACAAGAGAATTTATATAATGCCCTAAACATGAGCCCAGTGTAAAATGAATGTTCCATGTGTTCCAAATGTCTGGAGAAAACCGGTTACCCAAAAAAAGTTTGTTAGGCAATCCCGTTTAAAAAAAGGAAAAGTCGCCAGCGTTTTTTGAACTTTAATGCATTTTCGGCACAAACTTATTTTGAAAGGGTAGATGTAAAAGCTGTCATAGCAAGCAGTATTTATAACTATATGTGGTTGAGGAACATTCTGTGTGGACAATTCTGTAGAATAAAAAAGATTTGTAGTGAGAGGGAAGATTGCATGTCAAACACACTGGTGCACATTTACTTAGGGTCGAATATCGAGGGTCGACCTTCCCCATAGGCTAACATTGAGGTTCGGTAGGTTTTAGGTGGCGAAGTAGGGGATCGAAGTTTTTTTAAAAAAATGGTCGAATAGTTGAACGATTTTTCGTTCGAAACGTTTGATTCGAAGTCATAGTCGAAGGTCGAAGTAGCCAATTCGATGGTCGAAGTAGCCAAAAAAAACATTCGAAATTCGAAGTATTTTTTATTCTATTCCTTCACTCGAGCTAAGTAAATGTGCCCCACTGTGTGTAAACATTGTGTATAAATATACTACACTATAAAATTCTGGGGTTTTTTTTTTGCCCTTTTCTAATTTTTCCTTTTCTTTCATTGATTTATTTTCATCTTTTATTATTTTTTTATTATTATTCTTTTCTCTCCATATATGTATTTGTTAAGACCTGGGGGTATTCCAGGGAAATTCTGCAACTCTCCATTCATTTCTATGGGAAAGATAAAAGAGTATTTATCAATGGGTGAAAGTGACAGTTCATACTTTGATAAATACGCCTTTCAAAATCCAATAGAAATGAATGGAGAGTGGCGGAATTTCACTCTAGAGGACTGTGGTGATCTCTAACTTCACTCTTTGATAAATGTACCCCCTGGTCTGATTGTCTTCTAAGATGGGGTATTTCAAATTGAGAAGGACTATAGCATTTGCAAAACACGAAGAAGTGGGAAGTGGGTGAATTCATACGCTTTTATATGCATTTACAAATAAGTACAATATGTTCATAAGCAATATGCATTTCATCATGTATAACAAAACTTCACCAGAAAGGGCTCTTTTTCATTACATAGTTACATAGTTCAGTTGAGTTGAAAAAAGACCAAAGTCCATCAAGTTCAACCCCTCCAAGTGAAACCCAATATCCATATGTACACACCCACTCACACTGACACCTGCATATACGCACACAGCGCTGCCATCAGGGGGCACAAGGGGTACAACTGTACCGAGCCTGGGCCTGAAGGGGGGCCTGGATCTACTGCACTTTTTGAAAGAACTGGGCCCCCTTGACAACTCCGAAGTCCCGAACCGCCAAAAAGGCGAACAGCCGAAGTCCCAAAGCAGAGGAAAGCCCGAAGTCATGGAAACAGCCGACATCAGCGAAAAGACCCCAAGTCACAGAAACAGACGAATTTGAAGTCCTGAAGCGGCGAAAAGACCAGAAGTCACGAAAACAGCCAAAATTGTATTTTAAAAAATATTCTGTGGGGTCCCAATTTTTCTTTACTTGTATAAAAAAACTTTTATGGGGGGCCCTGTTGCCAATGTTTTTTTTTAACTTTTAGGGGGGCCCTGACCACTAATTTGTTTAAAAAAAACTTTTATGGGGGGCCCTGGTGCCACAGTTTTTTTTTGTAACTTATAAAGGGGCCCTGACTATCAATAGCTTTTTATAACTTGTGTGTGGGGGGGGGGTTAACGTTTTTAGCACTGATGTCTGTGTGGTGTTTTAACTGTAGTGTGGGTGGGATCTGGGGTGGGGCTTGGGGGCTGGGGTGGCGTGATTTCTAATGGCGGCCCTGTACTCACATAAACTATAAACACCAATATGTAGACTAATTGTAGATTAAATTTTAGCCTATGATATTATGCTTGTCCAAAACAATCAATAAACCTGTTCTTGTCCTATAGATTGAAGATTTCTTGGGTGAAAAGGCAGATTATGATGAAGAAGCTGAAGAAAAGAGATATTACCGGCGCAAGAGACTTCTTACAGTGAAAAGTGTTGTGTTTGCAAGCCTTGGAGCTGCTCTTACATATGGAGTATATTTAGGTGCGTCAACATTATCGGATAAAGTTTTTAAATGGTTTATACTTTTAATTTTTTCACTCTATTCAAACTGATACATTAACTTATATATGTATATGAGGTGTCGGGCAATTTTATTTTATTTTGTAAATTTGAAAGAGTACTTATGTATCAGTCTGATTCTAAATTTATATCAGTCTTGTGTTACTATTAATTATAAATTACAACAAAAACATTTTCTCTTTTAATTAGCTTATATTTTAGGTTACCACAAGCAGTGTTATACATTGTTTGACTGTTCTTTATGATAAAAGTTATGTTGAAGCATATATAAATAATTACAAATACCAAATGGTGCAAGACCAAATTTGTACCCCACTACCAGCACACCCTGTAATTATTCAATTGTTGTGTGCCAGTAGCAATTTGTATGTGTGTGGTATTATAAACCATAATGCATAGTGAATGTGTTTAATGCAATTGATTTGTATTGAAAATATTAGTTACTGAGTGTAATAAGACTGCATATCACAGAAGCTTTCTTTTACTCTTTACAGGACTTTTGCAGATGCAGCTTATCTTACATTATGATGAAACTTACCGTGATGTGAAGTATAGTAACATAGGTCTGCAAGACATTGACAGTAAGATGCTAATGGGAATAAACGTAACACCTATAGCTGCACTGCTTTACACCCCTGTTCTCATAAGGTCAGATATATTCGTTGCTCTTTATAATGTAGTAATCACTGTAAATATCCTGGGGCATGAGTCTATTAGTAAGTGCCCCGGCAGGCACGAAACATGTTAGGCTTTTGTGTTTCTTGTCCTAATTAATGTTTTTGCAATTTTTAACTATTTTTCTTTGATTTTCTGGGATGCCCAAATTACGCTGCTTTGGTCAAAATTTTGCAATGGGGTGAACTGTGGAAGCTTTCCTCAATTTCTTATTTATATTTATCAGATGGACTTGTTTTATAGTTGGAGTCACCTATGCTTGTTGCGCTGACATGTGGCTGAGTATATTGCTCCCACTTAACAAACCTGTGTTTCCATGGCAACTGCTAACTTTTAAGAATGCCTCACACGCTTTTGCCTACCCACTATGTTAGCATTACCATTGCAAACCATTCCCTCATTCTGTTCCTGTCTCCCCTGATATCAGTGTCGCCTTCTCAACCTAAAGCTTCTTGGTCTGTCTTAGCTCTCTACAGTTGCGGCTCTGATTGGGGGCACTCCTTTACTTCTGCTCCCGAAGTCATAACTCTGGTGTTTGCTGGGTCTCTGAGTCCTCTAGCCATAGCTAAACAACATGCAGCACCGTGAGCCTCAATGCTCTGTGACTAATACATCAGAACTACTGCTATTCCGTTCTAATCAGTGGCCATTCTTGCTGATGGGGGAAATATCAAGGACATTTCAGGTTCTGTAAACCCTGCATGGCCTGGGTTGTAAACCCTAAGAAAAATGAATGCAATGTCATCCCTCAATACAATGCAATACAATACAGCAGTCCCTCGATAACCAAGTACATTTAAAAAGGAGGCAGAGATCACTATTCATATTTGATATCATATCCTGATGAGGCCTCCAAGCAATCCCCAATTTCACAGGACTCTGATATTGATGCATCTCTATCAGACACTGACAGTTTTCAAATCCATTACACAGAACATTGACACAGAGTTGGAGTGGAAAATAATCTCAGACCTAGCTATGTCAATGCTGCAGCTATTTGTAGACCGTCGCACACTGCAGCGAATCCAGCAAATACAACTAAGTTTTGGACCCAAAAACTTTTAAAAACTATGCACAGGATTCCTTCCTACAAGCAGAACCTAACCACATTGCATCCACCTTGGATTTCATAAGTGACTCTTTTATGGAAGTATGACTGGTGGCCAAGACATCCTCCAATCTGGTAGTAGCACACAGGGCCCTCTGGCTTTGAGTGGGAGACAATGCATCCAAGGGAAAACTCTTATCTCTCCCATTTTCAGGGGATAACTTTTTTGGCCCTGAGGTGGAGAAGCTTATCACTAAAGTTACGGGAGAAAAGATCACATTACTCTGGCAGTGAGTCAAAAGTCCATTTAGGATGACCGGGCAATTAAAATTGTAAGGGAAGGGTACAAGAAACCTTCTGCTTCCCTCCCCTCCTGCAGAGCATTTGTGCACTCATTAATTCCCCTGCAACCCATTAAAGAACTATCAGGGGGCCTATCGGCTCCCAGTGTGAGAAGTCCGGACCAAGGAGGAAGCTTCGGGTAAAAAGTACAAGTTCAGTGGTATCCAAAGGGGTCAGACGAAAGCATAGTCAAATTCAGGCAAAGGTTCAAAAGGCAGGCAGCAAGAATCAGAATCAAGGTCAAGGCAGAATTCAGGAATCCAGAAAACAGCAATTTAGGTATTCCGTGATCTGGAAGTTCTTTTATTTTCAATTTTCTTGCCAGGCGTGTGATGTCATCAGGCGGCGGGGTGCTCCTGACAAGAACGAGCACTCTTTTCAGCGAGCACCTGGTCACAGTCATAGCCATCAAGGCCACTTCAAAAAACCTAGTGATACATCATGCACGACAGGTGCTTCTTTAGCTCAGATGACTCATCAACCTAAAGTATATTGCCCTCCTACCAGTACAAAAAATCAAATTCATCAGAAAGATCTTCAACACCAGGGAGCAGACAATCGTACTTCCAGAGGACAAAGTAATCAACTTTCAAATCTCAACCCAAAGATTCCTGGCCCAGTCAGGAACAACAGGACCATACTCTCACTTTCATATGCAGTGGCATTTCTTCTCAAGTTATACATGTCAACAACTCAGTCCCAGCTCACATGGTTTACAAATATGACCAGCCTCTCCCAGGGTTACCTCTGGTCACTGTCACCATGGAAAGTGATCAGCATGGATACCAGCCTGACAGGGTGGGGTGCAGTTATGAACAGATGGAAAACAAACCCCAGGAGAGAACAAACCTACGTATCAACACCCTGGAGCTCAGGGCAGTGCTCCTAAAGTCCACTCCAGTCCAATTCCAATTGGACAATGTCACCATGGTAGCTTATCTCAACCACCAGGGTGATACCTCGAGCAAGTGGAGATGGCAGAAGAAGGTGTACAATTTGGAGGCCGATTACCTTAGCACAAAAACAGTAGGTCAGGCAGAGTCGTCCCTTCACCCAGAGAACTTCCAAGTCGTGGTAACCAAAATGGTTTGCCTAGAAAGAGACCTCATGGTGTTGTCCCGGGCGTCGAACGCTGGTGACTTTTCACTAGCGTTACTTCAGCTGTGCGAGCATTTCATAGCGAAGATCCGCTAGCATTCATTTGTGCCTAATCAAACTTCACTAGTGATCTTGAACTTAGGTCAATTTGCATAGGGTGGGAAATTTAAAGTTGTTTGGACATATTTATTATAAATGTTGCTGCAAATAATTTAAGTTACTGGTTTATATTACTCATGTCCAGGGAACCTTAAAGGAATTGTGTAAAAATAAAAACTGGGTAAATAGATAGGATGTGCAAAATAAAAAATGTTTCTTATATAGTTAGTTAGCCAAATATGTAATGTATAAAGACTGGAGTGACTGGATATCTAACATAACTGGATATCTAACATATCTAACATAACAGAGACTTGAATGGGGACCACATGGGTCATATCTGTTGCTTTTGAATCTGAGCTGCTTGCTGAAGATCAATTGCACACTCACTGAACAGATATGTACCATGTGGCCCCCTTCAAGTCGCTGACTAGCTCAGCGTTAGAGAGCTGAAAAGCAGGAAGTAGTGTTCAGGCTAACTATGTTAGAAACATTTTTTTATTTTGCACAGCCTATCTGTTTACACAGTTTTTATTTTAACGCTGAACTATTCCTTTAATAAAGGCAAGAGAGTTAATATAATGCCCTACACATGAGCCCACTGTATAATGAATGTTCCATATGTTAGCAAATGTCTTGAAAAAAACGGTTCCCCAAAAAGGGTTTGTTAGAACTTTTGCAATCATGCTGAAAAAAGGAAAAGATGCCAGCGTTTTCTGAACTTTGATGCATTTTCGGCTCACAGGATATGATGTTAGTGACAGAAGATTGAGGAAGATCTAGCTGCTTTATAGAACTTTGCCTGGTCTGAGGTGGAGAAGGCAACTCTGGGAATGATGTAACGTTCAATAAAATCAGCATTTTAGTGAATTTTGTTGTTACGTCTGTTAGCCAGAGCAAAAAGTTGCCTGGTGATAGAGTGCGAATGACCTTTAGCGACGGTCTGTTTCGCTAGAAAATTGGCGCCTCCGTCTGTTAGTAAGTTGGCAATATCCCTGCAGGTGGCAATGCTGGCGAAAAAGTCGCTAGTGTTAGCCACCTCGCTCTTTAGTTAATCTGCCCCATAGACTTCAGTCCTCTTCAACACTTCCAATTCCAATGGGCCATACTAGAGGTAAAACATTTTTTAGGTGGCTCTTCATATCAAACCTCCTTACAGGGGGATCATGGGATCTCAACCTAGTACTTCTGGCTTTGCAACGTGAACCTTTCAAACCGATGAAGTCATGCGAGATCAAATCACATGGAAGGTAGCCTTCCTATTAGCAATATGCTCTGCATGCAGAGTTTCAGAGCTACAGGCCTTATAAATCAATGAGCCATGGTTAGTATTCCACAGGGATAAAGTTGTTCTCATAACTTCTCCCACATAATGTATATGCCCAAACTGGTCTAAGTGTTTCATATTAACCAGGAGATAGTGGTTCCAACCCTGTGTCCAGAACCAGAAAATTACACAGAACAACACCTTCACTCCCTGGATGTGGTATGGGCTCTTTGAATATATGTCAACCATTCCCTGCTACTCAAGAACAGCCTCCAGGCTTCTACCTGCATAATCGCTCAATGACTCAATTGCCTACAATCAGGCCAAAAAACTACCACTCTTGTGGGTGCAAGCCTGTTCTACAAGAGCAGTTAGCATGTCATGAAATATGGTTCCCTGGAACAGATCTACAGGGCAGCCACTTGGTCCTTGTTGCACACGTTCACCAAATTTTACCGATTCCAACACATTTGGGAGAAAGGTGCTTCAGGCAGTGGTTACTGCACAATCTTAATTCCCTCCTTATCTGGGTCAAGACTGCTTTTGAAAATCTGCACTAACAGGATGGGCCGCTCTGGGAAAATAGGATTTTCTTACTGGTAAATCCTTTCCCCCTGGGACATACTCTCAGTGCAGTAAGTCCCTCCCCTTTTTCCTTTTATGGTGGTGTTGGTGGTTTGGAGTTGCACGGTTACTGTTATCGGTTGTTATTGTCATCTATGCTCCCCTGTCACCCTAGTTCTATCTTTGTCACAAGTGGGAGGAGAAAATCAAGTGGATAATAGAGGAAGGCGGAACCATAGTTCTTATTCTATTGTCCTGCCTCCAGATATGTCCAGGTTAGACCCCAGATGTCTACACTGAAAGTACAGGCCCAGGTGAAAAGGTTTTACAGGTAAGAAAATCCTGAATAACTCTACTGTTTGCTGCTGAGGAATAATTTTAGGGGCCTTGATAGCTATACCACTTTACCTGGAATGTAGGTAATAATTTGAATATTTTTTCTTTTGTCTCCTGTAGGTTTTTTGGCACAAAGTGGATGATGTTTCTCTCTTCTGGGATTTATGCTCTGTTTGTTTCTACCAATTATTGGGAAAGATACTACACGCTTGTCCCTTCTGCTACTGTCATTGGTGTAATGATTGTTCCCTTTTGGGCTTCACTAGGCAATTATATTACCAGGTAAAGTTGTAAGCATACAGCTGAAGACACTGGCTCTCATTACAAACAATATTCAATGTTTCAGTGAAACATGTTTTATTTATTATTTTCGGTTCTGTCACACAACAGTATGTTTACGTAATGTGATCCAAATGTGATAACACGATTTCATTTGGAAATGTCACAGCTATTCAAGTATGTCATTTATAGATATAAGGCATATATATATATATTTAATATATATATTAAATATATATATATATATATATATATCTCGCACTCACAGGTCTTACAAAGAAATAACGGTGTTTATTAGTCAAAAATAGGAACTAAAGGCTAGCACTCTAGCCTTTGTGACGAGAAAGGCTAGAGTGATAGCCGAAATGTTAGTTCTTATTTTTGACTAATAAACACCTTTATTTCTTTGTAAGACCTGTGAGTGCGAGTTTCCTTCTGTTATATACTTATCTTTTTGGGCTTTATTTGCACCCATGCAACTTACACCTCTGCACGAGTTGTGCCGGCATCCAGACAGCCATATATATATATATATATATATATATATATATATATATATATATATATATATATATATATATATATATATATATATATATATCCAGGTGCCAACCAAAAAATATATAATTAGTAGGAAATAAAAGTAGGGAATCTGCCGTGAGTGCTTTAATTTTTTTTGTGAGTGCTTTCATTCCCTACTAATTATAAATATGTAATGCACTTAATACACATCAATGTTTCTAATCATGATGGTGAATATGTTAATTATGTTTAGACTCACATATAATCATATAGACTCACATATAGTCATGTTTATTTGATTTATAGTAATATGAATACACTTAGGCCTACTCTACATAGCCGAGTAGGAGTAACACTGTTGGTTTATGGTACACATTGCATTTAAGAATTATAGGTGTAGGGGGTACCTTTATAATGCTACACTTAGCATGAGGGCTACACACACTTAGAGTCCACAGTCCTTGGTTATATGTATAGGAGGAAATTGATACACATGCCCTAATAGTTATAATAGCCACACTTGCAATTTATGGGTTAAGTTCACACAGTGATACTAACTCTAAGGGTTCCCTGAAGGTGAGGCAACACCCTTAAAAGATATTCATTTAGAAGCTTGGCCCACACCTGATGATTAAAATATGTGAATAACCGCAGGGACTATTATCCCACAATCTGAGTGGTAGTTTTAAATATTAAAAAAATAATCATTTATAAAATAAATATTATAAATGATGAACGAGTATCCACGCAGGCCTGTCAATCTAACTAAATTTTAAGATATTTCTTGCAACAGTGTTTAAAGATACTCTGAACAATCATTTAGTTATGGTGTTACTAAGTGGTTGAAACATAGTTACACAATATCTTGTTTTTATGTGTAGAATGGATACATTGTTTTAAATGTTATTGTCTATAGCTGCTATTTTTTTATGTGCTTTGTAGACTTTTGACTTGTCTGTATAGAATGAGCAATATATATATATATATATATATATATATATATATATATATATATATAAATATATATATATATATATATATATATATATATATATATACAATTTTTTTTTCCATTTTTCCATTGTACTCATTGTTGCCAATTTACTTAATATTTCCGTTCATATTTGTTTGTTTCCCAAAATTTTTAGCTCTAAAAATCATAGACTATGCTAATTACTTTAAACCATGAAAAATGTGTACAATTACACTAATACAAAACTACGCCATCTAGAAGTCAATTAAATTTGTCCTTTTCCAATTGTTAGGCTGTTTTAATAAATGACTTGCAATTTGTGGTTTAAGAGTGGGGGGCGTGCCTGCAGCTCAACGTGTGCAGATGTGTTTCAGAGCGCTCCTCTTCCAGGGCCCTCAAAATCCAAAATAAAGCTCAAAAACAGGCAAAATTGGCAGGTACACAACTTGCAAACGAAGTAGAAGATGCATGTAATCCATTACCATGACAAATACAAGAGCTGCAACAGCTGGCGGCCAACTGTATTGTGAAAGCAGACAATATGGAGAACCAGATCTGCTGCAACAACTTCTGTATTCTCATATGCTTAACAGAGCATTCAAGGGGGGATAAGTCAGAGGAATTTGTAGAGGCCTGGCTGACAGAGACACTTGGCAGCCTCAAGTTTTCCTTCTCCTTTGCAATTAAACGGGTGCATCACTTACCTACCAAAAGCCCCATGTCCCCTGATTGCCAGACTCCTCAATGTGAGAGACTGGGACATTATACTGTCCCTGTCCAAATTTCACAAATGTAAAAAGTGCCTAAGAGCTGTCAAATTGGATTATGCCATGTTATTTCCTGCACGTCTGAGAGTCACCACAGATGTACCTAATTTTTCACTGCGCTGCAGGACCCCCAAAATTGGCTTGGAATGTGCCTGCACCAACATAGACTGGAGCAAACTCCAGGATGCAGGCTACAATAAGAAGGACCTGGAAGAAGAAGGATCTACAACCAAATTCTCAAGCTTGCCTAGTGTGCTCCTGGCACCAGAACAACCTACATCCATCACTGTCTCACATGAGCCAAGTGGCACCCACTACACCACCGCTGCCAAGACAAAGCCATTATCATACAAGGCTTTTAGCATAGCTGTGACTGTCCAATAGGGATGTAGCGAACTGTTCGCCGGCGAACTAGTTCGCGCGAACTTCGACTGTTCGCGTCCGCCGCAAGTTCGCGAACGTCGCGCGACGTTCGCCAATAGGCGTTCGCGTCAAAATCGGTCGCCCATTCGACCATTCGATCGCTAAAATCGAACGATTTTCGTTCGATTCGAACGAAAATCGTTCGATCGAACGATTAAAATCCTTCGATCGTTCGAATCGAACGATTTTCGGATGATCGAAGTTCGCGAACAGTTCGCGAACAGTTCGCAAATTATGCCGGTGTTCGCGAACGGCGTTCGCGAACACATCGGCGGCGGTTCGCTACATCCCTACTGTCCAAATGCGGTCCCAAAATGGAAGAGGTCCCCAAGCCCCACCCCAGATCCCTCCCACACCACGGTTAAAAGACCACACAGACATCAGAGCTAAAATGGTAAACCCCCCCCACACAAGTTATAAAAAGTAATTGATGGTCAGGGCCCCCCTATAAGTTAAAAAAAAACATTGGCAAGGAGGCATATGCGCGAGACTGACCTGGCATGACGTGCTAGTGAAAGCTCTGCTCCTGACCTACAGACAATATGCTATCCTTCAAGGGACTCTATATGATGAAAAATACATAATTATGTGCACCTACTCACCAACAGACGACCCCTTTTGAATTCTTGTTTCTTAACAAACAAGCAATCTTCTTTATAATCAGACAGACTGATATGGGCAGGAGACTTCAATCTCCCTTTTAATTCAACGATGGATAGGTCACAAAACACACCAAGTCCTTTACCAAACAAAACTTCCAAAAAAGTTGAGCAGCTTCTACAAACAAATGGGCTAATGGATACCTGGAGAGATGCAGAAGGAAACAGGCGTGACTACACCTTTTACTCACACTCCCATAATAGCTATTCCAGGATCAACTACCTCCTATCTAAAAGAAAGATGCAGCAGCTTTACGAGACTCCCATATTTTACAATGCACGTGGTCCGACCATGACATGGTAGAAACTGATTTAAAACTCCAGATACCCTCCACCACCCACCCAACATGAAAATTAAATGACAGATTACTAGCGGATCCAGAATGCATAAAATATATATCCCAAGAAATGAAAAACTACTTTTAGGAAAACACACAAAACTAGGAACAACATGGGTAGCTTGAACATGGGTAGCATATAATGCATATATTAGAGGATGCTAAATCCAATATGCCTCAAGCAAAAAACGGAAGAGAATGGCATTACAGCCCCAACTAGAGAACGAACTAATAAGTCTAGAACAAGCAAACAGGGCAAACCCTACCATTAGGACACGTCTGCAAATTCAAGAAAAGAGACAGAAACTGAGAGCATGCCAGATAGAAAAGGCCATACTTAAAACGAACCACAAATTCTACCTTTATGCAAATAAGCCAGACAAAATGTTGGCTAACCTATTGCGCATCCAAAACTGCCTACAAGCAGTATATAAGATTAGAACAATGGATGGCAAGATCTCCTCTAATCCTGATACAATAGCCAAAACATTTGCTTCCTACTACCAGAAACTTTATACAGAAATAAAAAATGGGAAAAAAGAAAGGCTGGAATCCTACCTAAACAAATATGCACCCAACCCAATTAGCCCAGAAATTAAAAAAATGTTAGACAGCGAAATAACCCACCAAGAAATAAAAGACACAGTCAAACATCTAAAAAGGGGCAAAGTACCAGGATACACTAGTCTTTACTACAAAAAAATCCAAAATAAACTTATTCCTCAACTTCACGAAGTTTTCAAACATATCACTTTGGGTTTACCTTTACCACGTGAAATGAATGAGGCAAAAATCTCTGTGATTCCCAAACCCAACCGAGACTCATTATCCACAAAGAACTTCCGGCCAATCTCACTACTCAACGTAGACATAAAAATCCTAGCAACCATAATGGCCACAAGATTGAACAGAGTTTTAGCTACAGCAATCCCCAGGGACCAAATTGGGTTTATCCCGTCACGTCAAGCACCGGTTAATATAAGAAAAATCCTCAACTTAATAGACCAAGCTAACAAATCCAAAACCCCTGTGTGTTTGCTTGCTTTAGATATAGAAAAAGCGTTTGACATGCTGAACTGGTCATATCTATTCTCCATAATAGACAAGATGGAACTAGGAACCAATATAAGCAACATGGTCAAAACCTATTACCAAAACCTAAGAGCTCAAATTAACTTAACTACATCCTCTTCACCTGATACCATAGACATCCAACGTGGCACGAGACAAGGATGCCCGCTCTCTCCAGGATTGTTCACTATAGCTATGGAACCATTAGCCAGAGCCATCAGACAAAATCACGACATCAAGGGTATTACAGTGAAATTAAAAGAATACAAGCTTTCACTTTTCACAGATGATCAACCTCACCAGTCCTCTTATATCTCTACCAAATCTTTTCAAAACACTACAAGACCTAAGTCTTGGCTTAAATATCAATACGGAAAAATCTGAAATGCTACCCTGCAATATACCCACCCATACAGTAAAACTGATAGAACTAAATTTCAACTTTACCATACAAACAGGCTACCTAAAATACTTAGGAATCAAATTGACAACAAACTTAAAGGAATACTGTCATGGGAAAAAAAAAATTTTTCAAAATGAATCAGTTAATAGTGCTGGTCCATCAGAATTCTGCACTGAAATCCATTTCTTAAAAGAGCAAATAGATTTTTTTTATATTCAATTTTGAAATCTGACATGGGGCTAGACATATTGTCAATTTCCCAGCTGCCCCAAGTCATGTGACTTGTGCTCTGATAAACTTCAATCACTCTTTACTGCTGTACTGCAAGTTGGAGTGATATCACCCCCCCTACCCCCCCCCAGCAGCCAAACAAAAGAACAATGGGAAGGTAACCAGATAAAAACTTACCATTAGCACCTGGTCTAATCAGACTTCTCTACAAAACGATGACTCAACCCAGCAAACATAATGTGAAACTCCTTATATATGAAAAAATGGGAAGTGGATTTAGGATCTTCACTCACAACAAAACAATGGACATTATGCAGTCTTACAGCCAATAAAGGCAGCACTTGTATCTCAATTCGAGAAACTTCTATAAAGTTACTGCATAGAACCTACCTAGTACCAGCCCTCCTACATAAAATATATCCCTCCTGTGATAAAAACTGGTTCAGGGGATGTCAAGAAAAACAATGAAACACATCTGGTGGTCTTGCAAAACTGTTTCAACATTTTGGGACTCAGTAGTTAATCTTCTATCTAGGGTACTTTATATAAATTTTCCCAAGGATCCCTTTACATTACTATTAGGGAGAAAACCAGCCAAATTTACTAACGCAGCACACAAATTGAGCCAACACAGAGGGGCAGATTTACTAAGCTCGAGTGAATAGTTCGAATCCAAAAATATTCGAATTTCAAAGTCATTTTTTGGGTACTTCGACCATCGAATTGGTCAAATTTGATCGAATTGAATATTTCGAAGTAAAAATCGTTCAACCATTCGATAATCGAAGTACTGTCTCTTTAAAAAATCCTTCGACTCAATACTTCGCCAAATAAAAGCTACAGAATTGAATGTTAGCCTATGGGGACATTGTAGATAGGTTTTGGGCACTTTTTATGATCGAATAAAAATCATTCGATCGATCGCTTAAAAACGTTCGAATCGTTTTGGTGTGAAAAGGGGTACAACCCCTAAATTGCCCTTCACATAAACAAACAAAGGACATATCCCAGTCACCCACGAACACACTTGTTGGACACTGAATTTACAGCGAAAAAGATTGTTGTTTTTTATTTTCTTTTATTATTGTACTTTGATGAACTTTTTCTTTTCCCTCCCTCCCTTCATTCCTTTTCTTATAATTTAGACACCGAGGTGTATGATTTTATATTTGAAATATGCTTAATAAAAATTTCAGTTTAAAAAAAACATTAGCGCCAGGGCCCCCCTATAAATGTTTTTTTTCTTTTAAAAACATTGGCACCAGGGCCCCCTTACAAATGTTAAAAAAAACATTGGCGGGGGCGGAGCTTGGCGGGACTGGAGATGGTCGCACACTAGGTAGAGCTCCGTGCACATTTAAGATTAAAGCCTGCTAAAAGCTGACAGTAGAGCCTCCATTTGCACCGGGCACTATTAGAGGCAACAAGGTACCTGAGTGGCATGGGCAGAAGAAACACAAAAAACTCGATGGGCACTTTATCGCCGTTTCTGAATCGCAAAGCTTCGCACCGCGCTGGGAAGGAAATCCAAGATGGCGCTGATCAGTCTTCTAGTGCGTCAAGTTCCCCGAGTCACACATCTAAAGCAGCAACGCTGAAGCAGACGGAGCAACTGAACATGGCGGACACCTATCCAGATATACAGGTGAACCCTCTTCCTATTCCACAGACAGCAATCACTGCGGACATTTTATCTGCGCAGCTCGAATCCTTACATGATAAACTATCACATAGCATCACAGCAAAAATCAGTAGTGGCTGAGCTCAGACGGGAAATCTCATCCCTGGGTACAGATAAATTAGAGAACACCTCAGATGAGATTATACACAAGATGACATATTTAGAGAATGAAAATACCTCTTTAAGAGAAGAATTACATCTTGTAAAACTGCTTCAAGAGGACTTGGACAATAGGGAGAGGCGCCAAAACCTGAGAATTAGGGGGTCCCTAACTCCATCACAAGTCAAGACCTTAGGGCCTATTTGAGAGGCCTGTTCTCAGCGATTAACCCTGATCTTCCACCGGAAGCATGGAGGATGGACAGAGCTCATAGAGCCCTGGGGAATCCCCCAGCAAATTCCAATCTACCGAAAGATATAGTGGTGAGATTGCATTATTTTGAAAGTAAGGAGTCCATCATGTTAAAACTGAGCAACCAATCCCACTATACACATCAGGGAGCTAAGATCCAAGTTTTTAATGACTTATCCCTGCTTACACTCTATAAAAGGAGATCAATGAGACCAGTCACACAGAAACGGAGGGAAAATCGGATTCCATACAGATGGGGCTTTCTTTTCCGTTTGATAGTCAACCACGAGGGTTCTCAGTTTATCATCCAGGATCCTGACAGGGCCTCCCAATTCCTACAGCATCTGGGACTAGATAATGATGATATCCCCTCGGGCCTGCATTCCCCGCAACAACAACAGAGCCGACTATCTCGTGGAGCACGGTGTCACCAGGACCCAGACGGCAACAAGGATCTCCACACACCTTTTCGGTGCCTCTTACTCCACAGAAGGAGCCCACCTGAATTTCATCAGATCCACTACAGAGCTGAGTCCCCTACCAGTTGAGAGATCCACGGGGTTGATTTACCAGAGGTACATTGAGCCCATATTTTCTTTTGGGCCACAAGTTTTTTTTTTCTCCACCGTTGTATTTCACAGTTCTATTTGCCATTATTAATGAAAACAGTTATGTTGCCAAAACTGGTTTTTGGGAGGAAAAGGAGCACGAGCTGGTGAGACTTTTTTCCTGATCTTCCTTCTTCTATACCCCACTACGGGTCAGGCCTGCATATTATCTATTCTGGGCCTATTTCTCTGCCGGCCAGATTGGATAGAAAGACCGATTGGACCAACGATAAGTTTGAAATTTGATGGTTGTTTAATTTTTTTATTTTTATTTTTTTCTTATGGGCACTCTTCAGGTATGCAAGGTGGTTCTGGCTTTACATGTGGCTCCCCTTCTTTGGGTATGTGCTAACAGTGGGGCATATGTGTTATTGCAGAATTTTGTTACCCGGACGGGTTCGCACCCAGATAAGCTGCAATTTAGGCACTAAAATGGCTAAAATAATATCATTAAATGTCAATGGGTTGAACTGCCCATTGAAACGTAATCTCCTGTATAGGGACCTTAAATCCTCAGGTCCCAGTATTATCTTCCTTCAGGAAATGCACCACCGCAAAACAGATCCATGGAGAATTCAATCCAAAGATTTTCCGTTAATCCTGAGGGCCTCAGGACCACAGAAAAGAGCGGGTGTGGCGGATCTTATCCACAGACAGGTGCAGTTCACTGTGCAGCATACGGTTGCGGACCTGCAGGTCAATACAGACCAGGTAGGGTTTAATCAATACAGACCAGGTAGGGTTTGTACTGGGCAGAAGGGTGGGTGACAACATCAGAAGGGCTGCCAACCTCATAGATATAGCAAACAGGAGAAAAATCCCACTGTTAGTTCTTAGTTTAGATGCCGAAAAGGCCTTTGATCGCCTTAGATGGGATTATTTGTTTTTGATATTAAGGACTATGGGCTTCCAGTGCTCTTCACTCCCTTTACTCCTCTCCACAAACTCAAATTAAACTGGCAGGCATCCTCTCGGTGCCTCTTCAAGTGCGGAATGGGACCAGGCAGGGCTGCCCATTATCCCCGTTACTTTTTGCCATCAGTACTTAACCCCTAGCACAAGCAATTCGTCAATGTCCGGACATCAAAGGCATTGAACTCAGGGACAAAACATACAAATTGGGCCTTTACGCAGATGATATTTTACTTACGATGACACATCTTTTGACCACTCTCCTAAACCTTCACAACATATTGTCAAAATATGGCCAGATCTCGGGGTATAAAGTAAATAATGATAAATCTGAAGCTTTACCTAGTTTGCAATATCTACAGTTGAGACATTTGGCCCTATCCCTATGCCCAGATGGTTTGATGCCAGAAAACAACCTGGTGGTGCGTATATGTAGGGGGGCTACTCCCAGAAAAAATTAATTTCGCAATGGTATTCACTGTTTAATGAAAAAAATCTCACCACTGCCCGCCATACATATATGAACAAATGGGAAGAAGCTCTGGGTCACCCTGTGGATTAGAAACTTGGCATAATATCTGGGAAAATGCAACTAAAACTCCACTTTGTATTACTTTGAAAGAGAACATATATAAGATAATGATGGGCTGTTACCATACTCCCTCCCTGCTATATAAGATGTTCCCACTGACAACTTCCCCAAATTGGTGGAGGGGTTGTAACATGGAGGGGACATTATTGCATGTGTTCTGGTCCTGCCCAGGCATTCAAGCATATTGGACAATGGTGCGAATTTGGCTACAAAGAGTGCTCCTTCTTGACATACAACTTGATCCTTTGATCTTTATAGTAGGGAAAAGAGTCCCCAGCCTTAAAAATCCCATGCAGAAATTGGTGAATGCTTTGCTTACTGGGGCAAGATGTGCAATTGTGGGGAAATGGAAATGTACCCATCCCCCAACTGAAACAGACTTTTTGGAAAGAGTCCGCTTCATCAGGAGGATGGAATACCTAACGGCACTTCGTAATGATACAGTGGGCAGTTTCAACAGGATTTGGTCTGCTTGGGACTCTACTCAGATTGTATAGGGGCCTATCGGAGCTGATCTGGCCAGGTTTAATCATTTGGTCGTCTTTTCTTTTCAGTGCAACTCCCATGTCCAAACGGAACAAGATCTTGGATGGAAAGGGTCAATAAAGGGGGGAGCCACAGCCATAACTATAGCCACCAATATTTCAGCACAAATTTCACAGCCATACCTTTGTAAAGGACTTGCCCAAGGAGGAGTTTTTTTTTTTTTTTAAATTTGTTTTACTATTTGTTGGTTTACATTTTCCTTACTTATATCCTGAGTTAGCTGCCAATTCTTGAGTATGGATGGTTTACCCATAGCCCTGGGTTAATTGCTTGAGTATGTTTTTCCCTGGTAAAGATAAATGCCTTATGATTGTACCAATTATGTGAAGTAACACAGGTTTATTGGATGTATAATGTTGGTTATATTGTAAATGGCAATGTGGAAATCCAATGCTTTATGTAAAAGAAAATTTGAAAATTCCAATGCTTTATTGTAAATGAAAATGTGAAAAATCAAAAAGGAGAAAGTTAAAAAAAAATAAAAAATCATTGGGGCCCAGAGAATATTTTTTTAAAAAAACATTGGTGGCAGGGGCCTATAGGATATTAAAATAATACATTGGTGACTAGTGTTTTAAAAAAAAAATTTGTGGCTTCCAGTCTTTTTGCGGCTTCGGGACTTAGGCTCTTTGGGACTTTGGCTGTTCAGGACTTCGGCGTTTTGGGACTTCGGAAGAAGCTATTGTTACTATAGTTACTTTGGTGAATCTTTATTTCATCCCTCTTCCCCCTCCTGACCTTTTTCTTTTCACGCCCTCCATTCATTCCTTTTCTTATAATTTATACACCGAGGTATATGATGTTATATTTGAAATATGCTTAATAAAAATTTCAGTTGAAAAAAAAAACATTGGAGTCAGGGCCCCCCATAAAAGTTTTTTTTCTTTTAAAAACATTGGCACCAGGGCCCCCCTTACAAGTTAAAAAAAACTTTGGGGCCCAGAGAATATTTTTTTAAAAAAAACATTGGTGGCAGGGGACTATAGGATATTAAAATAATACATTGGTGGCTAGTGGTTTAAAAAAATTTGCGGCTTCAGGACTCCTTTCGTGGTTTCCGGTCTTTTTGCGGTTTTGGGACTTCAACTTCAGCTCCTTTCATAGTTTCCAGTTTTAATTGCGGATCTTCGGGACTTCGGCTGTTCGAGACTTAGGCGGTTTGGGACTTCGGAAGAGGTGGTGCGGCTTCAGCGCCGTCAAGACGCCGTCAAGAGGGTCCCGGCTATTTCGAAAAGTGCAGCACAGCCGGGGGGGGGGGGGTCCTGTACAGCAGTACCCCCTCTCATGGCCCAGATGTTGAGCCCTGCTATTGGGTCACACCCCACATACACCACTGTTTTGAATTATGGGTTTAATTTAATTGGGGTAGAAGGGGAAATGTTACAAATGTATTGTATGTTGATTGGTTTATGCTAAGTGTACTTGCATAGGGTGGTATACTGAATGTTGAATGCAGGTGTAAAAATTCTTAGCTAGAATGTAAGGGGGCTATACTGCCCGAAAAAAAGATGGCCATAGACCTTAAGATTATTGACCAATTTTCATGCAATCCGACAAAACCGACTACATATCATTAGATTAGCTGGCACCGAATAATCATGCATCTAAAGATTTTCATCCGACATCCATCAAACATCAGAAAATTGATTGGTCAGGTTAGAAAATTTTCATTGGTCACAGTGAAATTTATACATTGTCCAATTGTTTGCATGGCCAAATAGGCAGCTACCCACAATTTCCTAGCTTAAACTAGACAATATCACTTTAAATGGTCGTTTTTGTTGATGGACAAATCATGCATTTAAACGATCATTTTGGGTCATACTATGGGTATGGGACCTGTTATCCAGAATGCTCAGGACCTGGGGTTTTCCGGATAATGGTTAGATTCTCCAACCATGGCACCCACATATAGAGAATTAAGAGAAAATAGTTTTTAGGAAAAAAGTCAGTCCTTTAGGTTCAGCCTCTCTTGCCGATCTTCCCACAGTCTCTCGACTTTTTTCCTAAAAAACAATTTTCTCTTAATTTGTGTATTACTCTCAACAAGGAAGGATGTTAGCCTATCTCCATAGGCGCTGATCTATATACAATTTTTTGGACACATATAGAGAATTCTATAATTTCCTCCAAGGCTATAACAGAGGTCATAGATTTCTTCCCCAACTGCAGGGCCCCAAGGGCAGACTGGTTGCCAATAGAACTGTATAAGAGGAGTTCCAAAACTCTACCACCGTACCTATTATGTAAGGTGTTTGCATATGCTAGGCAAATAAACAAATTACCTTACTGTACTGTATGTATGAAGTGGTTATAGCCCTAAACTAGTAAAAGATCTCCTACTATCTTATTTTAATAATAACTTGACAATATTGAGTAAGTCTTAGCCAGGAGGTTAAGAAAAGTAATCACCCAGGTAGTGTCAAGGCTATAACAGAGGTCATAGATTTCTTCCCCAACTGCAGGGCCCCAAGGGCAGACTGGTTGCCAATAGAACTGTATAAGAGGAGTTCCAAAACTCTACCACCGTACCTATTATGTAAGGTGTTTGCATATGCTAGGCAAATAAACAAATTACCTTACTGTACTGTATGTATGAAGTGGTTATAGCCCTAAACTAGTCAAAGATCTCCTACTATCTTATTTTAATAATAACTTGACAATATTGAGTAAGTCTTAGCCAGGAGGTTAAGAAAAGTAATCACCCAGGTAGTGTCAGCAGACTAAACAGGCTTTATATCTTCTAAAACCATTGCCCTAAATACCAGGCGCCTGTTCTTAAATATGACTCTTCCCCATGAAAACAGTGGAATCAGGGCAATAGTGGCATTCAGCATAGCAAAGGCATTTGATACAGTCAAATAGCCAGATCTGTGGAAAAACTCTTACAAACTATGGCTTTGGTCTCAATTATATAAATCTGGTACAGCTCCTGTATGCCTCCCCACCACCTCCCTATGGGTGAACTCTTCCACCATGCCCCCCCTATTACCCTCTCAAAGCTTTGGGTGTAGGCACAGGTAAAGGCTCATACCAGCGTAGGAGCTGATTAGCCACATTTGCCATTAGCCTAAGCCTTGATATCACTGTCTCTCTTATCTCACCATGTGTGATGATGTTTATAATTTTGTGGATAAATATGATGAAATCTCTGCAGAGAATACTAATAAACCAATAAACCTGTTGCATTTAGCACCATTATCTATTTTGGTGTATTTTTATAAAATTCTAAAAGTAGTTAACACATTTGTAAAGGGACATTTGTAGTACTTGGTGGGAAATATTTTTAGAGTGATTATTATGTGTGTTCTCTTTTTTACACCCAAGTTAATATGTGCTCATTTAATACAATTATATCAACAGACTAAACTCTGGAGCGGTGGCATAAATACTTATTAGTTTCTAACAATACAGACACTGAGATGAAATTGAATATTTTTTTCCAACAGTCTAAAATGTGGCATTCTATGTGTCTGTTGTACACAAAGCATATAAGGCTATCCTTATGTGTACCTAAATAAATTACTTTAGTTTTTTATATGCCTCTTTGGGAGATTGCTTCTTGAGTGCCTGTCTTTATCTTACATCTACATGGTTTTAATAACACTCATTCTATGTTTTTTACTTTAAGGGCTAGGCCACACGGGAAGATTTCAGGGAGATTGGTCGCCTGGCGACTAATCGCCCCGTGTTTGAGGCGTCTAATCTCCCTGAAATCTTCCCGTGTGGCCTAGCCCTTAGCAGACGACTTTAGCGCTAGCAGGTGCAAGATACCAGCAAGCCATTCAGGGAGATTAGTCGCCTCAAAGACACGGCGATTAGTCGCCATGCACCAATCTCCCTGAATCTTCCTTTGTGGCCCTAGCCTAAGCCTATTCACTCTTTTATACATAATTGGAGTTTCTGTTTTCTAAAATGTGAATGTCCTGATTGAAAGTTCTATAAAATACTTGGCAAACCAAACAGATGAAAGCCAGCTTGCAGTCTGTTAAAGGAAAACTATACCCCCCAAACAATGTAGGTCTCTATTAAAAGATACTGAGTAAAACAGCTCATGTGTAAAACCCTGCTTCATGTAAATGAACCATTTTCATAATAATATACTTTTTTAGTAGTATGTGCCATTGGGTAATCATAAATAGAAAATTGCCATTTTAAAAAATAAGGGCCGCCCCCTGAGATCGTAAGATTCACTGTGCACACATACAAACCACATGTTAGGTCACATGAGCCAATTAACAGACAGAGTTCTGCCTTTTGCTTCCTCACTTCTTCCTATTACAGTTAGTGTTGTAGTATTTCTGGTCAGGTGATCTCTGAGGCAGCACAGATAGAGTCATGAAATGGTGGTTCAAGGCAAGAGATGTAAAAGGGCAATATTTATGTAAATATATATTCCAGTTTGGTAAGATTCTTTAATATGTCATTCAATTTGATATAAACTATCTGTTGCTTAAGTATTCATTTTGGGGGTATAGTTTTCCTTTAAAATACTCACACTTGACTGCTATAGGCAGTATCTGTGTTCCAGGAAAAGTGCTAAGTTGCCAATATCTATTTGGCCATTGTTTATACCTTAAAGGACAGTATACAGCACTTTTCAACATTAGCTCAATGGATAGAACATGTGCCAAACATACTCTTTGCCAAATGTTAATATCTATGGTTTCTGTTACTTCTGGCACTAAAGAATAAGGCCATGGCCTAATATGTAATAAAAGGCACTAAGTTTGCCCAGGAGCAGTAACCCATTGCAATCAATAAGATGATTGCTTTTAAACAAGTCACCAGTAAATGATACCTGCTGATTGGTTGCTATGAGTTGCTGTTCCTGGCCAAACTTAGAGCTTTTTATTACATAACCCAGGAATATTGTCACACCCAGTCTGTTCTCTGCCGCTCTTCTGCTAACTACCTGCAACCTGCTTGCTCTCTCCTGCTGCAGTGCGGACCTGATTTCTCTAGTTCACAAATCTGCACCTGTTTTTTTTCATTTGTTTTAGTCAGCGTCAGTGTAGGTCGAACAATAAGTTAATTAAAGGTGAACTGGTATAATAGGTAGTATACCATCAGAAGTATACATTTAAATAGCCAGGACACCTAAATGTGTCCTAAATTTAATTCCAGTGTTTAATTCCAGTCAGTATCTGGCATCAGATTTGGTGCTCACTTATAATCACTGGGCAAATTTGCTCCTGTGCAGTAACCCATGGCAACCAATCAGATGTTTGCTTTCAGTGTTCAACCTGCAACTGGATGAAAATAAGCTAATTGCTGACGGTCACAATGGCTTATGCCCAGGTGCAAATTTGCCCAGTGTTTATAAATGAGCCCCAATAAAAATATATAAAACTCTGTTGAAGTTATATAGGTATGGGAACTGTTGCGCAAACATCCAGAAAGCTCCGAATTACGGAAAGGCCGTCTCCCATAGACTCCATTTTATCCAAATAATCCAAAGTTTTAAAAATAATTTTTCTCTGTAAAAATAAAACCGTACCTTGTACTTGACCCAAACTAAGATATAATGAATCCTTATTGGAAGCAAACCCAGCCTATTTGGTTTATTTAATGTTTACATGATTTTCTAGTAGACTTAAGGTATGAAGATCCAAATTACTGGAAGATCCATTATCGGAATACCCCAGGTCCCGAGCATCCTGGATAATAGGTCCCATACCTGTACTATTAACATTTTCAAGTTTTCATTTTGCAAAGCCTTATCCACTTAATAGTATATCTCAAATTCCAATCATGCATATTAAAGGGGTTGTTTGCCTTTAAATTAACTTTTAGTATGATGTAGAGAGTGATATTATGAAACAATTTGTAATTGGTTTTCTTTTTTTTAAATTATTTATGGTGTTTGAGTTATTTAGCTTTTTATGCAGTAGCTCTCCAGTTTTCAATTTCAGGAATCTGGTTACTAGGGCCTATATTACCCGAGCAACAATTCAAGGATTTGAATAAGAGACTGGAATATGAATAGGAGAGGGCCTGAGTATTATGATGAGTAATAAAAAGCAGTAATAACAATACATGTATAGCCTTACAGGGCATTTGTTCTTAGGTGGGGTCAGCAACTCACATTTGAAAGCTGTCAGAAGAAAAGGCAAATAATTCAAAAACTATAAAAAAATTAAGGCCATTTCGTAAGATGCTTAGAATTATTTATTCTAACATACTAAGGGGTTTATGTAATAAAAGGCCCTAAGGAGCAGGAGCAGTAACCCAGCAATTAGCATTTACTGTTAACCCATTTAAAAGCAAACATCTTAGTGGTTTCTATGGGTTACTGCTCCTGGGCAAACTTAGTGACTTTTATTACATATGTAGGCAAACGTTAATTTAAAGGTGATCCACCCCTTTATTACATTTCAGTCAGTTTCAGTCAGTTTATATTGTTATATTGATATATGCCCTTGACTAAAACTCTGTTATAAATTTTGCTATGAATCTTTGCTTTATTGAGTATGTGGATCCTATATTGAATATATTTTATACTTAAAATAGGCAGCTTTGTTATGTCAGTTAATAATATGTAAACAAAGGTAAGGCAATGGGGCACACCAGTAAAAAACAAAGCAAAAAATGTTATAACAGTGGACAGTAAAACTATTCTTTGCCTTTTCAGGATGGCTCAGAAGTATTATGAGTTTGTGAACTATAAGGAAGAAAATGTGCGTGAGCAGCGCAGGGCGCCTCGGGGGGCTAGCCACAGATATATTATTATATTTCAGAGCATCTTCTACTCCATCTTCCATGTAAGTCTCTGATTACAGCATGTCTGTTCAATATAAGTTGTTTTTCTGTTGTGTATTTTTTATTGTGTTTTCAAAGAGGATCTCAACATCCCAAAAGGATGTGAAAGTAATCGTCTGAACACTGTTACAATTTACATTTAATTTCTATTTCTTTTCATTCATTAATGTCATGCTTTTGGCAGTAGCTCTTAGCACATATGGCTGCTTAGACTGTTAAATGACTGATTCTAAATATTTAAAATGTAAATGAGGGAGATCAAGAAATGTGCATAAAGGCATCCAGATATACCACCTGCATCCTCCTTCACACCCAATACCCTTCTCTGAATGATGTACATGTTAGCGATGACATGCAGTAAGGACAGTGCTGCTCTCTGCCTGCCAATGCTGCACTCTCTGGATTAAAAAACCTGTGTGAGGTACACAGCACTGTCATTACCCCAGGCAGAAGTGCTCTGTGCATGTGCACTACGGGGCACACTGCGGTGTTCCATAGTGCTCTTGCATTTGTGCCTGGGAAAAATATTCCCCCACTTAGTCTCTGGTAGGAAAGTGTTTTAGCTTGTGTACCAAAATATGCATAGCAGACTACAGGCCTACAGAAAGCTGGAGCCCTTTTAATGTTTTTGTCTTTCCTTTCACACAGATGAGCTTTGTACTGTCTCAATTACCAGTACATTTCTTCCTTAGCAAGTTCTTTTACTCATACAATCACACACTGTTCAACGTGCGTGACTGTGGTGAGTGTCCATTTTTCTTGCTAAATATATAGAAACCTGATTTTGACTAAGGTTTATCTACTAACTATTTATTCTTTACTCTAACAAGGAGCTGCCATTCAGCATGGGATCCTTCCGAATTTCAACTTGACTGTACTGCATACTTTGCCTCCAAGCCTAAATCTTATCTATGTGGAGAGTGCTCTTATGGGTGCTGCACTGGTGTCGATGTTGCTGGTAATAAATATGTATAGGAATTGATTGATTAAAACAATGAGTTTTATTAAACAGCGGGTGACTTCTTTCCTTTTTTGTTTATCTCAAAAAGATTTTGTTGCTCTGCGGTTCGGCTTACCGCCCTACAGAAGAAATTGATTTGCGCAGCATTGGATGGGGAAACATTTTTCAACTGCCCTTCAAACATGCCCGTGACTATCGCCTGCGCTGTCTAGCACCATACTTTTTTTATAGTGGCTTTGAAGTCCTTTTTGCCTGCACAGGATTTGCTCTGGTAAGTGGCTGCTATAATAACCTTGAATAAGAATCTGGATCATATTAAAGGGGACTTGTCACCATAATAAATCATTTGAAATCCTTTTCTATCATGTTAGTTGAGCAAAACAAACTTTATTTACACACTATAAAAACTATTTAAATGTTATTTTCTTCAATCTTGAATTACACAACCAGCAAGCAGGCCTACTCAATTTTGCCAAATGTTAATATCTATGGTTTCTGTTATGTCTGGCACTAAAGAATAAGGCCATGGCCTAATATGTAATAAAAGGCACTACGTTTGCCCAGGAGCAGTAACCCATTGCAATCAATAAGATGATTGCTTTTGAACAAGTGACCAGTAAATGATACCTGCTGATTGGTTGATATGAGTTGCTGTTCCTGGCCAAACTTAGTGCCTTTTATTACATAACCCAGGAATATTGGAACACCCAGTCTGTTCCTTGCCGCTCTTCTGCTAACTACCTGCAACCTGCTTGCTCTCTCCTGCTGCAGTGCGGACCTGATTTCTCTAGTTCACAAATCTGCACCTGTGTTTTTTTTCATTTGTTTTAGTCAGTGTCAGTGTAGGTCGAACAATAAGTTAATTAAAGGTGAACTGGTATAATAGGTAGTATACCATCAGAAGTATATATTTAAATAGCCAGGACACCTAAATGTGTCCTAAATTTGTCTTTAATTCCAGTCAGTATCTGGCATCAGATTTGGTGCTCACTTATAATCACTGGGCAAACTTGCTCCTGTGCAGTAACCCATGGCAACCAATCAGATTTGCTTTCAGTGTTCAACCTGCAACTGGATGAAAATAAGCTAATCGCTGACGGTCAATATGGCTTATGCCCAGGTGCAAATTTGCCCAGTGTTTATAAATGAGCTCCAATAAAAATATATAAAACTCTGTTGAAGTTATACAGGTATGGGAACTGTTATCTGCAAAAAATTATCCAGAAAGCTCCGAATTACGGAAAGGCCGTCTCCCATAGACTCCATTTTATCCTAATAAACCAAAGTTTTAAAAATAATTTTTCTCTGTAAAAATAAAACCGTACCTTGTACTTGACCCAAACTACTATATAATTAATCGTTATATTATACTTATCCTTATACTATTTAAATGTTATTTTCTTCAATCTTGAATTACACAACCAGCAAGCAGGCCTACTCAATTTTGTTTACATTGTTATTAGAGCAAGCTTTGCATTATCATGCCAAAATTTTGTTTATGTGACAGAATACCCATGCCAAACACAGGCTACACTATTATAGACCATGAGGAGGGGTGGGAGGAATGCAGTGACATCTAGAAATTGCTGAATGAAAAGTTAAAGTAATGCATAGAGATGGGGCAGGCAATATATGATTGATAACTCAGATATACATTTATAACAGTTATGGGTGTTTTAATTTAAAAAAAATGGGTTTCATGTGTATTTCATTTTATTAAACAGCTTTTTATGTCTACGTGAAAGGTCTCCTTTAAAAAATCTGTTTATTGTGAGCTGAAGAGGTTCTTCACCCTCCCCCCCCCAATGTTTTTTACATGATGAAAGATCTAGTTCTAATCAGCTTTCTAATATGTATTAATTAAGAGTTACCAATGATTTTAAAGTTATTTGTAAAGGCATTTGCAGTTAAAAGCAGTGTTTATGCCATTATGTTCTCTGTAACAGGATTGGGTTAATCAGTTTACTGAACTGCAAGAATTTATTTTCGAAGAGATGCAGTCTTTCAGGTGCAAGTGATCTTTTCTTGGGTGCAATTAAACTGAACCAGTTGCTAATTCAACCTATACTTATTATAATTTATCTTTCTATACAGGCCTGCTCCTATTCATATTCCAGTCTCTGATTCAAAAATAGCAAACAGACCATGCACAGAGCTGTCAACACCCCCTATTTTTTCAGGAGTTACCAGATTTTGGGCTCAGTAGCCCAGTCTTCCATCACTGTTAAATGTTCCTCACCATTTCTGAAGATTTTACATGATTTCTGACGATCTGATGCCAAAAATCGAGTGCAGTGCGGAATCTGTGGCTTCAGAAGAGGTTTTACATGTGACGTCATTTCACTGACGTTACTTCCTGATTGGCAACATTTTTGCGGATCCCCTGGATCTCAAATTTAGAAAGTTGACAGCTCTGCATGCACCCTAGCAACCTGATAGCTGCTGAAATTCCAAACTGGAGAGCTGCTGAAAAAAAGCTCAATAATTCAAAGGCCACATACAATACTACTACTACTACTATTATTATTAATAATAATAATAAAGACCAGTTGCAAATTGTCTCAGGATAGTGTAATGTTGTTCCATTCACTCCTTTTTGGTTTTACTGCATCCTACCCATGATAGCATAATGCAGAATATTTTAAGAAATGATGATGGAAAGTATACATTTATTACACTTTACTAGATAGGAGCACAGTAAATTGGACTTGTGATGAAAGTGTACTATAGAGATAAAGCTGCAGCACTCATTTTACAAAGGGTAAAGAAACAGTAGCACCAAAAAATAAAAGTAGATAAAAAAAAGATAATGTACTTTTGCTCTGCACTGGTAAAACTGATCTGTTTGCTTCAAAAACACAACTTGTTTGTGTATATAAACAAGCTTCTGTGTATCAGTGGAGGCTTTTGAAACAGGGCTAAATGGGATAGGTCAAATGGCAGATAACATAAACTCTGTAGAACACTATAGAGCGTATCTGCTATGTAACCTGAGCCTTTTCCTTTGAATGGCTGTTCTGCCAGCTTATGTACATACTGCTATATAAACATAGTAGTGTTTCTGAAGCAAACATACCAGTTTTACCAGTGTAGGGCAACAATACGTTAAATTTTAATTACTTTTAACCACTTTCCTTTTTGGAGTTACTGTACCTTAAACTGCACTATAATGTCATCATCCCATTGACAATGCATTTCATTCATTAGTAGTTGAGGTTTATCAGTATTTGGAGTCAGGATTGAATTTTTTCCCCCTCTGAGACAAATTGGAGAGGCTACAGAATTTTTTTTTTTTTGCCTTCTTCTGGATCAACTAGCAGTTAGGCAGGTTAATATAGAGTTAAAAGGTTGAACGTGATGGACGTTTGTCTTTTTTCCAACCTAACTTACTATGTTACTATGTATTACAAATACATGCTCACAAAGTCTCCTGTGACCAGTACTTGGTCTTAGGAGAATACAACATCTAAATCTGATGATGTTGTTCACTTTTAATTCTGTACCTCCCTATATGATTGTGCACCCAGGTAGAGCATCAAAGCAAATCATTTTTTTTTTCATATGCAAATATATGTTTATTGAGACATAATATTTGACAATTCTGTAAATGACCTGCTGTTACATGTATCACATTGCACAAATAAACACTATTCCAGTATTTGCAGTAATACTCGTCAATACACAATACAAATATACATTTCGTCAATAAACAATATAAATGTGTACCAAATAAACATGGGGAGAAGGAAAGGGATAAGCAAAATTGAAATCATAATATTACAATAGAGTCACCAAATAAAATGATAAGGCAAGGCATTCATATCTATATAATGTAATCTAATATACAGAGTGGAGTTCTCTAGGCGTGACTATTCACTGGGCGAGTGTATCCCTTTTATTTTCTATAAATTGCATCCAAAGGAACCATATAGCCGCAAATCTCTTATGAGTATTATGAATATGTGCTGTCAGCTCTTCCATTCGATAAATCTCATTCACCACTTTATACCATGCCTCTCTAGAAGGTGGTAATGGACTTCTCCAGTGTATTGGTATCAGTGACTTTGCTGCCATCAGCAGCTGTATCAATAATTTATTGGAGGAGTCATAAGACCTAATCTGATGTAACAACAGTGTGGTCGAAAGGGGATTTTGGATAGTTGGTTTCCTTTAAAACATAATTGCCTAATGCTTAATCAACTTGTTCTTTTTGGGCTAATATCTGCCAACAGCTGTTAAAAGTCAAATTGCATCTGCTAATATCCTTACCTTTGATATATATTTCATTAATAAACAGTATCCTTGATTATTGTATCATAAAGTGGTAATTTCCCTCTGATGTATATATTTTTTTTTAATTTTGTTCTGTCCTATTTAAACATACTTTGCCATTGCTATTTTCTTCTGTCAATTACTGTTCTATATTTTTCATTCCCTTTCAGTGTTATGGTGTTTGCTCACTTGGTTTGGAAAGCCTTCCCTTTCTTCTTACTGCCTATGGCATTTCGGCCTCTATCTCTTCCTTCCTTGCCCTCTGCATGCTTCGCTTCCCAAGACAGATTCCCTTGGTAGGAGGAGCCGTGCTACATAGTTGCATCTTGATTGGATTGTTCTTCTGGAGCCCAACGCCAAAACTGCAGTCACAGAAACCCCTTCTGTATTTAGTGGCTGTTCTGTGGGGGATTGGAAGTGGACTGAACAAGAGCGGTCTCAGCAGTAAGTGTTTTGGTCAAAAGACTTGAATAATAGTTAAGAACCAGTAGAGAGCAGTGTGGTCCAACTTGTGTAGTAGCGAGGACTGGAATTTTTCTGGCCTTTATAGTGGAGGGTCGATAATGGAAGCCAGTGTTGAACACTTCCTGTTTTTAAACTACACCCACTTTAAACCACACCCATGTTGCCACATACCATTTTAAGACCATATCCACATTAATGGTGGTAGCATAACGAAAAACCAAATGTATGGTGCTCACTGCAAAATGTAAGTCATATTAAAACATACTCTTAAATCCATATGTCTCCTCCCCTGTGGATAACACAGCAACCCCCCAGTACTTGTGTGCCCTTAGGGCCCCCTAACGACAATTTCCAAATGCTAGCAAAACTCCTACCAGGCTCACATGCCACAGGTAGCATAGGGCAGACAGAGAAGGGCATACACAGGGAGCATAGGGCAAGCAGAGTATGGCACTAATAGGCAGAGTAGGGCAGGCAGAGTATGGCACACACAGTGAGCATAGGGCAGGCATAAAATGGCACATACAGGCAGCATAGGGCCGGCAGAGTATGGCACACACAAGGAGCATAGAGCAGGCAGTGTATAGCACATACAGGGAGCATAGGGCTGGCAGTGTATAGCACACACAGGGAGCATAGGGCAAGCCAAGTATAGCACACACCGAGAGCATAGGGCAGGCAGACACAGGGAGCATAGGGCAGGCAGAGTATGGCACACACATGGAGAAAATGGAAGGCAGAGTATTGCACACAAAGGGAGCATAGGGCAGCAGACAGAGTATGACACAAACACAGAAAGCATAGGGCAGACAGAGTATGGCAGACACAGGGAACATATGTCAGGCAGAGTATGGCACACACAGGGAGCATAGGGCAGGCAGAATACAGCAGGAGACAGGGAAACCTATCAGGACCACTCTAAGATGAACAGTTCCTACTGTTCTACATACAGTGACACAATGCTGGTACCCCTTTGTCTGAGGTGTGAATAGCCCGGGATTTGTTGGGGCCAGTTAATCTCAGTACTGATACATTTTAAAGATTACACTTGGTAAGCAGTCACAGCAGGCAGACTTTCATGTGGAGGGCCAAACAAGGGGGGGGCACCACTACTGCAGTAGAGGAATGGTGAATACAAATATGCGGAAATACATAGGTTTTACAAACTGTAAAGCTTTATAAGAATCTCATACAACTTTGATAAGGAAATAATAAGAATTGGTGCTGACTACAGTGCACATGGACATTACTGAAGCATATCATACAGTTATATACCATTTGGATGTGTTATATTTGTTTTAATGAATTAAGAGTCTAAGGATAGACTCCCCACACTCTCTCAGATGTAGCTACAGCTCCTCTAGCTTTATAGGTGAGCTTCATGGGAGGGAGGGATACATCTATTAATTGTCTCCAGAAAGTGAAAGATGGAGGAGTATGCCCCATCCTGTACATGTTTTTTTTTTTTGTAAATCATTGAAATTGATTGAAAAAATGATAAGCAGAATCTGTAGGATCTTCCCACTGATCCTTGTTGAGACCAGGGATAACTTCCACCCAGATGTGTTAAGATTGGTCTAAGGCTGGTTTAATGGTTTCCATAAACTCTTTGTATATCCTAGACCAGGGCTGTCCAACGGGCGGCCCGCAACCCCCCTTATGTGGCTCTCCACATCAAAATCTGCCTGCTGTGTCTGCTTACCATATGTAATCTTTAAAAGGTATCACTACAGAGATACACTGGTCCCTGCATTGTTTAAACCTCAAATTCACACTCTAATCCCCTGTATTGTTCACACCTGTGATGCCCCTGCATTGTTCACACCCTAAAGCCCTGTACTGTTCACACCTGAGACCCAGGCTGAAACTGCCCACATTGTTCACCTGTTCACACCTTATTCAAAATGCTAATGGTGCACCAGCACTGTGTCACTGTATGTAGTACAGCTTAGTGGTCCTGATTCCTGCTCTGTTCTGCCTTACATATGCTCCCTGTGTGTGTCATACTTTGGTATTTGTTCTGGGGGTTTATTAGCATTTGAAAATTATTGTTAGTGGCCCCTAAGGTGTTTAATCATATGCTGGGGTACTGTATTAAACACAGGGGAGGAGGAGGCATATGGATTCATGGTTATGTCTTAATACGACTTAGCTTTTTTTACATATGAGTGACATCCTTGCCAGGGCAGGCACAAGGTAGTTTGGCACCCTAGGCAAGAGCTTCAATCAGAGCCCCCCTGTCCAGCATTACCATTATCTTACCATGATGGTTTTTAAATAAATAGAGCAAGAAAGCGCAAGAACAACACTTTTTCATTTATATTACTGCGCCCCCTGTACCAGCAAGCCCAGCAGCCATCCATCATACAGCCCTCCTGCAGCCATATTGCCCCCAATCTTTAACTGTGTCAGCAGCAGCCAAAAAGAAATTTGATCACATCATATTGCCCCCAAGTATTTATGTACCTGTGCCAGCGCCCAGCAGCAACAGCAAACATTTGGCCCCCAAATCTGTACCTGGCTGTGCCAGCAGGAAGCTTCACACTTTACAGTAATCAAAAGAATGTCTTGAGTTCACTGCAACTGTGCAAGGCTGAGAGCAGCGAGAGGGAGCCACACCAAGCAGGCCGCCAGCTCTCTGCCTCTCTTTGTCATCCAACATATCAGTGACGTCATTGACGCGTATACGCACGTCGCGGTACACCGCACAGAAGGAGCTATTACTTGCCGGCAAGAAGGGGAAGGAGATGGATTCCATCCAACTGGGTGACCATGATTACTGAAACTAATTATTAAATAAACACTTGAAAAAAACGAAAAAATTAAAAAAGAAAAAAAATCCCCTTAAAAGTGCGCCAGTCTAAAACAGGGAGTGGTCTAAAACAGGGAGTGGCTAACACTGGCTTCCGTTATCGGCCCTCCACCATGTAGATTACCATAGAAGTTGGACAGTAATTTAGCTGGGGATAGATTCTAAAGTCACTTTTACCAGTGTAGGTGAAAGGATTCGATATTGTGCCTGGAAAGCATGTCTAAGCTGCTGATATCTAATGAACTGAACATGCTGGTTAGGAGACTGGTCTGGCATGTTTTATATTTGAGTAGTTGTGTACTGGGAACAAGGTCAGATAGTATTTTGAAGCCCAGCTGCAGCCCATTATAAGGTGAGGAAGGAGCAAGTTGCACCCACAACAGGAGGAGCGGTGATGTGGCAAAGGGTGACCAAGAAGTTTCATGGCCATGGACCAAGCTCTGTGTGATGTATTCATAGTGTCAGGAAACGTGGCCATGTCTGTAGGGTGTCTATAGGAGTAATTGCCAAGGCCCTCATTGGAATATAAACTAGAGGCCTGGAGGGCTGTGTTGGGGTTTGATGTGAGGGTATTATATTATTGTATAGAGAAATATTTTGCTGGGGCACTTACATCTTTTGTACCTAATATCGAGGATGACATGACACTGCAAGCAGCAACACTTTCAGAAATGTGATAAACGCTAACTTTATGCCTTACCAAACTTTGGAAGTTTGCATTAGAAAGACATATTTACTCATTTTAGATTCATTTGATTGTACACTTAAAGGGAAACTCCAGCTTCCAAACCAAAATTCGATAAAGAGGCCCACATAACACAGAAACCCCTAATATACACATCACAGTTACCTGTTTCTTCAAAAAGTATGAATTAAATGCCATTTTCTATGCTGAAATCCAGCTGTTTAACAGTTCTTCTCTTTCTGCATCATTTAAAATCCTGACAGGGAAGGAGGCACCAAACATTGATGTTACAAATTGTAACAACTTTTCCACAGCTTACAGACAACATGCAGGAACTATATAACCCACAATGCATTGCACTGTGATGTTCTGTTCCTTATTGAAATTACGTGTGCAGAGAATTGTGGGGTTTGGAGGACAGATGGCTGCTGATACAAAGTAACAGTAGTCAGCCAGATCAGCAGGAGAGCAGGGGGCTAGGCTTAGGGAACTGTTCCAAACCATTAAAAATCGTGAAAAGTCTGCATATTTTTTAATTGATGTATATAGCAAAGTTGCTTGAAATTATTTTTACTTGCCAAAAAGCTCAAGTTATGTTTGCGTGGAGTTTCCCTTTAAAAATATATGGCTATTTGAGCGAATATATTTTTATGCCTTTTACAATGCATAAAATGCAAGCAATGTAATGATTTTTGCAGCAGCTAAGTGAGAGCCATGATGATTTGTATCCTTTATTTTAATTCTGGGAATGGCTACATGCCACATACTTGCATACTGGTTATCAAACTGTTCAGAAAACCTGTGGCATTCATCATTAAGATGTTTCACCTCTGCACCAAAAGTAAGATACTGCAAACTGTAAATTTTGAGGTGATTTTCAGAAATGTCACACAAAGGATCGCAGTTTGGAATAGAAAGACATAAAATACTGTATATTGTTTTTGGAAATTAACTTACTTTTTGCACCTTTTACCACACATAGGATGTAAGCAATGCATTCATTTGTCATGACAATTCATATGCATGTGCATTTTTGTGGATCCTTTATATTAACTCTCATATTGTATTTATTCTTCTTTCAAATCGAACTGTACCCCTAGTTATTATAGGTATGTTTTATGAAGATAAGGAGCGACAGGACTTTGTGTTTACAATTTATCACTGGCTTCAAGCACTTGCAATATTTATTGTGTATCTGTGGTCTTCGATTCCTGTGACGGTAAGTAAACAAGCCACTGCTGTTTTTTTCCCTTCAAATACAGTGAAGTGTAAAGGAGTGAATTTACAGGGGTAGTAAACAGAATATAATTGAATAAAACGTTTTGATTTTATTTATGCAGGATACATTTTGAAAGTGCTAAATATTTTATATTGTTGCCAAGCAGGATCTCAAGAGCTATAACTAGGAACCAGGTGAATGTCCCAGTCAAAGCTCTGATCTTAATCCACATAAAAATATGTGGGTATTATGATGGTGTATTATTATGAAGTTAATGAGCACAGACCATTTTACTTGCCAGGGCTTACTGCTGGAAATTCCAAGGCTATAAGCTTAATTATATGCCTATGTCACCATGGGTGTGACTTAAATAGCTGTGTTTCACTAAGCTGAAGCAGTGTCTTGACATTTTACAGGTACAGGATATGTTATTCAGAATGCTCGGGACCTGAGGTTTTCCAGATAAGGGATTTTTCCATAATTTGGATCACCATACCTTAAATCTGCCAAAAATAATTCAAGCATTAAAGCAAACCCAGTTTTGCCTAGTCCTGGCCATACCTCTCAATACAGACCAACTGGAAATGGTGATACAAATCTAATACAGTGCCAGATTTTAAGTCTTTTTAAATTGGGGAGCAAAGTTGCTTTGCACAGGACTAGTGAAAACTGGGGATTGGCATTTTCACTGGTTAAATTAACATATTATGCCCATTTTTTTATTTTTATAAGGTATTCAGTGCATTTTAATAATAATAACACTATTTTTTATTGCTTTTATTTGCTCCACCTTGCACTTTCTAGGCTAAGCTGGGCATCATGCTCGCCTCTGCATTAATCTCTGTTCTTTCCTATCTGTGGATGGAGCATAAACTGAGCTGCAGGGTGCCCTTTCGTGTTCCTAAAATTCCAGCCCCACGCCACAAAGTCAAAGGATACCGCTATATGGAGGAGGAAAACTCAGATGAATCTGGATCAGAGGGTGAGGAAGAACAGAGTCATGGTGGAGAAAGTGAAGAGGAAGATCAAGCAGGTCCACGCTGCAGGCAGCCAGGCAAGAGGGAATGCTATGAACAAGCAGTGGGAGACGATGAGTAATTTTGGAAACCAAAAAGATAAAAAACTGGACTATTTGTCATTTACCCTATATATACTAAATTGGTCCACTGGGTGGCACAGTGGTGCCGTGGTTAGGATTGTCACATTGCTGTACTTGGATCCTTGGTTTTTAGGGTCACTCTCTGGTTTTCCTTTCACTGCGCAATTAGATTAATTGAGTTGTAATTAAAGGTCAAGTAATGTCATAAAGTGAAAAAATCTAAATATATATTTTTTACATTTAGTATTATGTATTTGTTTCCCCAGCACTTACAAATATACTATTTCTTGTCAACAAATATCTTGAGAGGCTTTTTTACCCAGGTTATCTTTTATGTGCCCTTTAGTCCTGTTTCAGCTTGAATGGCTGCCTCTGTGTCTGCACAGCAACTTATAGTAGCATATATGTACATGTAGGTATGTTTTTCCCCAAATCCAGTAAGTAAAATCACTTCTTAATGTTTTTAATAAATTCCTTAAATGCTGTGTTTGTGTGAGTCTAAAATGGTATTTAAATTTATAATTATAGTTCTAAACCATAATGTGATTTTCAACTTTCATATTCTGAGGTTGGGTACCTAAAATTACAAACTCTCTAAATGTATCAAACATATTAATAATGTATATGTATATTAGACCACAACGCGTTGATGTCTAAATTTGTTATAATGCAATAAAGCATTGTTTTTGCTACAATCATTACTTCTGCCTTGAGTGCTTTCATTCTCCACATTTTGTATTGTTTCTTTGTTAGCACCCAGCTTGTGCCATGTGTCTTTTTTCAACCTAAAGTACTATGAAATGGTGTAACCATTGCATTGTACCATAAAACAACGTTTCTTAGGTAATATCACTTTTGTATTCATAACATTCATGTATTCATGACATCCCCATATTCAGTCCATCCCAGGTACCTGCATTATCAGTTCCTAAACCAGTGAAACCAACAGATCCAGACATGTACGTAGGGATTGTGTTTGAGACAATAACTGTATATCATGGCTCAGTCAGACACATGGCCATGGCAGCATTAGCAACTTCATACCATATAACAACACAATCTTCAGCAAATAAATCTGAGCTCATATTAGAGAATGGGTAAAAAGAGAAAGAAAGAGCAAAGAAAAAAAGCAACCAATGAAGTTAGTGACAGCTATCAATAAATACGTATAGCATATATTTATCAAAATCCAAGCAGCATTGTTGCTAAGAATATGGCAAGCCCATTGCAAAGATATATTGAACAGATAAAGGTGTGATCAATAGATAACATATATCCTAGTCTAGGATACATATAGACAATATACTATTATGTAACATTTCAATGGAAAAAGACTGGCCAGCAGAGAGTTCATTCAGTATTTCAAAATTGTCCAGACTAATAAGTAATTTTTAGAAAACAGTTAATCTTATTTAAACATTTAGGTGCAAGAGTATTCAATGGGTATATCCATTTGCCTTTCCTTTGTAGGGCAGATAAACTCCTTTAACCCCCCTTACCAAGGGAAGGCAATAGCCGAGCACTTGAGGGATGGGAGGAGTGGCCCTAGTCCATGAAGTGTCTGGAAACAGATTTGTCCTTGTCTACATGGACAAATAATATAGATTGAAAAGTAGAAATGATTGAACCAGCATGTCTGAAGTTCTGTCCCTTCTTGTATCCTATAATTGGTGCCTGATAGTCTTGCAAAGTTTTAGCAGTTTCCACAATACGCAATACAGTTGTCCTTCACAACCTGTATGGCAGCATCCACACTTGGAAAAAAATGGAATAGAAAAGGGGGAAGGGAAGAAGGGGGGGAAGATGCAAAGTTGCATCCATCAATGAATGGAATTAATGAGCAATTCAAGCCATGGGGGTAAAGATGCTGTTGTAAAGCTTATATAGTTCCAGTATAGTTCCAGTTGCATCCATCAATGAGTGGATGTGGTGGGCGATTTAAGCCCAGACGCTGTTTAATTTTTCATCCTCTGGTAAGATAAGCGAGCTTGTGCAGTGTCAGTTGCGAGTTAAGAATTTCTTTTTATCAAGGAACAGAGGAGATGGGCTCATCTAGTGAAGGGTCACTGTCTTTTGGCATAGACCAGGAACAGTTGCATTAGGTGTCTAGCAGGTCTGGACTGGGAGTCAAAATAAGCCCTGCCATTTCAAGTACATAGAGGCCCAACCAGCCGTCAACCAGCCCACTGAATAGTGACTTTCTATGGCATTGTACAGCAGCCCCCACAGATTGCCAGTCCGGGCCTGGTGTCTAGTATGTGTTCTGGGCACAAGGGAATCAAGTAGATGCAATAGGCATGTGGCAGGACTGAGCATCTGTGGGAGGGCTAATTCTGGGGCCATGAAGTTAAGTTATTGTCTGGACATTGGGGTTGCAGTAGATGTGATCTATGTGGATTTTGCCAAACTGTTTGATACAGTGCCCCATGAAGTACTACTTTCTAAACTGACTGTTGGTCTTAGTAAAGCTATTTGTACGTGGCTAGGTAACTGGCTACAGGGTCATGTACAGAGGGTGGTAAGGTTCTTAGTGAGGTTTAATAATAAACTTGGCTGTAGCAAGCAATGTCAGTTAGCAGCTGCAAGGGCAAGCAAGATTTTGAGCTGTATTAAAAGGGGCATATATTTGCAGGAGGAGAGTGTCATTCTTGCACTTGTGCTGGCAAGGCCCTTTGTAAAATATGCTGTGCAGTTTTGATCACCAGTGTTTAAATGGGATATTATTGAATTAAAGAGAGTCCAAAAAGGGCAACTAAGCTGGTAAAGAATTAGGAAAGTCTTAGTTATGAAGTAAGACTGGCCATGTTGGGGTTGTTCACATGGAGAAGAGCGCTTAAGGGGGAATAAGATAGCTATGTATAAATATACATAAAATATATCTTAAAATAATCTCTTTAAAGCTTTTTTTACCAGTGGGTCATTCCAGCTGACATGAGGGCATCCATTCCGATTAGAAAAAAATAATATTTGGAAAGAGTTTGTTACAGTGAGAGTTGTTGTGAAGTTGTAGAATTCTCTCAATAAATCAGTTGCAGATACATTAGATAACTTCAAGAAGAGGTTGGATGACATTTTAGCAAGTGAGCAAATACAGGGATATTCAAAATAGTTCTCAGTACAAGTATGGCACCTGTTATCCAGAATACTTAACACATGGGGTTTTCTGGATAAGGGATATTTTCATAATTTGGATCTCCATACCTTATAGGGGTGGGTAACTTTTATTATGTTACAGAATGGCTAATTCTAAGCAACTTTTCAATTGGTTTCCATAAATTTTTTTTTATAGTTTTATAGTTATTTGAGTCTGCAGCTTTCAATTGGGCGTCGCTGATTCCCTTTTAAAATACAAATGTAAGGCTACAAATGTATTGTTATTGTTCCTTTTTATTATTGATCCTTTTATTCCTGTAGAGTTTATCCAGGGATTAGTCCGATTGCCATTTTGGAGGCAGTAAGGATTTTCCCCCCTCTGAGGCAAATTAGATAGGCTTCAGATGTTTTTTTTTTGATCAATTAGCAGTCAGGCAGGTTTTACCTAGACAGAAAAGGTAGAACTTGATGGACGTGTGTCTTTTTTTAATCTTACTATGTTACTATAATTTTGGGTCTACTGCTTACTAAGGGTTGCTACAGGTTGTCTATAATTTCTTACTAGTCATCAGAATCCACTTGTACTTTCAGTATTTTCATAGTTTTCTTAAAATAAAGTGGTAAATAATCAAGAGCCCTCATGAAAGATACATAGATCTAAAAGATTATTAGTGTCCCTATAGTTTTTTTATAATTTCTGACTTGACAATCAAAATCGTAAAGATGGTTAACCCGGGCAAATAGGCTTTTCTCTTTGCCATTTGCCATTCCATGCAACAGATTATCATGTGACCCTGCACTTTACCATGCAACCTGATTTGGATAAGACAGTGTGGTATATTCCCTCTATATAGTTTGTATATATTAACATTTGTTTGTCCCTGATATGGAACAACTTGGTTGAAAGCCCAGGGCCATAAAGGTATGCCCCTGGTATCTTTCTCTTAATTAAAACTTGCTGAGCACTTAATTGACTGGTGGTTGCCATCAATCAGTGGCAGAACTACAGAATGCAGCAGGGCTCGCACCCCCTCAGGGTCTGCCGGTGGTTCTCGCAATTGGGAATCCTCCGAAATCTCTGCTTCCAGAGGGGGTGCATAGCCTGCACCAGGGCCCCATGCCTTGTAGTTCCGTTACTGCCATCAATAAACTCTAGCTGGGATAAGTTTAGGAGCCCTGCAGATAACTCATTACCGTGGTGCATCTAACTCAAAATGTATTTGCAATGCACTTACTGTATATAGTTACATTTTTATTTAGGTTGAAAAAAGCCAGTAGTCCATCGTGTTCAACCCCTCAAAGTTATTCCCAGTGCACCCCCCCCGTACATATGTTAACTGTAGATCTTGATATCCACTGTAGCCTTGGATATAAATGCATTGATGCATTCTGCTATCCCAACATGACTTGGCAGGGTGTTCAACAACCTCACTGCTCTTATTCAAGGTAAGATCTTTACAGGGATTTATAAAATGGCAAAAGTATATGCTCCTTTTCAATGCAAGACAACACTTTATACATAGGCAAGATGCATCAAAGTTTTACATGCCAACATGGGCGCTCCATAGAAGAGCTCCGCACCAACCGAGCACCACAGCAACGGGAAATCCCGCCACCAATCTGCTTAACACCGGGGGAATCTTCCTCCTGAAGCTACCGGCAAAAAAAAAAGACCCGACACAGTCAGCCTGCTCCACCATGACAGCTACAACACGGCGGGGTGCACGTGGCTGCTGCACACTTGGCTTCTCCCAGCACAACTGACCTGCCGCGGCAGAGACTGCAAGGGATTAAGCTGCCAGACCTGAGCGAACCACTGACCTGGCGATTGTCCTTAGGGTCTGATAAGGCCAGATCTGAATCCGGATCTGCAGTTTGTTGAGTCATAGGCCCGCTCCCATAAAAATGTAGGGACCTTAAGGGGCTAAGGGCCCCTCCCCTGAGCCTCATGGCTAGAGATACGGGTTTTCTGCCTGAATTTTCCAGGGACAGAGCCTTTGGATTGGTGCAGCATGGCTGATCCCAAAAGGAACCACAAGATGGTGCTGTGCAACCATATAAAAGGGGATGCCATGTGCTCTGTCAGACATTACAGTTTTAGGTTACAGTGATTGCTGTTATCTGCTTCAGAACTTTGTTTCACTTTGGACATAGTGACAACACCGGCAACATGTAGGCTTTCAGTGGAGTGCAATATGCCTGCCAAAGGCTGGGCAGGATCCTCCAATGCCTGGATAACTCAACTAAGATGGTTTGGAGTTTGGATGCCGGATTTCTGTATTCACCTTTGGAGATGGGTGAGAGATGCAGTTCAGCATGGATGTCATTTTGTGCTTGCGCTATAGATAAGTCTGGATGCCTGCTTCATCTCTATGTGAGTCTACCTGGAATGGCAGAAAAAGAGGATCCAGCGATTTCCTGTTTATGGAAACAGGCTGTTTGTGAGCCTGCCACGTGGGAGCAACTCTTTCCTGTGGGAAAGCATGTGGGCAGGTAGCGCTACCTAGAACTGTACTTTTTTGGGGACAAGGGATGGAACTCTTGGGCTGCCAAAAGGAGTGGTGCGGTACTTTGCCTGGCGGGGAATCACCAGGACTGGACTGCAACATGTTCTAGGGTAGTGGGTCATGCTTTAAATGCATTTATGTGTGAAATGTTACCTTTTACTTCTCCTTTAAAATTACACTTATTTTATATAAAGTTATATTGTTATATAATAAAGTGTGTGAGTGATTTGTTTCCTAATGGGAATATCCTCAGGAGTATTCCAGGACCCCATTAGGTGGAGGCACTGCCAGAGAAGAGTTTTCCCAGTACCTTTCACCTTGCAAAGGGAACTCAGGACCCGAGTTGGTAAGCTGGTACAAGCTTGGCACCAGGGGGGTCGCCAAGAGGGTGTTACACAAGCTAACACAGGCACGGTCACTGGCACAGAGGCCTCGCAACCCACTCTGCAACGGAAGACATCCTAGATGAAAAGGCTATCTGTAAAGGAGCATACACAGGCCCATATAACACCAGCCCCATACACTTACAGAGGCAAATCCACGCTCCGAGTCAAAAGTCAAAACTGCACAGTCACAGTCAGGGAGGCCAAAACATAATCACAGTTCCTGAAACTAACATACAGGCCTCATAACCCACACGGCAATGAAGGATGACCTAGCTGTTATGTTTTGGTAGCCGAGGATGAGTATATCAGTGCTTTATTAGCAGGCTCATGCAGCCATTACACAAAAGTAAGCAACTCTAACACCACAAGCTGTATTGAAAGTATGCATAGTATAAGTCTTGAGCACAGTGACATCTACAGGCCATTTGTATAAACACCACATATTCCCCCTATAGTAGGAAAGCATTTGGACAACTATTATAAACAGCAACAATTAAACATTATGCATTTTAAAACAATATTATACATTCTTCACATCACAAAGTCCTTGGTCCATGCAGGTAGTTTTCTGAATCTCTCAGTACGCCTTATAGGTTCACTTTCTTCAGGCATATTGCAGTTGACATCAGGAGTAGGAAAATGTCTTTCATCAAATGGAGCTTCTCCAAAGTCATTCCTAACAGGAGCAAGATGACTTGCATTCCATATGCGTCCATCAGACAGTTCATATGTGTATGGTCCTTGCTGACGTCTCACTTCAAGTGGTGTAGTAAATTTAGATTGTCCTTCTTTCAGTAGTCCTGGATTCTTAATTCTGACTAAAGATCCAGGCTGAAAGTGTACTTCTCTGGCACCACGTTTTCTGTCAGTATAAGCCTTGCATTGCTTGTTGACATTTGACAATGTCAGCAGTAGATGATTTTGTAGGCACAGTATTTTGTGGAAGTTTGATGTCTGCAACATATAACTTAGTGCGCATCTGTCTGCCATATAATAATTCAGCTGGAGATGATTTGGTTTTTGCATGGCATGTTGCTCTGTATTATGTAGGAACTCTAATAAATCAATGTTGCTAGTTACCTCAAACAAATGCAAACCAAACTTTCGATCGAAACCTTGTGATGCACCTCCGCCGTGCGTGCGAACGTATCAATCCACAAAATAAAGTTTTCCAAGGAACGATCCAGACTGCAGGATTAACTGCTCAATTAGGTGTTTATTGTTCAACACAACATGTTTCGAGTCTCAAAGGACTCTTTGTCAAGTGTATGATGTGTATACACTTGACAAAGAGTCCTTTGAGACTCGAAACATGTTGTGTTGAACAATAAACACCTAATTGAGCAGTTAATCCTGCAGTCTGGATCGTTCCTTGGAAAACTTTATTTTATGTAGGAACTCTGTTGTAAATACTTTCCAAGATTCCTCAGAAGATTTGCTGTCTGTAGTGTTTCTTTCAGACTTCTGTTGAATCACTTGATTTCTTTATTTGCTTGTGGGTAATACACTGAAGATTTCCTATGCACAATATTCCTCTCTCACAGAAATAATTCAAACTCAGATGAGACAAACTGTGGTCTGTTGTCTGATATTAACTCCTTTGGATTACCTTCTTTGCTGAAGACTGTAGACAGAAATGTTATTATTGTAGCTGATGTTATATGAGAAACAAGTGTAATTTCTGTCCATTTACTGTAATAGTCTATCCATTTTTATCCATGCTGAATTAGGCAATGGTTCTGGCTGAAGTGATGGTGTGATAGCTGTTTTGTCACGATTCTGACAAGTAACACAAGAATGAATCGCAGTTACCACATCGGCAACCATTTTAACTTTGTGTACAAATCTGGCTGTGTGGCAGGCATTGGTGCTGTAATAATGGGACCATCAACTAATTGTAGGTTTAATGCAGCAAAGAGATCCCTTCCAAGTATAGCAGTACCCTTATTCACAATGTAAAAGTCACATTTTGCAGTATTTGATTCAAATTGTACAGTCACTGGCAAGCAACCAAGCACAGGGATTGGATCCTTTAAGTAACTGACCAGTATCAGGGCAGGTGCAACAAGCGGACCTTTTGCAAAGTTTTTCAAGAAAATATCCTTTGGTAGTATAGAAACAGCTGAACCTGTATCAAGGTTAATAGAGTGTCCCTTGTCAGCAGTATTGACACTGACAGTGCATATAAACTTGTCTGGAATAAATGTACCAGCTTTATCCACACTTAATACTGTGACATTTGTAGTAGTGACTTAATGAACATCTTTAGTAGAACTACGGCAGATCTTAGCAAAATGTCCTACTTTTGTGCATGTGCGGCACTGTACAGCTTTTGCTGGACATGTAGCATAATTTGCAGTGTTGAACCACAGCGAAAGCAGTATTTTTTATTTGTACTTGCTCCACAGTTTTGAAGTGAATCCCTTTCCTTAGCACTGTATTTTGCCTGTGACTGTGCATTATTAGGTCACAATTCTGCTCTAGGAGCAGTCTCTCTCTAATGCGAGGTTAGTTTGTTTTTTCCACTATTTGGTCTATTAGCATTTCATCTGTTAGATTCCCAAAGTCACAGGTAACAACCAGCTCAAAGCTGCTACAAATTGTTCTGTGGATTCGCCATTACACTGTCCACGTTGGTGGAATTTATATCTTTCAGCTATTTACATTTACTCTTGGCATGAAAAAGTTCTTTAAAGCAGTAAGTTTCATCAGGTAATGGTAATGTATAGAATATCCCTCTGCTCCCAAGCAGTGAATAAGTAGCAGCAGAAATCTCCCCTTGGTCAGCAGCAATAATGTAATTTTCAAACATACGGATCCAAGCAGTAAAAGGTATGGTAGGCCATACACCACACTAGCAATAAAAGCTACCTATAAAAGGGCCTACATAGGTCGATATAATAATAACCTCATAAATTTACATAAAGAGGCAAATCCCTCTAATTGGAGACATTCTCTGGCCAACTAATCGGCAAATCACCCTGTGATTATATTAGACCATAGTCTTTTAGTGACCCAACAGCAAGTCACAACTCAACAAAAGCCAGATTGGTAGGTTAAATAAACCTCAAAGGGGTCCACGAAACAAACACTCAAAACTACCAACACAGATGGACTCATTTTTCTCCAAACCCAGGCCCGGATTTGTGGAAAGGCCACCTAGGCCCGGGCCTAGGGTGGCAGGATTTTAGGGGGGTGGCATGCTGCCCAACCACACCCACATTGGTTCAAAAACACTGGGGATGCGCTGGAGATACAATCATTTTTTAAATTTCCCGTGTGCCAAGCCCCATTGCTCCAGTCCCCCTGGAGTGGACAGGGGCGATGAACGGTAGTGGCCTAGGGGCGCCCCCTATGTAAATCCGGCCCTGTCCAAACCCACTCAACAGCCTACAGCAGAATCTGAAATGACTTCAGACGCTGAATCTACACAAAACCCATTGGATGATTCCCCACCAACTTCCTTATCTATATGGGCCCATAAAGAACAGGATCTGCTACAAAGAAACTCAGTTTCTGAGTTGGAGGCTACCTCAGATAAACTCATGAAGTCAATCTCAAGTGAAATAAAGGAACTGGGCCAAAGTACTGATGCCCTGAAAAATAAAATGGACAACACTATCACAGTTCTAGACGGCCATGAGTCTGACATTATCAATCTCAATAGACAAGTAACAAACCTCAATTATCACTAAGGCACTATTGGTGCATTTATGGGGCCCCTATACCTCCCCTGCTTCTGGTACATTTATTACAACATGGCAGGTATGTGTGGCCTGCCCCATTATTGCTCTCAGCTTACACAGGAAGAGGGAAACATGAACAGGAGTGAATCATAAGACAATGGCAAAACAGCAGGAATGCCCTTAACCAAAATGGCCACACAAGCAGGTTACTACAATAAGAATAGCCATATCACCTAAAATTATCATATTTATGTTTTGCATACTTTTCTTTCACTGCAGCATTATATTTCTCAGCCATTTGTAAGAACTTCCAATCATGAATCTGTAGTGTTTAACAGCAGCCCTTATAGGAAATGTTTGTTCATGTTTATTACTATGCAGCACAAGAGACATTAGAGGGCGCCCTCTATAGCAGGCCAGATACTATGCCTTAGGGATGATGCAACCATGTGGAGCAGAGCTGGCAACTTCTCATCTTGTTTGTTATATGGCAATAAGCTTTGTTCTTATTGGCTCATGAATGTGACTGACAGTATTCATTCACAGAATGGATATTTTATCTGTTTTGTGAAACTGAGCTTTCATTTTGTGGAAAGAATTAATCTGTTATTTTAAAATCTTGCTTTTTGTCACAAATATCTATTTTGTCATTCAAATCTACCTTGTCATGCACTAGTTAGTTACACTATTATATAATATGTCCAAGTTTTTTTTACATTATACATTCTGTAAGTAACTTTGCACATAAGTGCGTCCATTGTGACAGTCAAGAGGGGAAGTAGGGGACAGAAGGGTAGGTGGGCTGGTCCACAGTTTGTCCAAAACAGCAAATTCGCCGTTTTGGCTGAAGATGCTGGGGAGGAAAACTTCGAACTGGCGTGTATGGAGCAGGCTGACTCTCGGAGCACCCCGGGAGGCAGTGGCTCTAATACGGGTGGTGGGTGTGCAAGGAAGGAAAGGCAGGTTCTAGTTATAGGGGATTCAGTTATTAAAAAGGGTAATCTGGGATAGGGTAATCTGTCGCAAGGCCCCTACATGCCGAACAGTCTGCTGCTTGCCTGGTGCTAGGGTTTGGTATGTGGTGGAACGAGTGGACAGATTATTGGGAGGGGCTGGGGAAGACCCAGCGGTTTTGGTACACATAGGTACCAATGACAAAGTCCTCAAAAATTATTTTAAAAAACTAGGTGCAAAGCTGAGGGCGAGGACTTCCAAGGTAATTTTCTCAGAGATATTACCTGAGCCACGACCAACACTAAGGAGACAGCGAGGGAGATTAATGCGTGTTGAAAGAATGGTGTAGGGAGGAGGGTTTTGGATTTTTGGGGAACTGGGCTGATTTCTCGGGTACAGGCTCTTTGCTAGGGATGGGCTGCACCTCAGTGATGATGGGGCAGCTGTTTTGGGAGAGAAGATGGCTAGACAGTTGGAGGAGATTTTAAACTAGGTGTGGGGGGGGGAGGGTTCAGTAAAAGATTCAGTGGAAGACAGGTTAGATGAGATAGTGGGCAAAGAAAGGGAAAATGGGGGAGGAGATTTGGCTGGGGGTACTGTTAAGGATAGGGAGGACCACATGTCATATGTTCAATATGGTACCAGTATTAAATGTATGTTTACAAATGCAAGAAGTCTGACTGGTAAAATGGGAGAGCTGGAGCTGCTGGTGTTGGAAGGAAAATATGATGTGATTGGTGTGGCCGAAACATGGCTGAATGAGTCGCATGACTGGGCAGTAAATATCAGTGGCTATACTTTGTTTCAGAGGCAATAGAAAAAGGAGGAGGGGTATGTCTGTATGTTAGGCAGGATTTAAAAGCTCATATAAAGGAGGAGGTTATGTTAGAAAATGAGGGGGCAGAATTCGTATGGGTGGAGTTCTTCACCAATTGTAAAGAATCCAGAAAATTAATTGTAGGCGTATGCTATAGACCCCTAATGTAAGTGAGGAGGAAGAGACAAAGCTCCTAATGCAAATAGAAAAGGCTGCTAGTTTAAGTAAAGTAATGATAATAGGGGATTTTAATTACCCAGATATTGACTGGATTAACAGTACTGCTAGATCAGTTAATGGGAACAAGTTTATAAACTTATTGCATGACAATTTTTTAGCACAGGTTGTTGAGGAGCCTACCAGAAAAAATGCTATTCTTGATTTAGTGATCTCAAATGACCCAGAACTTATAGCAAATGTGCAAGTCATTGAACCCCTGGGTAATAGTGACCATAATGTTATATCTTTTAATGTCTGGTGCAAAAAACAAAAATATACTGGAGCAACAAAAACCATGAATTTTGGAAAAGCTCATTTTAGTGCCTTGAGGGCTGCCCTATAGAGCATTGATTGGAGCAATAAGTTTTCAGCTAAAAACACAGAACAGAAATGGTTGTCATTTAAAATTATATTAAATCATTACTGTTCTCAATTTATTCCCTTAAGGACTAAACGTAGAAGCTCTAAGAATCATCCTGTGTGGCTTAATACAGAAGTAAAGAAGTTAATGGGAAAGAAGAAAAAGGCATTTAAAAACTACAAATCTTTAGGGACAGAAGCTGCATTTCATGAATATAAACACTGTAATAAATGTTGTAAATCAGCAATCCGGAAGGCTAAGAAAAGAAATGAAGAGTTAATTGCGGTGGAGGTGAAAACTAACCCTAAAAAGTTTTTTAAATATATTAATAGTAAAAAGATGCAGGTTGAGAGTGTTGCTCCATTAAATAATGGTACCAGTATGGTTGTAACAGATACAGAAAAGGCAAATGTGCTAAATCAGTTCTTTTCTTCAGTGTATACAATAGAGGAGTCTGAGTTCCCAGGCTCACTTTATAACTGCATGAATGGTTCAGCTCAATCTAGTCAGTGGCTGACTCAGGACATGATTCAAAAATCATTAATACAAATTAATGTAAACAAGGCTCCAGGGCCTGATGGCATACACCCCCGGGGGTTCTAAGAGAGCTTAGTTCAGTTTTAGACCAGCCCTTATTTCTGATTTTCTCAGATTCACTGTCATCTGGTATGGTGCCTATGGATTGGAGAAAAGCTGATGTTATTCCAATATTTAAAAAGGGATTACGATCTCAGCCTGGCAATTATAGGCCAGTAAACTTGACATCTGTGGTGGGCAAATTATTTGAAGGCTTGTTAAGGGATCACATTCAAAATGTTGTCCTAATGAATGGCATTATGAGCAACAATCAGCATGGCTTTATGAAGGATAGGTCATGTCAGACGAATTTGATTGCATTTTATGATGTGGTAAGTAAGATTCTGGACAGTGGGGGGGCAGTAGATGTGATCTATTTGGATTTTGCCAAAGCGTTTGATACTGTGCCCCACAAACAACTGCTTTCTAAACTAAGGACTGTTGGGCTTAATGAAGTCGTTTGCACGTGGATAGGAAACTGGCTACAGGATCGGGTACACAGGGTGGTTGTTGATGGGACATTCTCTACTTGGAGTAAGGTTCTTAGTGGGGGCCCCCAGGGCTCAGTATTGGGTCCACTTTTATTTAACTTGTTCATTAATGACTTAGGGGAGGGTGTTGTAAGTAATGTATCCGTGTTTGCAGATGACACAAAATTATCCAGCTCGATTAATTCCATCCAGGATGTGGCATCCTTGCAACATGATCTTGACAAACTGGCAATCTGGGCAGCTAAGTGGCAAATGAGATTCAATGTTGATAAATGTAAAGTCATGCACCTGGGTTGTAAAAATATCTAAGCCACTTATACCCTTAATGGGACTGCACTAGGCAAATCCATTATGGAAAAGGACCTTGGAGTCCTTGTAGATGATAAACTTGGCTGTAGCAAGCAATGCCAGTCAGCAGCATCAAGGGCAAATAAGGTCTTGAGCTGTATTAAAAGGGGCATAGAGTCACGGGAGGAGGGGGTCATTCTTCCACTGTATAGAGCACTTGTAAGGCCCCATCTAGAATATGCCGTACAGTTTTGTCTCCATCACTCAAACAGGACATTATTGTATTAGAGAGGGCACAGAGAAGGGCAACTAAGCTGGTAAAAGGTATTGAAAATCTTAGCTAGGAAAGACTGGCCAAATTGGGGATGTTCACGCTGGAGAAGAGGCGCTTAAGGGGTGATATGATGACTATGTATAAATATATAAGGGGATCATATAATAATCTCTCTTTATTTACCAGTAGGTCTTTCCAGCTGACACGAGGTCACCCATTCCGATTAGAAGAAAAGAGGTTCCGCCTAAATATTCGGAAGGGGTTTTTTACAGTGAGAGCTGTGAAGATGTGGAATTCTCTCCCTGAATCAGTTGTACAGGGTGATACATTAGATAGCTATAAGAAGGGGTTGGATAGCTTTTTAGCAAGTGAGGGAATACAGGGTTATGGGAAATAGCTCAAACAACTCTATTTTCTTTTATTAAGGTTTCCCAGGCTTGTGTAGTGTAATGTATTTGCTGCAACATATATGTCCATTGAAATGCAAATTAGCCGACATTAGCGAAACTTCGCTTTGCTGGTTGAATTAATGCTAGTGAAACTTCACCATCGTTCGGCGCCCTGGACGCATTTTAGTGAATTAACGTTGTCCCCAGCTCTGGAAAAAAAACCAGATGAGACACCCGGACAATTGTCAAAGATGTATCGGGAGAATACATGCCTTTAAAGTGTCTTTCTTACCTAAATTGCTATACTACTTTAGGGCACTGCAAATCCCAATCCCTGATCATGATCTTCAAGCCATGCAGAGAAAGGTATTTCAATTCATTTGGGCAGATAAACATCCCAGAATCACTAGACAAACCGTGGACAGGATTAAATGCCAAGGAGGTCTAGTCGTCCCTAATTTATTTTACTATTATATAGCAGCACAACTGGTACCCCTCATACATATGCGTGCATCTATACCACCTAAATGGGTAACAATGCTGAAATATCAACTACATCCAGTTACCCCACAAGCATTACTATGGTGCCCTGCAGTAAAATGTCCAGAAATGACAGATTCCTTCCTAAATCATTCCCTGAACATCTGGGATAAATACAAATACCCAGCCAAACTTATCTCAAATTCCTATCCAGCAGCACCGATTCTTGGCAATCCTTTGTATCCCCCTGGTTTATCCCCCACATCTTTCCAAAGGTGTACATCTAATGGTTTCAAGTCTATTTACAATTGTTATTCTATAACCTGGTCCTAAAACCTGGCTCGCTATACAGAAAACTCATAATTTCCCCCTATCAGAGGTATTTCAATACTAACAAATAAGCCACTTTATACATACCTACAATAAGGAATAAACGCCTATAACCCCCACCTACTTCAATTACTCCTTGATACACAATCCCAAACCCCTCTGTCATACGTCACAGCATGGGACATGGATCTTAACACTAATATAGATAAAGAAACCTGGGACAAGATATGGGAAACTACAGCCCACTGTTCTAGAAATGTTTCACTACTGGAAACTGCATATAAAGTTCTCACATGCTGGTATATGGTCCCTTATCATTATTGTTCCTGTAATTGTACTATAATGACTATATAGAAAGAGATAAGTGTTCAGGCCTGGATTTGTGGAAAGGCCACCTAGGCCTAGGGCAGCAGGATTATAGTGGGGCATGCTGCCCAATCACACCCAAATTGGTTCAAAAACACTGGGAATGTTCTGCATATACAATAATTTTTTAAATTTCCCATGCACCAATCCCCTTTGCTACAGTCCAGATGATGAAAGTTTGCACGTATAAAGGGGAGGGGACAGGGGCAACAAACTGCAGTGGGCCTAGGGGTGCCCACTGTGTAAATCCGGCCCTGTAAGTGTTTTGCTATACCCCCTTTTTTCATAGTTCAAGAATAGCTAATATTAACAGGTTGTATCTCAGGTAAGTCCTACAACTGTGAGACCACAGAAGTATTTTTTATTATAATGTACAGGCCCTCACTAGTCCGAGATAGGACCGATTCTATCTTTACCTTTCCTTTTCTTTTTCATTCTTCCTTTTCTAAGCAAATAGCTGACAATTTAACGTGAATGTAACAAATGCTTATCTCTCTTATTATGATCATATTTTATTACAAGTAAAATAACTTTGTTTATGTAAGTCTTGAGTAATCTTATTTCCATTGTAAACATATCTTATGTCTTATTACTAGGGATGTAGCGAACGGCGGAAAAAATGTTCGCGAACATATTCGCGAACTTGCGTCAAAAATGCGAACGGTTCGCGAACGTCGCGAACCCCATAGACTTCAATGGGAAGGCGAATTTTAAAAGCTAGAAAAGACATTTCTGGCCAGAAAAATGATTTTAAAGTTGTTTAAAGGGTGCAACGACCTGGACAGTGGCATGCCAGAGGGGGATCAAGGGCAAAAATGTATCTGAAAAATACATTGTTGACACAGCGCTGCGTTTTGTGCTGTAAAGGGCAGAAATCACACTACATTTCTAAACTTGTGTAATAAACTGCTTTAAAACGTCCGGCGTCTACATGCCAATCAAGTCGTGTAAAGGTTACAGCCTGTTCACACGCAAAGACAAAACGCGGCGCTTACTGCAACGCAAAAAAACGCAAAGAGCTTTCATGAATGATACCGTCAAGTGAGCGAATAATAGTTTTTAATTACTAGTTGCTTGTCACCTCCAGGATGTTCGTCCTGTTGGTGGCAATATTTCTGTAGTGGTGTGTTTAGCAGTCACCATGCTTGTGCGCACGTGCACGGTCAGGCAGAGGTAATTCAATGTACAGTGAAGTGAACCAAAAAACACTGATTCTGCAGTGTGGGCCCAGTTTTGGTCTACTTTATTGATCACCTGCGGTGACCATAAAAGATGCGATTTTGCCACTGTTGCAGAACCCTGAAAATTAGGCATGTGTACTTTCCTGAAAAATTATGTTTTTTTTGTAGCAGCCACTGAAGCACAGAGGCCAGAAAAATATGCCATATGAATGCTAAAAATATAAAAAAAAATTGTCGCAGCCACTGAAGCACAGAGGCCAGAAAAAATATGCCATATAAATGCTGAAAATATGAATTTTTTTTTGTCACAGCCACTAAAGCACAGAGGCCAGAAAAAATATGCCATATGAATGCTAAAAATATACATTTTTTTTGTCGCAGCCACTGAAGCACAGAGGCCAGAAAAAATATGCCATATGAATGCTAAAAATATAAAAAAAAATTGTCGCAGCCACTGAAGCACAGAGGCCAGAAAAAATATGCCATATAAATGCTGAAAATATGATTTTTTTTTTGTCGCAGCCACTGAAGCACAGAGGCCAGAAAAAATATGCCATATAAATGCTGAAAATATGAATTTTTTTTGTCGCAGCCACTGAAGCACAGAGGCCAGAAAAAATATGCCATATAAATGCTGAAAATATGAATTTTTTTGGTTGCAGCCACTGAAGCACAGAGGCCAGAAAAAATATGCCATATAAATGTAACGGTGGCAGAGGGAGGAGGACGCTAAAGGACAGCTGTGTGTGGAGTCATGCGGCGTGCAGAGAAGGACAGCTGCATGGGGAGTCAGAACAAGTCTTCCGGCGTGCAGTAACCCTCCGAGATCCATGCCTCGTTCATTTTAATAAAGGTCAGGTAATCCACACTTTTGTGATCTAGGCGAGTTCTCTTCTCAGTTACAATCCCTCCTGCTGCACTGAAGGTCCTTTCTGAGAGGACACTTGAGGCGGGGCAAGACAAGAGGTTCATGGCAAATTGTGACAGCTCTGGCCACAGATCAAGCCTGCGCACCCAGTAGTCCAGGGGTTCATCGCTCCTCAGAGTGTCGATATCTGCAGTTAATGCCAGGTAGTCCGCTACCTGCCAGTCGAGGCGTTCTTTGAGGGTGGATCCAGAAGGGTTCTGGCGCTGCCTTGGACTGAAAAACCTTTGCATGTCTGACGTTACAGAGTGGCCAAAGTGCATTGTCCTTGCAGGTGCGCTTGTGGCAGGATTACTGGCACCTCTGCCCCTGGAATGTTGATGAGTTCCTGAAGTGACATCACCCTTAAAAGCATTGTACAACATGTTTTGCAGGCTGGTTTGTAAATGCAGCATCCTTTCGGACTTGTGGTACGTTGGTAACATTTCTGCCACTTTATGCTTGTACCGAGGGTCTAGTAGCATTGCGACCCAGTACAGGTCCTTCTCCTTAAGCCTCTTGATACGGGGGTCCTTCAACAGGCATGACAGCATGAAAGACCCCATTCTCACAAGGTTGGATGCAGAGGTATCCATCTCCGCTTCCTCGTTATCAAGGACTATATCATCCACGGTCTCCTCCCCCCAGCCACGTACAAGACCAGGGGTCCCCAAAAGGTCACCACAAGCCCCCTGGGAAGCCTGCTCCTGTTGGTCCTCCTCCTCCACAAAGCCACCTTCCTCCTCTGACTCCACTTCTGACACCTCTCCCTGCGTTGCAGCAGGTGCCTGGGCTCGTTCTGGTGATTCCGACCAGAAATCGTGCGCTTCCTGCTCCTCGTCACGCTGGTCTACAGCCTCATCTGTCACTCGTCGCACAGCACGCTCCAGGAAGAAAGCAAAGGGTATTAGGTCGCTGATGGTGCCTTCGGTGCGACTGACCATGTTTGTAACCTCTTCAAAAGGGCGCATGAGCCTGCAGGCATCGCACATAAGCACCCAGTAACGGGGGAAAAAAATCCCCAGCTCTGCAGATCCAGTCCTACCACCCAGTTCAAACAGGTATTCATTGACGGCTCTTTGTTGTTGCAGCAGACGTTCAAACGTGAGGAGCATTGAATTCCAGCGAGTCTGGCTGTCGCAAATTAAACGCCTGACTGGCATGTTGTACCGCTGCTGAATGTCAGCAAGGCGTGCCATGGCTGTGTAGGAACGTCTGAAATGGGCCGACACCTTCCTGGACTGCCTGAGAATGTCCTGGAATCCTGGGTACTTCGAGACAAAACGTTGGACTATTAAATTCAGAACATGTGCCATGCAGGGCACATGTGTTAAATTGCCCAGTCTCAGTGCTGCCAACAGATTGCTTCCGTTGTCACACACCACTTTTCCGATCTTCAGTTGGTGTGGGGTCAGCCACCGATCGGCCTGTGTCTGCAGAGATGACAGGAGTACAGATCCGGTATGGTTTTTGCTTTCCAGGCACGTCATCCCCAAGACAGCATGACAACGGCGTACCTGGCACGTCGAATAGCCTATGGGGAGCTGGGGGTGCACAGGTGTGGAGGAGGAGGACCCAGCAGCAGAGGAGGAGGAAGCAGAGGAAGAAGACGAGGTAGAGAGCGAAGGAGGAGTAGAGGTGGTGGCAGAACCGCGTGCAATCCGTGGCGGTGACACCAACTCCACTGTTGTTGTTGAGCCACGCATTCCCTGCTTCCCAGCCATAAGCAAGTTCACCCAGTGGGCAGTGTAGGTGACATACCTGCCCTAACCATGCTTGGAGGACCATGCGTCAGTAGTCATATGGACCTTTGCCCCAACACTAAGTGACAGAGATGCGGTGACTTGGCTCTGCACATGGTGGTACAGGTGTGGTATTCCCTTCTTGGAGAAAAAATTGCGGCTGGGTACCTTCCACTGCGGTGTCCCAATTGCTACAAATTTGCGGAAGGCCTCAGAGTCCACCAGCTGGTATGGTAAAAGCTGGCAGGCTAAGAGTGCAGACAAGCCAGCTGTCAGACGCCGGGCAAGGGGGTGACTCGCAGACATTAGCTTCTTACGCTCAAACATGGCCCTCACAGAAACTTGGCTGGGGGCAGATGACTGGGAACTGGTGGTCAAGGTGGAAGGCGGAGTGGAGGGTGGTTCAGACGGGTCAAGGACAGCAGAGGTAGAGCAGTAAGATGCTGGACCAGAAGGAGGGTGGCTTTTAGTTTGTCTGCTGCCTTTGAGGTGTTGCTCCCATAGTGCTTTGTGCTTGCCGTTCATGTGCCTTCGCATAGAAGTTGTACCTATGTGGGTGTTGGGCTTCCCAAGACTCAGTTTCTGACTGCACTCATTGCAAATTACAACGCTTTTGTCAGAGGCACACACATTAAAAAAATCCCACCTTGCTGAGCTTTTTGAAGCTGGCAATCTGGCGGTAACAGTAGAAGTTGGCGGCAATGGTGGGTGCGTTGGCCGGCTGACCACAGGTGCCGATACATGTTGTTGCCCTACTGTTCCCTGCGAGCTGTCCTCCCTGCTTCTTCTAAGTCTTATTCTCCTCCTGCCTCTCTGACTCTCCGTCTCTCCATCTGAACTATCCTCCTCTTGCTCTCTTCTACTGGGCACCCACAAAACATCAATCTCCTCATCATCATTCTCCTCAGATGCATCAATTTTTTCTAACAGCTCACAGAAGGAAGCAGCAGCGGGGACCTCCTCATCACTCATTATGTCCATCTCTGTTGTGTTGTCTGCCAGAATTATATCTGGTGTAACGTCCTCATCTCCTTCATCTTCTTCTGCCAATAATGGTTGCGCATCACTCAGTTCAAGAAACTCATGTGTAAATAACTCCTCTGACTCCAGTGAAGAAGGGGCGCCGGTGGTGGAGGAAGTGTTACGTGGGGTGCCCATAGCAGAGGAGGATGAGGATGTTGTGGCAAAGTTAGAAACGGTAGAGGATGGGGTGTGCTGTGTAAGCCAGTCAACTACCTCTTCAGCATTTTGGGAGTTCAGGGTAATTGCCTTTGTAAAACTGGGCAATTTCCTAGGGCCACAGGATAGCATAGCAGCACGGCCCCTAGTGCCTCTGCGTGGCGGCCTGCCTTTGCCTGGCATTTTTTTTAAAACAACAACAACAACTCAGGTGGTGTTTCTGGAGACGGTATTATTATTGAAATTTAGACAGAATGTGAACAAGCTCACACAGCTAGGCGGCAGTTGTTTGAAGAACACACTGGGCAAACAATGCCTGCAAGGTCAACGTATACACTACAGCAGTGGATACGGAATATATTATTGCTGCTTGGAAAACGTCACTCAGGTGGTGTTTCTGGAGACGGTATTATTATTGATATTTAGACAGAATGTGAACAAGCTCACACAGCTAGGTGGCAGTTGTTTGAAGAACACACTGGGCAAACAATGCCTGCAAGGTCAACGTATACACTACAGCAGTGGATACGGAATATATTATTGCTGCTTGGAAAACGTCACTCAGGTGGTGTTTCTGGAGACGGTATTATTATTGATATTTAGACAGAATGTGAACAAGCTCACACAGCTAGGTGGCAGTTGTTTGAAGAACACACTGGGCAAACAATGCCTGCAAGGTCAACGTATACACTACAGCAGTGGATACGGAATATATTATTGCTGCTTGAAAAACGTCACTCAGGTGGTGTTTCTGGAGACGGTATTATTATTGATATTTAGACAGAATGTGAAAAAGCTCACACAGCTAGGCGGCAGTTGTTTGAAGAACACACTGGGCAAACAATGCCTGCAAGTGCACTACTATTGGTGCACTACTATGAAGAACAGCAAACAGCACTAGACACGTTAAAGAACAGTAAGATAAGTAAAATAAAAATATATATATATGTATATTAAAAAAAAAAAATTACTCTGGTTGGTGCTGAACTACTAGGAGCAGCACACCAGTCCCACTCCCCAACACAGCTAGACTAATAGCACTGGGCTCTTATAGTAGCAAAGTAAAAAAACAAAAAAGAAAATAAAAGCAGTCCTTACAAGGACTATTGGGTTACAGGCAGCAGTCAGCAGATGAGAGATCAGCAGCAGGACAGCTGCCCACAGCAGCTACATACAGAGCACTGTAGTAGAAGGTAGATTACTAGCCAGCAAAGCTACCTAACCTAAAATGTCCCTCAAATCCCTGCAGAGTTCTGTCCCTACAATACAGAGCAGTATCAAGTAGATTACTAGCCAGCAAAGTTACTATCAACTGTCCCTCAAATCACTCAACAGCTCTCTCCCTACACTAGCTCTTCCAAGCACACACAGGCAGAATGAAAAAACGCTGCAGGGCTTCAGTTTATATATGGAAGGGGAGTGGTCCAGGGGGTGTGGGGGTGGTCCAGGAGGGAGAGCTTCCTGATTGGCTGCCATGTATCTGCTGGTCTGGGGTGAGAGGTCAAAAATAAGCGCCAGCTAAGGCGAACCCAAATTGGCGAACGTCGCGCGACGTTCGCGAACATTCGGCAGATTAGGAATTAGTTCGCGGGCGAACAGTCCGCGACATCCCTACTTATTACACCCTTTAAAAACTTTCCAGTCTTTTAGTTTGCAGGCTGAGACTGGGGTCCCTTTTTGAATAATAGCAATATATTAGTAATTCACATATCTCTTGGCACCATGCTAGACATCAAAGAATCCTGGAAAATTAAACAGAATGGTTTGACAATCACAAAGCTAAGCTCTTTTTTGATGTGTTGTTTTATTTGTTCAAAATTACAAGCTTTACATTAATGACATGCAAAGATATGCCATGCTGTAACATTTCAGTTATCCAAGTATATCAAATTTCCAAGCCTTCGGGATGTTTTTGAGTATCAAACATGTTTCTAGCAACAACCTGTTACTTGAACTACTAAGCTGATATCTGGACACAGAATAACAGACTATTATGGGGTAAAACTGAATGTCTGATTATCCAGTGAATTGTATTGATTGCTCAATTTATTATCTATAGGAACAATTAATTTAACATAATCCATTTTTTCACCTGCCCTATTAGGAGTTACATGATATAGTAATGCAACAGATCCTGGGGGGGCATATTATATCTGCTTATGAATGGTCTATTATGGTAAGCTTCAGGGAATTCTTTCCTTGTAGGCTTTACAGATCATCAAAGTATTTAGCATTAATTGCCTGATATTTGGGGAGGGGTGCAAACAACCCTAATATGCTTTTAGTGTCATATTGGTCAAATTGGCATATATTTGTAAAAATAACTTCTTTCCTCTTATTTCTTGTATTGCATTTCCATTTTTTGTTTCTTTTGTTATATAATGTCTCATTTTCAGAAACCACTTCTACTCACAGTCTTTATTTCTGGTGAACAATCTGAAACAATCTGAACAATCTGAAACAACTGAACTGAAAAAAGGTGTTTGTTCTTCTGATATTTAATTTTTCTTACTGTTTTAATATATTTACTGTGTTTATGGCAAGGTTTAAGCATTGCAGCATTAATGTTACACTATGGAACAGCATGCACAAAAGCTCTCTGACAATCAGATGTAAAACCAAAAGCAATAAGTGATTGTGCAATACTCTATAAGGTGCAGATTAAGTAGACTTTTTTATTTATTTTTTTATTTTAAATTCTTTATTATATTTTATATTTGTACATATAGCAATAAAATGAATACATCATCTTCAATTTCGCGTACATTCATGATTTCCATATATAATACTGTTCATACATGTATATATCCGATATTTGTTATGGGTAAGTATACCAGGAATCAGTTGTAGTTGATATTATCCAATAAACTAAAACAATTCATAAGACAGGTAACCTATCGCATATAATCAATTATATGTTATATTTTATTCAATTCACTTTTAATTCCATCTTTTCCTTATTTCAACCATATAGATCACTACCCTAATAATACCAATGGGTATTTATTTGTCCCTTTTAGATATTTAAACCACCTTGACCATATTTCAACATATTGTAAATATTTATTATTGGCTAGTGCAGTTAGTTCTTCCATCTGGGCTATTTCAGTAACTACTGATATCCACTTTTTTTTTTAACATGGGTGGATGTTTATCTCTTTAATACAAAGGTATTAATGATTTAGCTGCAATAAGTAGTTGTAACAAAATATCTCTTTTAGTTCCTTCAATCCTTTCTAAGCAACCATAAAATAATATCATATTTGCAGCATTTAATTGTGGGATTGAAATTCCTATCACTCCAAAAATCTGATAGCACTGGGCATGTATACCAGAGATGTAATAATGTACCTTGCGCTTTCTCGCATCTCCAGCAATTATCCTATATAATAATCTTCAAGTGTCTCTGCGTCCAGTCCCTGTGTCCGTGGAATTGCGCTACTGAGCATGTGCCCCACGGACCGTTAGCTGCTGGAACTGCACATATGCCCCACGGACCGTTAGCTGCTGGAATTACCTGCCATCTGCCGCCTGCCACCTGAAGAGGATCCACTGCCGCCTGAAGAGGATCCACCGCCGCCGCCTGAAGAGAGGATCCACCGCCGGCGTCTGAAGAGAGGATCCACCGCCGGCGTCCGAAGAGAGGATCCACCGCCGGTGTCTGAAGAGAGGATCCACCGCCGGCGTCTGAAGAGAGGATCCACCGCCGGCGTCTGAAGAGAGGATCCACCGCCGGCGTCTGAAGAGAGGATCCACCGCTGTCTGAAGAGAAGATCCACTGACGCCGTCTAAAGAGAGGATCCACCGCCGTCTGAAGAGAGGATCCACCGCCGCCAAAGGAGAATAAGAAGCCACCGCTGAGGAAGAAGACGTCACTAAGGAGAAACTGCGTGAAAGGGCCCCGGCAAACTGACAGGTAAGTCCCACTGGCCACCAATGTTAACCCCCCCTGGCCACCAATGTTAACCCCCCTGGCCACCAATGTTAACACCCCCTGGCCACCAATGTTAACACCCCCTGGCCACCAATGTTAACCCCCTGGCCACCAATGTTAACCCCCCCTGGCCACCAATGTTAACACCCCCTGGCCACCAATGTTAACCCCCCTGGCCACCAATGTTAACACCCCCCTGGCCACCAATGTTAACACCCCCCTGGCCACCAATGTTAACCCCCCTGGCCACCAATGTTAACACCCCCCTGGCCACCAATGTTAACCCCCCCTGGGCACCAATGTTAACCCCCTGGCCACCAATGTTAACTCCCCCTGCCCACCAATGTTAACCCCCCCTGGCCACCAATGTTAACCCCCCTGGCCACCAATGTTAACACCCCCCTGGCCACCAATGTTAACATCCCCCTGGGCACCAGCATTAACCCCCTGGCCACCAGTGCTACAAAGGGGGCCCTGACTACTAATGTTACCCATTCTGAAATGTTGGGAGGTATGTGACGACATATGTTCTAGCGCCCGTTAATTTAACGGGCTTAATGTCTAGTCATTCGTAATTACCCCCATTTGTTTCAGTAACACCATTTGAGTCCGATACCACCTAGATATTAACTTATAAGAATATTCCTTATATTTGTTGCTAATCGTACAGCTAATATTAATTTTAAATATTTTCTCCCATTCTTTATCTCATATAACAAGATCAAGATCTCGTTACCATTTCCTTGTATAATTTGGAAGCACACTGTATTTTCCCTTTTGTAATACTTTATATAGATTGGAGATTACGGGCCCGATTCACTAACTTCGAGTGAAGGATTCAAAGTAAAAAAACTTCGAATTTCGAAGTGTTTTTTGGGCTACTTCGACCTTCGAATGGGCTACTTCGACCTTCGACTGCGACTTTGACTTTGAATCGAAGGATTCAAACTTAAAATCGTTCGACTATTCGACCATTCGAGAATCGAAGTACTGTCTCTTTAAGAAAAAACTTTGACCCCCTAGTTCGCCATCTAAAACCTACCGAACTCAATGTTAGCCTATGGGGAAGGTCCCCATAGGCTTGGCTAAGTTTTTTTGGTCGAAGGATATTCCTTCGATCGTTGGATTAAAATCCTTCGAATCGTTCGATTCGAAGGATATAATCGTTCGATCAAAGGAATAATCCTTCGATCGTTCGATCGAACTATCTGCGCTAAAAGATTTTAATTCCCAGTCGAATATCGAGGGTTAATTAACCCTCGATATTCGACCCTTGGTGAATTGGCCCCTAGATGTGATTTATGATTTTCCAGACTGCATATTTCCTCTAGTTCCGTCAGATCTCTTATTGCATTTCCTTCTTTTTGTATTGCTTTTACAAAATCCTGTATCTGTAAAGCTCGCCAACTATCTCTTCTGTCCCAAAGTTCCTTGGGGCAAATTCACTAAAGCGCGAAGCGGCTAACCCTAGCGCAAATTCGAAGAGAAAACGTTTTTTTTTGGAATAATCAGTCCTTTAGGTTTTTCCTCCTTGCCGTTCTCTTTACAGTCTCTCCACTGTTCCAAGAAGAATCCAATATATAATAAGTAAGACCAGCGCCTATGGCAACAGAAGTCAGAAACTAATATGGTGCAGTATGTTTGATAAAAAAGGCAACACCTCGTGTTTGATAGCACTTAACTTAAGGGTGCCTATTATTCACTATTTCCCTTTTCAGCAGGATTTATACTACTGTTAACAACTGTTAGTGGTGAATTTTCTAGTCCTAGGTCCTATAAACCACAGTGAGCCTTCACCAAATAGCCGAATTTCCTACTCACAAACTGAGAGATTTGGTAGATCATATAATGTGGGCTCTCATTCAGGTTTCCCTCCAGCTGCACACGTGTCTCCTAGCTCCAAGGCAGGAAGAGAGATAGAAATCGAAAATAGTGTAGTCCTATTTTATTTAAAATAATAATTTAAAAACAATTACACTCACGTTTTCAGTATAAAAACAGTAACATATAGTCCATATAGGGCGCTGTGCTTTCCCTGAAGTGACTCTGCCGGCTATTTTTGCTGTTCACTCCGCGGTGCTTTCTGCAGCCCTGGAGAAGTGTCCTTATCAAGTTTTCCCAGTGGGCACATGTATAGGGCAAAATAACAACTCTATTTTATTTTATGAAGTTTTCCCAGGCTTGTGTAGTGTAATGTATTTGCTGCTACACATACGTCCATTGTACTTTAACTTGGCGCCGTATGCAAATTAGGCATCGCTAGCGTAACTTCGCTTTGCTTGACGAATTAATGTTAGCGCAACTTTGGATTTTAGTGAATTAGCTAATTAGCTTCGGATTTTAGTGAATTTTTTATCCCAAAATTTACCCACCAAATGGCTAACACGTTCACATACTAAGGGGCAAATTTACTTATAGTCGAATAAAAAGGGTTAATTAACCCTCGATATCCGACTGCCGAATGGAAATCCTTTGACTTCAAATATCGATCAAACGATTAAATCCTTCGAATCGTTCGATTCAAAGGATTTTAATCCATCGATTGAACGATTTTTCTTTCACCAAAAAAAGATTGCAAAGCCTATGGGGACCTTCCCCATAGGCTAACATTGACTTCGGTAGGTTTTAGGTGGCGAACTAGGTGGTCAAAGTTTTTTTTTTAAAGAGGCAGTACTTTGACTATTGAATGGTCGAATACTCGAGCGATTTTTAGTTCGAAACGTTTGAGTCAAAGTCGTAGTCGAAGGTCGAAGTAGCCAATTCGATGGTCGAAGTAGCCAAAAAAACATTCGAAATTCTAAGTTTTTTTTATTTTATTCCTTCACTCGAGCTAAGTAAATGAAAACGAAAAAACACCTTCCTTAGAAATGGATTTCCCTGCTTAATTTGTTTTTTTTGTAAAATGTTTTTTTTAAACATTCAAAAATATACAAAGTTGTCAAAGTTTTCTGGTGTACAATTTCTATATTTGTTAGATTGATTACCATCGCATATTTAAAATAGAAGGGTCAAAGAAAGCGCTGCTAATAGTCGGGTTAATTGGTGACTCCGAGAGGGCCCAGTTTGTGATGGGGTCTCTTGAAAAAGATAGCATGTTATTTTATGTTTCCGTAAGGAGTGAATTGTTCTGTAAAAGTTCAGTGTCATACCAGGCAGTGTTATGTAGGGAGTACATTGTTAAGCATCGGGTGTGTTCAGGCAGAGAGGCAATATAGATTGACAAATGTGAAAAAAATGTTGCTATGTTTTGTTCCTTATGTACCATTGTCTCTAGCTAGTCTATGTAAAAATGTAATGTGTTTAAGTAAGAATATTATGTTTAACTCTTTTACTGCCAGCTGATTTGGCCAATTTGATACTTTTATTGCCAGGCCATTTTTGAACATTTTGCACTATTTCATTTTAAGGATCTTTCCTTGGGTGGGTCATTTAGTTTACCCAGGAAAACACTATATTGGTTTTTTAGGACAACCTAAGCTTTCAAAATATTCTAGAATTTTGGTGTAATTCCACTTCTGTAACAAGATATAGGATTCTAAAAAATTAAAATATAAATCATGTTTCCCATAATATACACACATATATTAGAAACCTGAAAGGGAACACAGCAGATTTGGAAAGTTATATGTCTATAGTTTTATTGAGATTTCTCACTTGTATAGATCAAAATGTCCAAGCAGTACTTTACCAAATTATTTGTTATTTTAATGCCAAACATTCCACATTTTATAAAGATGTGTAACATTTTTGAAAAATGACCTGAAAACTTCCACCTTGCAGCATCTTATCTCCCACATACTATTAGGTACCCAGACAAAACAACCTAATTATAAATGCATGGGGTCCGCTGAACAGTTTTATATCCAATATGTATAGGTTTACCTAAGTATGTGTCATATAGGAGCCCAAGATGAAGACATCCTCATTTGGTCTATCATTTCAGGTACTGCAAAATCAACACATTTACAGCCTTTTTTGAAGGGCAAAGATAGAAATAAGTATGTTCACCCCAGAAAACCATATATTCATACATTCCCCTTAATTCAAATTGTGTATGCATGTCTTTCTACTCCAAAGCACCAGCCGCAAAACGTTCCTAAATTTGCAGATTTTGTGACATTTCCAAAAATCACCTCAAAACTTCCAACTTGCAGCATCCTATCTCCCACATACTGTTAGGTACAAAGATAAAACACCCTAAATATGAATGCCTGGGGCCTGCTGAACAGTTTTATGTCCAATATGTATATGTTTACCTATGTATGTTGCATATATGGGCCCAAAAATCAAGACACCCCATTCTAGCTATCAGTTCTGTAATTCCAGGTACTGTAAAATCAACACATATACAGCATTTTATGAGGGGTAAAAATACAAAAAAGTAAGTTCAACAATATATTTTTGGAAAGTGCACATTCTCCTGAATCCAAAATAGGTACACATGTCTGTTCACTCAAAAGTACCAAACCGCAAACCTTTCCTAAATCTGGCGATTTTGGTATCATTTCCCAATATCACTTTAAAGCTTCCACTTTGCAGCATCTTATCTCCCACATATCATTAGGTACCAATAAAACTGTAACACTCCCCGCTGGACCTGTGCGCTCTCTTACCTCCTTGCGCTCTGGATGGCAGGTGCAATATGACGATATGCTCATCGTCTCGGTTCTGCATTTTGAAGCCGACGCCTCCATCTTTGTTTTGGGCTATGTAATAATATTTTACTTCCTATTTCCTATCTTTTTGCGGCAAATCTCGTTATTTAAACCTGATCACTCATTCATTCCTTGCATAAGCTGGCTTCTGGTTATCTCAGATCCTGCTCAAGCCCTAAGGTGTATTTCATTCCTGATTTTTGACCTTGGTCTCCGCTTGACCTTGAAACTTACCGCCTGTCCAGACCTTTGCCTGTTTTTGACTCCTCTTTGCTTAACCCTTGCCTGTAACTCGTTTTGGAATTTCTGAACTCTGAAGTTCGTAGGTTCCCAGCTGGAAACACCCCCAAAAGGGCATCTGTGAAAACCAGGACTAGCTGGGCTCTCCTGCTTTATGGAAGAGCCAGATCTGCACCAGCAACCTTATATTTGGTTCCAGCTTAACAAGTTTGGCACAAAAGCACCCTAAATGTGAACAACTGGGGTCCACTGACCATTTTGATACACAATGTACATGGGTTTATTGAAGTATATAGCATGTAAAGAGCCTGAAATCTACATCGTACATACTTATTTGATAGCTTACATTTACACAAATTTATAAACACTGCCAGTTTTATGTGGGATAAAAGCTACAAACAATTAGGTTACCCCTGAAAACCATATATTTTTGGAAAGTACACATTCAGGCAAATTCAAAATGGGTAATTATGTCTTTCTGTTCCAAACTACCCAACTACAAAGCTATGTTAAAGGCAGAGGTTTTTATGACATTTATGAAAATTTTCGAAAAATATTTCAGTTTGCTGCATTTATCTCACCCAATTTCTTACAAACAATAATAACACCATAAATATAAATGCCAAGGGTCTACTGAACAGTTTGATGCCCAATATTCTTAGATATATCAAAGCAGGTGGCATGTGCAAACCCCAAATGAAAATAGTGCATATGAATTTTCTCAGCTGTCAATTTGCCCTCTGTGAATGAAGCCCCCTGGCTCAGTATTATATGCCACAGCAGTACCTAACAGTACAAAAACTCCCCAGACACCATATATTTTTGAAAAGTACACATTTTGATAAAATTAAAAAAGTACATATGAATTTTCTTGCCTGCCAATTCACCTTCTGTGAACATAGCCCCCTGACTGTGTATAATGGGGGCTATTTAATGTGTACTGTGTGACCCCCTCAACAGTACAAAGACTTCCCAAACATCAATCTGACAATATTTGAAGAGTACACATTCTGATGAAATGAAAATAGTGCACATGAATTATCTCACCTGCCAATTAATGTTCTGTGAGCAATTTCCCCTTACTGCATATATGTGTCGTAAGGATCCCTAACAGTACCAAGTCCCTGAAAACCAAATATTTTTGGAGAATACACATTCCGATGAATCCGAAATGGGTAATTATGTCTTTCTACTTCAAACTACCAAACTGCAAAGCTACGCTAATGGCAGTGGTATTTATGACATTTCTGAAAAACACCTAACATATTACAATTTGACACATTTATCTCACCCAATTTCTTGCATTCAATGGTAAATCACCCAAAATATGAATGCCAAGGCTCTAATGAACAGTTTGATGAACAATATGCATAAATATACCAAATTAACTCTGGCTTTTGGTTGCTTGTGTTCACTGTTCATTTTTAAATAAAGCTTGTTTTAAAAAAAAAAAAAAAAACACACACACGTACACTCACGCTCACACACAAAACACAACTTTATCCAAAGTGCCACAGGGTCAGAGTGATTACAGTGAAATGGGACTGAGGTATGTGCTAAACTAAGCTGTGGAGGCGGCAGTAGTACAGCATGATATTTAGGTACTATTACAATTAAGCTTTTCTGTTTGAATTAATCTAGCCTAGGTACAGTCCCTGTTTGAAGGGAGAGGCTGGATCTAGGAACTGATCATCTACCATTGCTTAATATGATTTAGCAAATTGCCAAAAGATGTCCTAAAATGGACAGCATAATCAATAATTTACCAGACTGTAATTTTACTGTTGCTGAGCTGCTGCCTGGAGGCGGGCAGCAGGCTAATGTACAAAGATAGAATGCTTGTAGGAAGAGCAGCTACTACAACAGAGAGGGAGGTAGTAGTAATGTAGCTCTTAGCAATGGCTTAACTATCCAGCATTTATCTTGTCCTTGTATTTAGTGGCACTGTGTATAATGGTTCCCCATTTGTATAAAAACAGTAAAGTAACATGAAACGTCTGGCACTATGCCTTTTATTAAGCCACAGACTTACTAGTTTCAGGGTGAATAAATCCTCCCTTCATAAGAAATTAACTTTTAAACACATGTGAGAATTTAAAAGCACAGACAGTCCATATGTGACATTTCCATATGTGCAATATTCAGTTAGCAGAGACTACATTTCCCATGATCCCCCTAGATGAATGAAGTACAGAAATAGTGTTGTTTTAACATCATAGGTTATAGTGATAATAAAATCTACATTTAGTATATCTATATATATATATATTATTTATATATATATATATATTTATATATATATATATATATATATATATATTGTGAGAGAAGTGCTGGGCAGGTAGTTGATGGTGTGTATATTTCACCAATAATGAAACGGTATATGCATTAGCTCCAAGGAAAAGTTGTATTGTAGCAGCTAAATGCTACATTTAGTTTGCTGGCTTGGGAAAGCTGGATAAGGGATCCCTGGAGCGAATGGAGGGAGAGTAGGGTGGGCCCTCCATTCTGTGTTCTATATGCTGACCAGAGTTTTGCAGCTCATCAGCCAGGTAGTTGCTTAATTAGCATGCAGGTGTGCAGGAGGGGCTGATCCCTGCTAATAGAGGCTTTCAGTGAGAGAGTCTGTCTGGCTGTGCCTGGGGGAAGCAGGAGCTTCAAACACATGAGAGAACTTTTGTGAGTTTTTCAACAAAACTGTATTTTCTTTGGAAGGGCTGGGCTCTAGGCCTTCCCCTTTATAGAGAGGGGTGATTCTCTGTATTAGATAGCGCCAAGATGGCCTAGGTTTTGTTATTTTCTGTTGTGTTTTTCCTTCTGAATAAAACTGACTGCGAGTCAGTTGTACCCTATTTTCGGGAATTGTGTTGCTTTGTGGGGTGTTTGAGCAAAAGTGAGACCGGTCTGCCCCAGGAGACCAACATCCTGCTACCTGAAATCCCTACAAGTGGTGGAGTTTGCTCTGGCATAAAATTTGTAAGCAACAAAACTGTTTAAAATTTAAAGGGCCAGACACCCATTAATACTGGAGTAGCACAGGACTGTTTTGCTGCTGTGTTTTTTTGCTACCACAATGGAAGACGTACTAAAAGCTTTATTACAAGCTACTGCTGTGCAGCAGGAGACTAATCAGAGACTGATAGAGCAGCTGCACGTCACACAGGAGGCGCAGCACCATGATCGAGAGGAGCTACGAAAGGACCGGGAAATTATTAAGGATATGATGCTACAGTTGTCTACAAAACCCTCGAGGCAACACAAAGGGCAGCTGCTGGTTCAAGCACCACACATCCTAGCAGAATCCTACAAAAAATGACACCAACTGATGATGTAGAGGCCTTTCTCGCTACATTTGAGCGCACGGCTGAACGAGAGGGATGGCAAAAGGAGCGGTGGGCAGGAATATTGGCCCCATTTTTGTCCGGAGAACCCCAGAAAGCTTATTTTGACCTAGACAGTGCTGATGCTGCGGACTATGAAAAGCTCAAAGCCGAGATCCTTGCCCGGATGGGGGGTAACACTGGCCGTGCGTGCCCAGCGAGTTCATGCCTGGGCCTATCAGATGGACAAGTCTCCTCGGCCACAAATGCATGACCTCTTACACCTAGCAAAAAAATGGCTACAGCCAGAGAAGTTAGTTGCAACACAGATTGTGGAGCGTGTTGTGATGGACCGATTCCTTAGGTCCCTACCTTCTGTTCTGCGTAGATGGGTCAGCCATGGAGACCCCGCAACAACTGAAGAACTTGTGCAGATGGTGGAAAGGTATGTTGCCGCTGAGGAGCTCACAAGTTTGCCACAACTAAAACTCACCCCAGCTCTAAAGATGAGGTCTTCAGGAAGCGGTAAGACTGTTTCAAGGGAAGGGGTGCTGGGACAATGATTAAGACTGTTTATAAAGATGGCGAGACTGCGAGCTCTCGGCCTGGGACCTGGCAGAATGCATCAGGAAGGTTTTCACCTCCTAAAAGACTAAATAAAGACTTGATAAAGTGCTTTAAATGTCACACATTGGGGCATATTGCTGCTAATTGCCCCTTGAATGATGAACCAATGGAATGTGATGTTGCCTATCCAGGACGTAGGCTCTCTCTTTTTGCAAATGTGTCATGTACTGCTATGCCTCAAACAGGGTCTAACAAGGCAGTATGTGTGGTCACTGTAGAAGGGAACCCAGTGAATGCTTTACTAGATTCAGGTAGTCTGGTTACCTTAGTAAAAGCGAGTCTGGTAAACCCAGAAAAATTGCAGTCGAATACCATAGGGGTAATTTGTATTCATGGGGACACCCGCAACTATAACACTGCTAATGTGTGCATAAAAACCCCTTTTGGTGCTGTGACCTTTTTGGTGGGTTTAGTTCCCTCCCTGATACATGAGGTTATTTTGGGAAGAGATTTTCCCCACTTCTGGGACTTATGGGAAAAGGGAATGTCTACTAATGTGTCTGCAGAAAACGAAAGTAACCCGGAGCCATTTTGTGATGGTAATAATACATGTGTCCCTGTGGAGGTAGCCTCTGAGAAAGAGGATAATTTCCCCTTGTCTGTGCTTGTTGGGGAGACTGAAGAGCCTAATTCTGATACAAATGGTCAAATTGAAGGGCAAAGGGAAGGTTTGCCTGACTTAGAAGTAAAGAGAGATGACTTTGTGTCAGAACAGTTGAAAGACCTTACCCTTGCTAAAGCAAGAGAAAATGTCAAAACCATAGATGGGAAGCTAGTAGAACCAGGTAGGGCATTGCCCTTTCCTTACATGGCACTTAAACAGGAATTACTATACCATGTAGTTAAGAAAGGAGAGGATGTTGTGGAACAGTTGGTAGTTCCCCAGCCTTACCGTAGGATGGTTCTAGACCTGGCTCATGGTCACTTGTTGGGAGGACACCTAGGGGTAGGAAAAACTACTGAGCGTATTGTGCAAAGGTTTTTCTGGCCAGGGCTTTATAAAGATGTGGCTGATTACTGTGCCTCATGCCCAGAATGCCAGTATACTGCCCCTAAAGCAAACTTTCGAAGTCCCTTAGTTCCTCTACCAGTCATCGAGGTCCCGTTTGAAAGGATTGGAATGGATTTGGTGGGGCCTATGGTAAAGTCTGCTAGAGGGCACCAATACATTTTGGTCATATTGGATTATGCTACACGCTATCCAGAAGCGATCCCTTTAAGAAATGCTACTGCTAAAGCTATATCTAAGGAGCTGGTTCATGTGTTCAGCAGGGTGGGTATACCTAAGGAAATATTGACAGACCAAGGCACCCCCTTTATGTCAAAAGTTACTAAGGAGTTGTGCAAGGTGTTTAATGTAACCCAACTGCGCACCTCTGTGTACCATCCCCAAACAGATGGTTTGGTTGAAAGATTTAACAAGACCCTCAAGAGTATGTTAAGAAAGGTCGTTGACCAAGATGGGCGAAACTGGGACCATCTATTGCCATACCTCATGTTTGCCATAAGAGAAGTTCCTCAGTCGTCCACTGGTTATTCTCCCTTTGAATTATTATATGGCAGACATCCTCGAGGCTTGTTAGACATAGCCAAAGAAACTTGGGAGGGGCAAACAACTCCTTACAAAAGTGTTATTGAGCACATTTCTCAAATGCAGGACAGGATAGCAGCAGTGATGCCTCTGGTGAGGGAACATATGGTACAAGCTCAGCAAGCACAGCAGAGAGTGTATAACCGCAATGCTCAAGTTCGTACGTTTGCACCTGGTGACCGTGTTCTTGTTTTGATCCCTACAGTTGAAAGCAAATTCTTAGCCAAGTGGCAAGGACCTTTTGAAATACTGGAGAAAGTTGGAGAGGTGAATTATAAAATTCGCCAGCCAGGAAAGAGAAAACCAGAGCAGATTTACCACATAAATCTCATAAAACCCTGGAAGGACAGATTGTCTCTCCTTGCCAAACTTGCCCCACCACCATCTTCAGGGGCTTTGATACCTGCGGTTCAGATAGCAGAAACCCTGTCCTCTGTTCAAAAGAAAGAAGTCAAAGATTTTTTAATAAGAAACAGGGATGTATTTTCAGAATTGCCTGGCCGTACTGCAGTAATTCATCATAAAATCATTACTGAACCAGGTGCAAAAGTTAATTTAAAGCCATACAGAGTACCTGAAGCAAGAAGAAAAGCTATCTCTGCAGAGGTAAAGAAAATGCTCGAGTTGGGCGTTATTGAAGAATCACATAGTGACTGGTCAAGCCCCATCATACTAATTCCAAAACCAGACGGGAGTTGGCGTTTTTGTAATGATTATAGGAAATTAAATGCTGTCTCCAAGTTTGATGCCTACCCAATGCCCCGGGTAGATGAATTAGTTGAGAGACTTGGGGAAGCAAGGTATTTAACAACGTTAGATTTAACCAAGGGCTACTGGCAGGTACCTTTGACTGGTAGTGCCAGAGAAAAGACCGCCTTCTCTACACCAGAGGGTCTTTTTCAATATACCGTGCTACCTTTTGGGCTACATGGAGCCCCGGCTACGTTCCAAAGACTAATGGATAAGATCTTGAGGCCACATAGACGGTATGCTGCAGCATACCTAGATGATGTGGTCATTCACAGTTCTGATTGGCTGTCACATTTAGCTAAAGTACAGGCGGTACTGGACTCTATTCGTGAGGCTGGGCTAACAGCTAACCCTAAAAAGTGCTCTATAGGGCTTGAGGAGGCAAAATACTTAGGGTATACCATTGGAAGAGGTTTGATAAAACCTCAAGTCCATAAGATAGAAGCTATCCAAAACTGGCCAAGGCCAGCAACAAAGAAACAGGTTCGTACCTTTCTAGGTATCACTGGTTATTACCGACGTTTCATACCAAACTTTGCCACTACAGCAGCTCCCTTAACTGACCTCACCAAAGGCACAAAGTCTGTAATGGTCAAGTGGACTCAAGAGGCAGAGATAGCATTCCAGTCTTTAAAAACTGCTCTCTGTAGCCAACCAGTGTTGATAACTCCTGACTTTGAACAGGAGTTTGTAGTACAAACAGATGCTTCTGATGTAGGTTTAGGGGCAGTACTGTCCCAAAACAGAAATGGGGAGGAACATCCTGTGGTTTATTTGAGCAGGAAGTTGAATAGCCATGAGACAAAATATGCAATTGTTGAGAAAGAATGTCTGGCAATCAAATGGGCATTGGAAGCCCTCAGATACTACCTCCTAGGACGACAGTTCAAATTGGTGACAGATCATGCCCCACTTAAGTGGATGTGTGAAAACAGAGAGAAAAATAGACGGGTCACTAGGTGGTTTCTGTCCTTGCAGAACTATAAGTTTACGGTTGAGCACAGGCCAGGTAAGCAACAAGGAAATGCAGATGCCCTATCCCGGGTACATTGTCTGGGGGCTACATGTGTTCCGCCCCCTGGGTCGAAACAAGGAGGGGGGATATGTGAGAGAAGTGCTGGGCAGGTAGTTGATGGTGTGTATATTTCACCAATAATGAAACGGTATATGCATTAGCTCCAAGGAAAAGTTGTATTGTAGCAGCTAAATGCTACATTTAGTTTGCTGGCTTGGGAAAGCTGGATAAGGGATCCCTGGAGCGAATGGAGGGAGAGTAGGGTGGGCCCTCCATTCTGTGTTCTATATGCTGACCAGAGTTTTGCAGCTCATCAGCCAGGTAGTTGCTTAATTAGCATGCAGGTGTGCAGGAGGGGCTGATCCCTGCTAATAGAGGCTTTCAGTGAGAGAGTCTGTCTGGCTGTGCCTGGGGGAAGCAGGAGCTTCAAACACATGAGAGAACTTTTGTGAGTTTTTCAACAAAACTGTATTTTCTTTGGAAGGGCTGGGCTCTAGGCCTTCCCCTTTATAGAGAGGGTTGATTCTCTGTATTAGATAGCGCCAAGATGGCCTAGGTTTTGTTATTTTCTGTTGTGTTTTTCCTTCTGAATAAAACTGACTGCGAGTCAGTTGTACCCTATTTTCGGGAATTGTGTTGCTTTGTGGGTGTTTGAGCAAAAGTGAGACCGGTCTGCCCCAGGAGACCAACATCCTGCTACCTGAAATCCCTACAATATATATATATATATATATATATATATATATATATATATATATATATATAGGGCCGTCATCAGAAATCGCAGGGCCCATATGAAAAAATTTCCTGGGCCCCCTGGGCTGCACCCACCACAAGCCCCACCTACAGGTCTGCCCTCCCCACCCCACAGGTCCACCCCCCACCACACACTAAAAAAAAAAAACATTGGTGGCTATGGTTCCAACATGTTAATAAAAAAAATATTGGTGGTCAGGGCCCCCTTTTGAAAAAAACATTTGTGGTCAAGGGCCCCCCCATTAAAAAAACATTTGTGGTCAGGCACCCCACATTAAAAAAAAATTTGTGGTCAGGGCCCCCCATTAAAAAAGTATTGGTGGCTAGGACCCCACATGGGGAAAAATTGGTGTCCAGGCCCCCCCCAGGTTATAAGAAGATTGGTGGCCAGGGCCCCCCTTAAATGTCCCCTCCCCAGAAGTTTAAAAAAAATTAGGTGCCCAGGGCCCCACCACACAACAGGGAGCACAAAGGGTTGCCTTTAGGGGGGCCCTGCCATGTTACACTTACTTCATTAGTGTGGCCCATCTGCTGTAAGTGAGCTGCCAACTACAGAAGGGAGGAGGGGAGCACAGGTGGCTGCATCTTCTTTCAGTACAGCATTTTCTTCCCTTATTGGTCACAGAATTGCAAGTCCTGGTAAAGCTGCATGGTGGTTGGATGAGCTGGAGGAGAAGTTTATACCTCAGCTATCCAATCCCTGAGCAGCTCAAACGGGACTTAAACTCAGTGACCAATAAGGGGAAGTTATGGACAGAAGATACCTCCCCTTGTGCTCCAGCCCTGCCTTCCCGAAGTCAGCAGCTCTCAGAAAGCAGGGGGGCCCGGATAATCAAGAAAGTGCGGCGTGGCTGGGCCCCCCTTACCCTCGGGCCCCCTACAATACTCCCCCCTGTTTTTTTTTAGGGTGTGTCGATTGGTATGAATGTGCACTGGGGTTCATTTGGAGGGGTTGAACTTAATGGTCTTTTTTTCAACCCAACTTAGCCATGTAACTATGTAACCTTCACCCCTTCTCTTGAGTATATTACCCCCAAAGCCTATGAGCTTATCTGTGGCACCCAAGTGTCTATTTTAAAAAAAAGTGTTTTGCCAGGTAAGTCTCTATTTTGTATTTATCTTTAAAGGAGACATATTATGTAAAAAACAAAAAGGTACCAGTGCATTAAACTCATTTAGAAATAGAGGGAATGTGCTTTAAAAAGTTGTGTTTCTGGATACTTTATAGAAAATTTTTGCAAAATCCCCAATAGTCTCGCCCATCTGTTCCACTTCCTCCTTTTCCAGGCTGTGCAGGGGAGCCGGCGGCACTCAGCACTGTAGGACCATTCTCCCCCCCACACACACAACATCCCCTCTTCCCAACCATCAGTCTTGCCCCCCCCCATTAATTTGTCAGATATGAAGCAGGGAATCCAGCTCTGTATCTTATTATCCTGCATGTCAAAAGAGTTACATGCTCTGTTTTGCTTTTTCCCAGTAGATGACCAATGAAGCTGCAATGCATCTTGATTGGTTATCTACTATGGTGTCCATTTTAGGACATCTAAAGCATTTTCTGTTACCTCTTCTCAGTCATCTTGGTTGAGTCCTGAAATTTTAGCAGATCATCATTCCTGAGCAGAGCAAAAAGGTTTGGGGCCAGAGAGGAGTATATTTTAATGTAGCCTAGATATTAACTTGGAGGTACTAGGGGTGTGGAGAAGCTCCTCCACAGTGACAGATGGGGTTTTTGGAGTATATGTAGTGAATTGGCAATAAAAAGTGTGCAGAAGCTGGAAGTCATTTAAAGAGTGGGGTTTGAGGTAAGTTGGCATTTTTGTTGCAGTTAGGGATAGGTGGGGAGGATGGAATTTTCTATCAGGTCTCCCAGAAATTAAATTATTGAGTACCGTATATACTCGTGTATAAGCCGACCCGTGTATAAGCCGAGGTACCTAATTTACCTAAGAAAACTGGAAAAATGTATTGACTCGTGTATAAGCCTAGGGGCCCCATGTCAGATTTCAAAATGTGAATGTGTAAATGTGTAATCATGTTTTATGGCATAGAAATCTATCTAAAACTATTTAAAAGAGCCTCCCCATAATTCCATCAGCAGGAACATGACACTGCAAAAATATGCTTACCCTGAGAAGGATCAGTGTGGGCCAGGTTATAAATAGGACACAGTTCTCTAGCACAGACGCATAGTGATGCCACTGCTGATCCGACGGGGTGAAAACATCAAAATCCCTCATAAAATGGCTGGAGAAATGTTCCCCTTTACACCCAGCACCCTGCGAGCCCTGCAGAGACAGAGGAGCAACTGGAGAGCGAAGATCGAAGGAGAGCGTTGAGCATCGAACTCTTGTCCCGCAGAGCTTTGACTTCCAGCCCAGCAGTGCGACCCCCTGTGACCCGGCCCCAGCAGGACTGTCTGTGACTGACTGTCACGATCGCCGCCCGGAGCAGGTCCAGGAGCTCCGGGCGGCGCGTCCTTCCCTGCCGGCGTTCGCTCCCAAAATGGCGGAGCCCATGGCCGCCACGTGGCAGGGAAGGACGCGCCGCCCGGAGCTCCTGGACCTGCTCCGGGCGGCGATCGTGACAGTCAGTCACAGACAGTCCTGCTGGGGCCGCGGAAGGAGCGTATCTACGGTATGACCCGCGTATAAGCCGAGGTTGAGTTTTTCAGCACATTTTGGGTGCTGAAAAACTCGGCTTATACGCGAGTATATACGGTAAGTAAATTAAGTCCTGTAGATGTCTAAGATGGGGCAAAAAGGAATTCCCCCAGAGAGGGAGGCATACCTCCCAACATTTTGGAAATAAAAATTGTTGTTGGACCACGCCCATTTTGTGGCCACGCCCCTAATTACCATGTTCATTTTACAAAATTTCGCAGGTTATAAAAGTTTGAATATATTTCTTTGTTTCTTTTCAGTTATTACAGTTTTGCTAATGACGGTGAATTGCCCTTTAAGCTGTGAGTTTAACTTTTCCCAAGGGACCTGTTATACTGTTACAATTACTTATTTTCTTATCTACATTGCTTATCTAGATACATTTGAATTGTTGCAAATGTATCTCACCTTCTATTGTGGCTGTTCTGGGCTCTCTGCCAAAAGGTAATTAAGTTAGAAACGTTGTTTCTTTTTGTAGGTGTTCAGTGCAGAGAAAAACGTGACTTTCCAGTACAAATGAAGGACTGCAGGTTGAGCTGTCAAAAGAGGGACTGTCCCTCTAAAAATCCGACAATTGGGAGGTATCAGGTTAATTGGTTTAAAACTTCAAGAAACATTGACCAGGCTTTGTACGAGATAAGCTAGCATTGTAGGTAAAGGGGCAACATTTTTGGGATGGTGATAGGGAAAATTAAGGACCTCCCAGGAGGCCACGGAATGCCTAGCGTGTGCTGGGGTGTTAGTGGACAGGAACAAAACACCAGTGGAGTTAGTAGATTGGTGATGTTAGGTAGTAGGTAGACTAGCCCATGCCTGTTGCTTGCCTGGCGCTAGGGTTTGGCATTGGACTGAGTCAACAGTATATTGGGAGAGGATGGGGAAGACCCAGTGGTCTTGGTACACATAGCATTTGGGTTTGAGTTCAGACATGTCTTGCTGTTATGGCTTCTATGCTGGAAGATGGTTTTCTTCATATGGTTCTATATGTTTTTTTTGTTGTTTTTTTTAAAGACTTTCGTACTTTTGATTAATGTATCATGCTCATTGGTGAGGTGTGGGTATATTTTCTTTATATGGTGTGTTGTTTGTTTGACCCATGCTTAAGTGTCCAGTGCACAAAAAAGCACAAGGCTATAATATGTACTGCATTTTTTTAATAACATTTGCCTGGTCATGGTATCTGTGCATGCTTGATGAAATGTTTTCTAGAATGAATTCCATGTAGGTCTGGGGCATGTACACCCAGGTCCCACAAAATTACTGGTGAGCTCTTTGTCTCTTTCGGCCACTGTCAGGAAAATGACAGCTACAAGTGACTCTTGGGTTTGGCTACAAGTTGTTTCACTCAGTCAGACTAACATTAAACACCCCAAAACATACCAACACCCAGAAAATTAATTCACTGCCACCCTCTATCATTAACAAGTGCAGAAACCTATTGTGGCTATTCCCCTGCTAAATCACAATAAACCAATGCATCAAGCACTCTTTCCTACGGTAGATAGTCAGGGTTAGAGCCTATTAGTTCAACAAGCACTCCAGCAGCCAAAGGGTTACATTACATTTAAACACACTCTCCTGCTAGCCGTACTAGTTAACTACCATATAAATAGGTGACTTACCTATTCCACACACACACCAAGAGTTAAAGGGGTGGTTCACCTTTAACTTCGATCTGTATGGCGGCGCACTCAAGGGTCCAAAGAATCGCTTCATTCAAAAGTTCTCATAAGCTTAAAAACATTATTTTATTAAATAAATTGTGATGCTAAAAACAGCGTCCGAGGTCTGACGCGTTTCGTGTCACTGCACTTCCTCAGAGACCTCAGATCTCATTGGTATACACATTATTTAAACCCATAGTTACCCACCCAGATAGTTTGACCAATTTAACCCTTTCTAATGCACACAATTGTAAATCATTATAAGTCGACTCTATGATTCTGAAAACTTCAATCAAAAATTATCGCATTCAGTTCATTATACAAATTCATAAAATGCCTCTTTAAGTTCCCAAGATTAAATAGTTAATATAGTTAATATTGTCTACTTAGTGTTAATATTAATTTATTACAAACTCTTAAATCAATGGATAATTAAGTTGATAATTTTCCATATAGTAAGCATATAAAACAATTATCTTATTTTCTTATCTCATTTCCTTTGGGTAATAGATACTAAGTTATAATAATCAATTAACATGCTTTTACAATGTTGCGATTCTCCATACATGCTAGAAATTCTCTAGTTCAGGCTAAAAAATTATGAGCTAAATTCAATTAAGCTAGAAATAGCAACTTATATCGAAAACTGAATTTAGACCCTGGGGTTGTCTCGTGCATAATTTGTAAATCCACTTCACTTCTTAGTAATTTCGTCTGCAAATCCCCTCCTCTTGGACCTAAATTCACCCTTTCTATACCTTGCACAGATACCTGTTGCACATCTCCATCATTGCATTCTTTGAAATGCCTCGATACTGGTGTGTTTTCACTCTTTGTTTTTATGCTGTTAAGGTGCTCCCTAATTGTTTTTCAACTTTCTCATTGTGCATCCCATGTACTGCTTCTAGCATTTCTTACACATTAAGAGATACACCACAGCTTTTGTATTACAATTTATATAGCTTTTTATCTGATATATCTCATGTGTTACCCTACATTCAAACGTAATCGAAACTTTAATAGCTTTACACGCTACACACTTGGTAGCTCCACAACTGAACAAGCCTTTACTATTCAACCAAGTCTCAGTCTTAGATTTTGTATTAAATAGACTGGGAGCCAGCGTCATTCCTAACGTTGGGGCTTTCCTTGCCACAACCCAAACCTGAACCTGGTTCAAGTATGTGTTTAAATGTTTTGTCCCCAAGCAGTACTGGTAAATGTTTATTAATAATACCCTTTATCTTGTTAAACTGTAAGCTATACTTCATACTCATTGTTAGTTTGGACTTATCCTCTTCTTCCTTTGGTGTTCTCTCAGCTTGATCTCTCCTTAAATTACATCTACCTTTCTTCGTATCCTGTTGTTTCATAATTAGTTTAATTCTGTCTGAGTTTAAGGCTGTTTTGAAGGCATTTTGCATTGTTTTTAAATTATATCCTTTTTGCAAAAATCTGTCCTGTAATTTACAGGATTCCTCAATGTATTTGTCTTCGGAACTACAGTTTCTGCGAAGACGCAAAAACTGCCCCCATGAGAAAGTTGAAAAACAGAATTAGGGAGCATCTTAACAGCATAAAAACAAACAGCGAAAAACACACCAGTATCGAGGCATTTCAAAGAATGCAATGATGGAGATGTGCGACAGGTATCTTTGCAAGGTATAGAAAGGGCTGACTCTTTGCAGCTTTCAAATGTGCGTTGCTGACTCCATTCTAAAAAGTAAATGCTCTGTAAAGCTACAAATGTATTGCTATTGCTGCTTGATATTCCTGATCTTTCTATTCAGCTCCTCTCCTATTCATATTCCAGTCTCTTGTGCAAATCAGTGCATAGTTGCTAGGGGAATTTGCACCCTAGCAACCAGATTGCTTAAAATGCAAATTGAAGAGCTGCTGAATAAAAATCTAAATAACCCAATTAACTCAAAACCACAAATAATAAAAAATAAAAAACAATTGCAAATTGTCTCAGAATATCACTCTCTACATCATACTTAAAGCTATCTCAAAGATGAACCACCCCTTTAATACACCTAGGCACAAGCTTTCATATGAGCGATGAGTTCTTTAGAGCATAAGGACCAACCTTATTCAATTTTATATTTAATAGAAAGTAGCAGTGCATTTATAGAAGAAAAGACATACATAAAATACAGAAATACAAACAGTAGGTAAAATAAAAGGGATAAAACACTGAAAAACCCTCTACATACCAAGATAGAATTTATTTGTGTCCCCCTGAGGCAGGAGTTGGAAATTTGGGCACATACTCCCACAAAGGTGATTTCTCAAGTATGAGCTACCATGGTAACATCCCCCAGGACCCATACCTCCTATCTGGTGGGTATAGGCTGGCCCTGTTTGGTATCATTAGGAAGCATGTGATCTCTTCATAACCAATATGTGAGTTATGAGGATGTGAATTATATGACAGGAGATATAGATATAATTCATATATATTCTAATAATCTAATAATCAACTGACTGGCCCAGCTTCCTTGCCCAAATGGTGGGACTCCAAATTGTCTCCAGAAGGCAGATATGGATAGCACCTTTGCATAGCCCCCCCCCTGCAGAAGTGTCTAATTAAAGGTCTTTTTGTGGACCTAAAACCAAATGTCTTCAGTTTTAACAGTTTTTACAATGCCAGCACAATACTGTTCTGACATGACAGTCACACCCTGAAAAGCCTATTCTGTGATTTTAGGCAGTTTATATCTGTCCCAGGTTTCTGGGCCGTGCAACCGGGGTACAGGCACATTTACACACAGTGGGAGACAGTGGGTACTGGCACACCAGGCACATTATACACAATATGATGAAATGGCTACTGGTACATTATCAAACCTCCCAAATGTCCTATTTTTTGCGGGACAGTTCCGATTTTGACAGCTCAACCAGCAGTCCTAAGTTTGTTACTGAAAAGTCCTGACCTTCTCTTTGAACTCCTGCACTGAACAGCCAGAAAAAGATACAATGTTTCAAACTTAATTGGCTTTTGGCAGAGAGCCCAGAATAGATACTTAGATAACTTTGCAACAATTTAAGCTAAGCAGGTCTCTTGGGGAAACTGTTATTTGCACCAAATTTTGTAAAATGAACATTGTAATTAGGGAGTGTGGCCACAAAATGGAAGTGGTCAAAAAATATTCACCGCACTCCGCGTGGCAAATCTTTTTATCCCTCTTTCTATTCCCAAAATGTTGGGAGGTATGCAATATACACAGTGGGAAACAGTGGGTTCTAGCGCATTATACACAGTGGGAGACAGTGGGTACTGGCACATTAGCAAATGTGCAAGTCATTGAACTCCTGGGTAATAGTGACCATAATGTTATATCATTTAATGTCAAATATATACTGGTGCCACAAAGAACATGAATTTCAGAAAAGCTAATTTTAGTGCCTTGAGGGCTGCCGTTCAGAGCATAGATTGGGGCATTACGTTTTTAGCTAAAAACACAGAACAGAAATGGTTGTCATTTAAAATGATATTAAATCGTTACTGTTCTCAATTTATTCCCTTAAGGAGTAAATTTAGAAGCTCTAAGAATCATCCTATGTGGCTTAATATGGAAGAAAAGACGTTAATAGGAAAGAAGAGAAAAGCATTTAAAAACTACAAGTCTGTTGGGGCAGAAGCTTTATTTAATGAATATAAATACTATAATAAATGTTGTAAATCAGCAATCTGGAAGGCAAAGAAAGGAAATGAAGAGTGCCTTGGGGCGGAGGCTAAGACTAACCCCAAAAAGTTTTTTAAATATATTAAAAGTAAAAAGACGCAGGTTGAGAGTGTTGCTCCATTAAATAATGGTACCAGTATAGTTGTAACAGATACAGAAAAGGCAAATGTGCTAAATCAGTTCTTTTCTTCAGTATATACAATAGAGGAGTCTGAGTTGCCAGGCTCACTTCATAGCATCTAGTCAGTGGTTGACTCAGGATATGATCCATAAAGCTTTAATGAAAATTAATGTAAACAAGGCTCCAGGGCCTGATGGCATACACCCCCGGGTTCTAAGAGAGCTTAGTTCACTTTTACACCAGCCCCTATTTCTGATTTTTTCATATTCACTTTTATCTGGTATGGTACCTACGGATTGGAGAAAAGTTGATGTCATTCCAATAGTTAAAAAGGGATTACAATCTCAGCCTGGCAATTATAGGCCTGTAAATTTGACATCTGTGGTGGGCAAATTATTTGAAGGCTTGTTAAGGGATCACATTCAAAATGTTGTCCTAGCAAATGACATTATGAGCAGCAATCAGCATGGCTTTATGAAGGATAGGTCATGTCAGACTAATTTGATTGCTTTTTATGATGAGGTAAGTAAGATGCTAGAAAGTGGGGGGAAGTAGACGTGATCTATTTGGATTTTGCCAAAGCGTTTGACACCGTGCTCCACAAATGACTGTTTTCTAAACTAAGGTCTGTTGGGCTTAATGAAGTCGTTTGCACATGGATAGGAAACTGGCTACAGGATCGGGTACAGAGGGTGGTGGTTAATGGTACATTCTCTACTTGGCGTAAGGTTCTTAGTGGGGTCCCTCAGGGCTCAGTATTGGGTCCACTTTTATTTAACTTGTTTATTAATAACTTAGGGGAGTGTATTTTAAGTAATATATCAGTGTTTGCCGATGACAAAACTATCCAGCCTAATTAATTCCATCCAGGATGTGTCATCCTTGCAACACGATCTTGACAAACTGGCAAACTGGCAGCTAAGCGGCAAATGAGATTTAATGTTGATAAATGTAAAGTCATGCACCTGGGATGTAAAAATATCCAAGCCACTTAATGGGACTGCACTAGGCAAATCCATTATGGAAAAGGAACTTGGAGTCCTTGTAGATGATAAACTTGGCTGTAGCAAGCAATGCCAGTTAGCAGGATCAAGGGCAAATAAGGTATTGAGCTTTCTTAAAAGGGGCATTGATTCACGGCAGGAAGCGGTCATTCTTCCACTTTATAGAGCACTGGTAAGGCACCATCTAGAATATGCTGTACAGTTTTGGTCTCCTTCTCTAAAATAGGACATTATTGTATTAGAGAAGGTCCAGAGATGGGCAACTAAGCTGGTAAAAGGCATGGAAAATCTTAGCTAGAAAGACTGGCCTAATTGAGGATTTTCACGCTGGAGAAGAGGCGTTTAAGGGGTGATATGATAACTATGTATAAATATAGTGTAAAAATAAAAACTGGGTAAATAGATAGGCTGTGCAAAATAAAAAATGTTTCTAAAATAATTAGTTAGCCAAAAATGTAATGTATAAAGGCTGGAGTGATTTAATGTATAACATGTCAGTCAGGACACTACTTTTCAGCTCTCTTGGTTTACACTGACTGGTTACCCTGGTTACTAGGCAGTAACCAATCAGACAGTGGCGTAACTAGATGTTACTGGGCCCCATAGCAAATTCATTTTATGGCCCCCAACATAACCACAAGTTGCCCTTTTTTACCAATATATTTTGAAATTGCTCATTAATTAGGGCCTCATGGGGCCCCTATACCTCCTGGGCCCCCCTGCAGCCGCAGGGTCTGCTTCCTCTGTAGTTACGCCCCTGCAATCAGAGACATGAGGGTGGGCCACATGGGTCATATCTGTTGCTTTTGAATCTGAGCTGAATGCTGAGGATCAATTACAAACTCACTGAACAGAAATGTACCGTGTGGCCCCCCTTCAAGTCACTGACTAGCTCAGAGTTATAGAGCTGAAAAGCAGGAAGTTGGATTCTGGCTGTTTTATTAGACATCTGTTCACTCCAGCCTTTATACATTACATTTTTGGCTAACTAACTATATTAGAAACATTTTTTATTTTGCACAGCTTATCTATTTACCCAGTTTTTATTTTCACACTGAACTATTCCTTTAAGAGAGAGAGAGACTGCCCAAGGACCACCATTTGTTTAAAGAGTGGGTACAGGGGTGCTACAATTAGGGTTGCCACCTTTTCCTGAAAAAAATACCGGCCTTCCTATATGTTTGTCCTTTTTCCCTATTATTAACATTGGGATCAATCATCATTTTTACTGGCAGGCAGTACAAAATACAAAAATGGGTGGTTGTGGGTGCACTCCAAGGTTAAGTTCAAATGTGTTTAAATACAATGGACTACCAAATTATACATAGTGGGAGACAGTGGGTATTGGCACACCAGGCCATGCCCTGGCATTTGAAGTACACAGAGGCCCAAACAGGCCCCACCAGCCCAATAATTAGTGACTGTCTTACAGCAGCCCCTCTGGCATTTGCCAAAATCCATATGAGAGGCAGAGGGAAATTAGGGTTGGGATGCATCCAGAGTAAATGAATTGCTAATTACAATTATAATACCACCTTAAAAAGGACAGGATAAAGTAAAGTTATTATCAGTTTTAGCAGTGATCATCAAAACATAAATTAGGATAAATTAAGTGCCTACTTTTACATAAGAGAGTCTCAAATGGTATGTATAACACAGTGCCAATTCCATGAAAAAAAACAATGAAAAACTATTAGAAAGCAACCAGAAAAGCAGCAAAAAAGCTGGCTGAGAAAAGGCATGTATTTATTTTAGCTGGTGGAGAAGCTGTGAATGTGCCTGAGAATGTATATAGTACCTATCAGAGTGTAATGAAAGTTAATGCAAATGTTCCCAGTTGGATATTTCTGCTTCTTCAGATCAGTCTCACTTCTGCCATGCCTTCAGTCTGCAAAGTTTTTCTAGCTCTGCCTAATCTTTAGCTGGTTGATACATATGCTGCCTGTAAAAACAACTGTGCACTGATTGGACAAGCTGCAAGCTAACAAATATCCAATCAGAGTGCATCTGATCTCTTCAGCATCGGGTTTGGATGCAGGACCTTAGCTATTTATTGCTGATTAAAGGATTAGTGCAGTCAGCACAAGAACAGGTTTTTTTTGTCTCAGGTGTCAGATATGTTTTGGGAGGCTTAACCTCCCCTAGCCTTAAAGGACCAGTAACATCAAAAAATGAAATTGTTTTAAAGTAATAAAAATATAATGCAGTGTTGCCCTGCACTAGTAAAATTGCTGTGTTTGCTTCAGAAACACTACTATTGTTTATATAAAATATCTGCTGTGTAGTCATGGGGCAGCTATTCAAAGGAGAAAAGGCTCAAGTTACACAGCAGATAGCAGATAAGCTCTGTAGAACATAATGCTATCTGTTATCCATTATTTATTCTGTGCCATGTAGCCGTTTTTTAATTTTCGCCATTGCTACTCAGCAGCTTGTTTATATGAACTATAGTTGTGTTTCTGAAGCAAACAGAGCAGTTTTACCAGTGCAGGGCAAGACTACATGATATTTTCATTACTTTAAAACACTTTCAGTTTTTGGTGTTACTGTTCCTTTAATGAAAATCTTCCCATGAAAACAGGTTAGACGAGGAAGTGGGCATAGGAAGGGAAATGAGGCAGCTGTAGACTCATGGGTGGAGCTTTTGTAGCAAATTAATTGTAGAGGTATGCTATAGACTCTCTACTGTAATTGAAGAGGAAAATGATAAGCTACTGTTGAAAATACAAAAGGCAGCTAGTTTGGGGTAAGTAATTATAATGGTGGATTTCAATTTCCCAGATATTGACTTGAGCAATAGTACTACCGGGACAGTTAATGGGAATACGTTTATAAATTTGTAGTATGACACTTTTATGTCACAGGTTGTTGAGGAGCCAACCAGAAAATATATTATAATGGATCTAGTGATCCCTAACAACCCATAACATATAGCAAATGTGCAAATGGTTGAACCCATGGGTAATAGCGACCATAATGTGATCTCATTTAATGTTTAGTGCAGAAACCGCGAAACTGAACCCTACATATGGTGGATGGACAACTTCTGTTTTTTTTTTGCACCTGAGAGAGGAGGGGCTGGAGTAAGGCTCTGGTTGCCACCTTAAGAATTAGCTGTTAAAAACCCACAAAATATATTTATCTCTCACTTAGACTGTAAGCTCTTCAGGGCAGGGACTTCCTTTATACGGTTTCATACCACATAACACTTAAAGGAACAGTAACATCAATAAAAATGAAAGTGTTTTAAAGTAATAAAAATATAATGCAGTGTTGTCCTGCACTTTTCAAACTGCTGTTTGTTTCAGAAACATTACTATTGTTTACATAAATAAGCTGCTGTGTTGCAATGGGGGCAGCCATTCAATGGAGAAAAGGATCAGGTTACTCAGCAGATAGCAGATAAACTCTGCAGAACATAATGGTTTGTCTGTTATCCACTATTTAACCTGTGTCATGTAAGTTTGACATCCATGGTGGACAAATTATTTGAAGGCTTGTTAATAGATTACATTGAAAATTATGCTCAGGAGAATGGCATCATCTCAGAAAGAGACCCTTAAAGCAATGACACATAGGGTGCTTTGACTCCAACATGCCACTTCCATTTGTATTAGCCCTTCATGATACTTTACTCAAAATACATTGCACAAAATCTTGCACCCAGAGTCAGGGCCACCATCAGAAACTGTGGGAGCCCATACAAGTTATCTATATGGGGCCCCCATGAACACAAGCACACAGTACCAATTTTTTTGGCCACACCCTTGTGTGTGCTAATCATATGATTAACAAACAGGTATGTAGATTTTACAAGGACAAAAGGTTGAACTTGTTGGATGTATTTTGTATAATACATACCCACCAAGCATTGAGTTAATGGCAGATGCTATTTTATTATCTTTTATTGGAGTATTCAGTAACATTCTCATTTCCTAACAGTAACAGTTCTATTGTCTGTGAGCTGCATGGCTTTAGCCCATTGTCCTTTCACACAGGTGGGAGAGGTTGGATACTTAACTTACCTTCCTTCTCCTTTCTGCCTTGCTCCTATCCCTTCTCCTCCTATGGGTCTTTTTGGTGGTGTGAGCAGGCCCCAATATCAGCTTTAACAGAGTTTGGAAGCAGAAAGACAACATTTGTCATTAGAGGTAACATAGCAGTCAGCCATTGCCAGTTTTTAGTTGGGCACTTTCTGCTACCTTGGTAACATGCTAGGTGGGGGAAGAGGCCATCAGTCCTACTTTGTTTGGATAAAATATACAATAAGCAATATTACAACATAACCTTCCTCCTCCCCGCCTACCTCATGTCCCTTCTCCTCCTCCAGACAGTGGCGTAACTATAGAGGAAGCAGACCCCGCAGTCACAGGGGGGCCCAGACTGTGGGGTCTGCTTTCTCTATAGCTAATAAAAAACCCTCCTTGTCCATCTGTATTATGAAACTCCTCCCAATAAATTTTACACCTCAGAATTCATTTGGCTGCTTCTGTCCTGTGTCATCATCGATAAACAGTGTCCCAGTGCCACTGGCAGCCATGCACGCCCAAGCCATCACACTGCCTCCGCCATGTTTTATAGATGATGTGATATGCTTTGGATCATGAGCTGTTCCACGCCTTCTCAACACTTTTTTCTTGCCATCATTCTGGTAGAGGTTGATCTTGGTTTCATCTGTCCAATGAATGTTTTTCCATAACTGTGCTGGCTTTTTTAGATGTTTTTTTTAACAAAGTCCAATCTAGCCTTTCTATTCTTGATGCTTATGTTGGTGAGTGGCTTGCACCTTGCAGTTCACCCTCTGTATTTACTTTCATGCAGTCTTCACTTTATGGTAGACTTGGATATTGATACGCCTACCTCCTGATGAGTGTTGTTTACTTGTTTGGCTGTTGTAAAGGGGTTTCTCGTTACCATGGAAATAATTCTGCGATCATCATTTTGCGTTGCTGAGTTCACTAGTGCTTCTTTCTTTCTCAGGATGTACCAAACTGTAGATTTTGCCACTCCTAATATTGTAGTAATTTCTCGGATGGCTTTTTTTTCACCTGGATGGAGAACTCCTTTGGCCGCATACAAGCACCCCCCCCCCACTCAAATCAACTCCAGGGCTTTTACCGCTTTATTGATAATGAAATAACAAAGGAATTGCCCACACTTGCCCTTAAATAGCCTTTGAGTCATTTGTCCAATTGCTTTTGAGCCGCTAAAATTAAGTGATTGTGTTAAAAAATGGCTTTAGTTCCTCACATTTTTAAGCAATACTTTTGTTTAACCCACTGAATTAAAGTCTGCTGTTCAACTGCATCTGAGTTGTTTCATTTAAAATTAATTGTGGTAATGTACAGAACCAAAATTAGAAAAAAGTTGTCTCTGTCCAAAGATTTATGAACCTAACTGTATATGTGTGCGGAATTACATTTGGAGATGTTAAACTTTATGGACTATTGTCTTTTTTCAAGCCAAATTAACTATGTAAGATTTCTCTATCTACAGGGACTCTGTGCTTGTGTATACATCTTTCTACAGAGGATTCTGTGGTGTATCTACTTTTCCCTGTGAGATATTATCGACTGAAACAGAGAGGCGATGTCGTAAAGTGTTGAGTCGCTCTATGGTCCCTCCAGTGGCATCAGCAGGAGTTCTTGTGACGCTGTGTACCTTTAAAGGAACTCCGTCATTCCTTTACACATTGCGATCCCCTCAGCTCAGAGGAAGACACAAGGGCGATGTAAGGTATGTGCATTGTTATTTGATCACTTAAGGAATATTCCTTCTCTTTCTTAATTGGCTGAAGTTCGTAAGCTAAATAAGTGAAATTGAAAGTCCTCCACTCAAAAATAATTTTCAGAATTTTTTTGTATGAAAGAAATGATAGATATTCTTTTTGGAATTTTCAATGGTTTTAAAGTAATTTGCAAATGTAGTTGCTATTGTTTATTCCTTTCTGATCTCTGGGTGTGAATCTAAAACAATGTAAATGGAGTCAGGTCTCCCCCGGAATTTTCAATCAGCTGGCTTGCATTGAAATTAGCAATTACAATTTTAAAACTCGCATATATTGGAAACTTGCTTTCTTTCATTATGCAAAAGATTTATGTGTGGAGGACACTGTTAAAATAAAACGGCAGTCCTATTTCTTTGTTGAGGCCAATGTCAGAACAGGGGGAGAAATGGCTAAACTGCACCTGCCTCTTACCATAGACTTAATGAAAACTGTCAGACACACACAGAGGCATAGTTGGCTTTCAGCCGAAAATCACAGAAGACCCCAAAGAGCAAAACATTCATCAACAGTAAACTATTTTACTAGTTTGAAGTACATATACAATTAAACAGAAAAGTATTAAGTGATAGTACAGAAATATCTTACTTTTGTTACTGATGCTTCAGAACGAAAGTTACAGTGCCTCCATAATTTTTGGGAAGAGGACACGTTTTCTTTGATTTAACCCTCTGCTCGTCAGTGTAAAATTTTAAATCAAACAAATCAGATGTGATTAAAGTACACAATTCAGACTTTAATTTATTTGGTTATTCAGACTTTAATTGTTTGGTTTAAAATTTTTAACTGAGGAGCAGAGGGGTAAATCAAAGAAAATGTGTCTTTGTCCCTAACATTATGGAGGGCACTGTATATAGTTCAAAAACAAGTTTGTATTGAAGTTATATAGGCTGTTATATCTCAAAAATCAGGTTACTTTTATGTTTTAATAATATTGAATTGTTGTTTTAGTTTCCCAGGTGGGAAGCATGATGCCTCAGACAGGGATATCATACATACAGCAATAAGAGAAGCGGAAGAGGAACTAGGAGTATCACTTAAGGCCATTGCAGTATGGGGAGCCCTGAAGCCAATCACTGACTGGGTAAGATTTTGTGAAATTAATCACTGTTTAATTTTAGCTATGAAACATGTACACTTGACATCTAACATCAATGAACTAACTCACAAGGACTGATTTACTGTGGTCACATTACAATCTTGTAATGGCAGCACCTGTCTCCTTTTTGTTTATTTCATTGCCCACATTACATGGCCAGGGCATATGCAGTATATGTACAGAATTTTAGTCAATTTAAAAGTGACCAACATCGAAAGTACATAATGGAGTTTTTCTGGATGTAGTCTAACCTTCAAAAATGCTTCTATAGTAACGAAAATAAATTACATTTTAATTACCTCAAATATTCTGTAGTAGAATGCCAATTGATACCGAAAAGCAGCTGTGTGGTTGGAGTGATGCATGTACTGGTATCTAGATAACTGGTCATTTGATGTGGCTGTTGCAAGGTATCTGCCTTCCAAAACTAGCTTGTGGTGCTTTGAGGTCACATAATTAAAGCAAAAAGTATAAGTATATACAGTAAGTATTTGAGTGTATACTGCAAATCATTACATAAATAAATAGTAATACAGATTTGTGTATGTTCACACATAGAACATTAAAAATTATGCCCTCTTTGAATGATAATGGGTCAGTCTGATATGAACTGGACCAGCTGGAGATCCCATTAGCTAATGACTGTATTTGGCCATGGAATGTGATAATCACCCCAGTAGGTCTGCACATTTTCCCCAACAGAATGTGGTAATTTCTCAACCACATTAGCATGAAATGCCCACTATTTGGGTGGTTAACGGAGTTTGCCCTTTATACATTGCTTATCAAATATGGTGTGGGGAAAACAGTCTAAGGAAAAAACACATTTTAGTTTGCTTAAAGGTAATAGGCCTGGAAGCCCAAAACTGTAACACATGCTCTTTCCTGTACTTCAGAAAACAATAGGGGTTACTATTCCATCAGTTACTTCAGGGTTATAGCCTGTACCACATATAAGAATTCCAAACCCATCAAATCCTTTAAGGTTTCAGTATAGACAATTGTCACATTAGTTTGGACGTTTAACTAATAACCAACCATTTAGTATAGAAGGTAACCATCATGATATTTATAAATTGTATGCCAAGTATACCCTAGCTGTGTAAAACAGCGAAACATTGGGAATCAGAACTGGCAAATCACTCTGACAGAAGTACTTGGACAAATGCTTCCTACCATCAAATAAAAAGAAGCATGTAAATCCTGTAAAACTAACAAATGGTATTGGTGTTGTGTGATGGATATATGTTCATGAAATGTAAGCTCATTATACCATTATAACACATAAAGTTGCCAATGGGGGCTTTTTCCTAACGATCCTGTTGTTAAGGGGTGGTTCACCTTGGTATTGATACTTTTTATTACTCATCTTTCTATTCAGGCCCTGTCCTATTCATATTCCAGTCTCTTATTCAAATCAATGCATGGTTGCTAGGTTAATTTAAACCCTAGCAACATATACTGCAAACTAGAGAGCTGCTGAATAAAACTACAAATAATAAAAGGAATACCTAAAACAGCTTAACCTCCCCCATGTCCCTTCCGGCATGTATACAATGCTAGAACCGCCATTTACTAAAGAAGAATTACAAAAGGTAATAGACAATCTTCCAACCAACAAAAGCCCTGGCCCAGACTGTTATAGTGCTGGTTTCTACAAGGGATTCCAACAATATCTGTTAACCCCATTACTTAATCATTTTAACTTGATTTCCCAAAATAAACTTTTTCATAAACAAGCTCAAGAAGTCCAGATCACTGTGCTCCATAAACCTAATAAAGATCTGGCTCTATTTGGAAGAAAAACTTGCTGTAAGTATCCCTGTAGCCCAAGCTTCCATTATCTCCAAATCCTTCCCATTGAAATGGGCACCTACTACCTAGGGCAGGGGTCAGCAACCTTTACAATCAAAGGAGCCATTTTGCCCCCTCTTCCACTATAAAAATAGTTTGGAGCCGCAAAACATAACACAGCTTATAAACTTTTAAAAGTTTTAAACTTTTTTTAATTCTAACTGTTACAACAACAGAATACAACAAACAGAAGTGCAGTGTGTATGTGTAGGCCTACTTTGAAATAAATTAAACACTGAATAGCCCTATTAAATGCTGGTGTCCTCATCTGTTTAATGTGACTTCTGTTTCTGAAGCTCCATGCTGATCTTTCTTTTCTTGTCTTGAATGTGCGATCGTGGTAAAGACCATGATGAATCATTGTGATGCGGCTCAGTCTTTCCTGTCACTCCTGGGATGTCTATACAGCCCTCGCACCTGCTGGCTGCTATCTGAGTGTTCGACCGCAGTAAGTTAATCATTGGCTTACCGCGGTTGCACACTCAAGAAGCCACCAGCAGGTGCAAGGGCTGTATAGACAATGTGACAGGCAAAGCCGCAAGACAGAGCCGCAGCAAGCAGGATGAAGAGCCACATGGGGCTCCTTAGCCGCGGGTTGCCTATCCCTGACTTAGGGATAAATGTATCCTCCCATAGGAATTGGGAACCATTTTAGATAAATGGAATTCTTAAGCTTTATCATAGTTTGGGAGATTTAGGGGCCTAATTATTAAACCTCAATTCTGGTTGAGTTTTTAAAGAGGAAAATTAAAATTTTTAGAGAAAACAAAACTTGAATTTTATTATACACCAAAGCTTTTAAAAATCAAAATCCAAAAATACCCCAGCTAAAACCTGTTGAGATCATGTAAAAGTCAATGGCAGATGTCCCTAAAGATGCTTCTTGACATCGTCATCTGCGCTGGTTTTCATCCAATCAATTCAAGTTGTCGCAGTGACAATTCAATAAATCCACATTTTTGGAGTGTCCATTCGAAAAACTTGTATTATTACAAACTTTTTCTATAAGGATTATTGATAAATTAGTTAAATTAATGGATGGGCGTTAGGTCTACTTTGTTTTGATAAAAAAAAATTAGATACATTTGAGTTTTATTAAATACCCCTTAAATGTCTTAAAAAAGACTGGGAACAGTTTTTTACTTTACTACACTCAATAGAATAGTTTTATAAAAAACTAAGCTCTGATAGTGTCTACAAGAAAATAGCTTATATAACACAGAGTATAAACTGACAGAGTCTGAACTGAACATAACTATACCGGAAAAAAATCCATGATTCATATTTCATGGTTTGTCATTCTGTCATTCAATGAGTAAGATATAAATGCTGCACTTACAAAAATTTACAATTTTGCTTCAATTTTGTAGAAATTTTATAAAAATTCATAATGTTAACAAACATTTGCAGTTTGGTATATATACAATACAGTATATACTTGCCTAGTTTGACAACAACACAGATCTGATTAATTGCAAAACTGCACTAAAGCAAATGTGCAGATTGCTAGTAATATAGCCAAAGTGTTTTTTGTCAATCATGAAATGTGTCTGCATTATTTATGTTTTGAGGGTTCTGAATACAGTTCAATGTGATTACTTATTTCCATATGATTATTTAAACTGTTCAGAATGGCAGAGCAGTATTGTGATAGCATTGTAAAAGGACATTTGTTTTTGGGTCCACAGAGAGACCCTTAATTAGATATTTCCATAAACCGCTATGCAAAGGTGCTATCCATATTTGCCTTCTTAGACAATTTGGAGTCACACTATTTGGGCAAGGAAGCTGGGCCAGTCAGTTCTTTCGATCAGTTGATCAAAAGAAAGTAGCCGGGAGCCTAAGCTGCAGGGGGAAAATTTATTCGAAAATATATGGATTATAGAAAAGGATCCATATCTCCTCTGTCATAGGATTTGCATACTCATAACTCGCATATTGGTTATGAGGAGTCACATGCTTCCTAATGGTACCAAACAGGGCCAGCCTATACCCACCACTTAGGAGGGATGATTTGTAAACCCAACAGTTAGCAGGGATGATTGGAACATGAGTCATCCCTCCAGCTTTATTTAATTGATTGGAGTATGAATTGTACTTAGTATTATTAAATACCAAGTTTGGATGTGACTTGTTCCGTTTAATGTTACCCTGTGCCTTTATCCTGATTATAGAAAGAGCCTGTTCAAGAACATTCACTGGATAGCCACATTGTTTTAATCACTCCCACATATCAGTAATTTGTGATTCTGCTAATTCAACATTGGAATTGTTCCTAAACAGCCGGCAGAACTGTGAGATGGGTAGTGACCTCTTCATAGACATTGGATGGCAACTGTTAAAATGCAAAAGGACATTTTTGTCCATAGGTTTACGAAAAAGAGTATATTCTATATGATTGGTGCTAATCCAAATTTTCACATCTAGAAAATGTAAATATTCCTTATGAATTTCAAAGGTGAATTTTACAGGATTGTCAAGAGTATTTAGGTCACTAACCTTCTCACAAAACTCTGCTTCAGTAACACACCAAATTATAATGATGTCATTGATGTAGCGATGAAAGAACAACATCCTGTCACCATATTTAGGTTTAATCATATTTTGTTAATATTGGTGCATAAACAAATTGGCATATGAGGGTGCCATGACCGCACCTATCGGTCACGTATCTGTTGGTTAAATATTTATTCTGGGGCAATTGTTTTCCTTTAAGTCAAGTGACTTGTGTGCTTGCTAGAAATATGCTACTCTTTTTTTTTTTTTTTTTAACAGACTGGGATGGTTATAGTTCCAGTTATGGCAAATATTGGAGCCCTGGAAAACCTGGCACTAAATCCCAACCCAGAGGAGGTGAGTATGACAGATATGTATCTATCCTTTTTACAAATCTGTCATATTTTGTGATGGTTCAACTGTCACCACAAGACGGTATTGAAACAACTGGCCTCATTGTCAATGTTTTCCAGTAAAATAGTGTATTGTTCGTCTCTGCTGAATCAAGAAATATGTTCTCTTTGTCAGGATAGGGGATTCACCAAAATGTTTTGGTTTTTTTTGTCGAGTTCCACTCTGTGTGAAAACTTTGTGCCCAAAAGCTTTTTCTTCAAGCATATTATTAATGTTTTTTTATGGTGGGAAATAACACGCTGCCTTTGGTTTACAATCAGTATAAATCATATCTTTCACCCATGTCCATACAGACAGCAATTTTGATCCACAGGTACGCTTGCATGCTCTGCTCAAGATGTTGCACATTGCCTAGTAGAATGTGCCTTTAGCTCTTCAGGTACTGGTTTACCAACTTTAATGTAAGCCATGAACATGGTCATTGGTAATTTCGTTGGAAGCACCTGAAAATATGTTTTTTACAGGACAGAGCTTGTTAACATATCCTTTTGACTGATGCAAAGGCCAATAGGAAGGCTGTCTTCATAGACAGGTGGGAAAAAGTGGCCAAAGGTTCAAATGGTGGTTGACACAAAGCCTTTAGAATTAACCCTAAGTCCCACTTTGGTAAACAAACACGGCCGGTGTTCAGGTTAAGATTGGAAATAGTCTTCACAAACCTTCTTGTGAGGAAATTTTCCTCCAAGGCTTTGCACCTAAGGACTCCCAAAGCGGACTCTTGTACTTTAATTGTATTAGGCGCCAGATTCTTGGAGAGTCATTCCTGTAGAAAATCTAAAATAACAGCAATTTGGGCTTATTCTGGAAGAACATAATGTTGTGTATACCACTGTTTTCAAATTCCTTCAAATACTGTATATAGTTAGTGTTTTTTTCCTGCTGTGCAGAATAGTGTCAGTTACCGCAGAGGACACCGCCAAGGCAACCATCACGTCCGTCTCATTTTCCAGGAATGTAGTTGAAAGGCATTTGGATAAAAATCAGACCGTGCAGGAGAAGGTCCTGTGTCTGTGGCATTTGTCATGGAGTAGCTATTGAGAGCTGGACACGGTCTTGAAACCATGCATGCCCATGCTTGAGCAATTAGAATTCGAGTACAATTGTGCTGTGTTTCCTTATTACTGTTGGTATCATAGGTAGAGGGGGAAACACTTAAGCCAGTATCAAGGGCCATGAATTTGTAAGTGCATCTATCCCCATTTCCCCTTGTCCCAGGGAAAAAAGACTTTGGCAATTTGCAGTGTTGTCTTGAGGCCATCAAATCTACCTGAGGCACGCTCCAGCAAGCACAATTTTTTTATCCCATTCATCTGGATGTATATCTCTCTGATCTAGGTTGTCTGCCTAAGAGTTTGTTACATCTCTTATATGTATTATTGCCTGCAAGCCTAGAACGTTTTCCTTAGCACATGAAAATACTTTTTGAATCCTTAGTATAAGGTATTTGCGCCTTGTTCATTCCCGGTGCTTTATATAGCATGCTGCTAAGATATTGTCTGTTTAGATCTAAAAAAAAATTGCCCATTTATCTGGGACTTGAATGAAAGGAGAGCCCTCCAAATCCAGGGAATTTGCATGAAGTTCTTTCATCTGATGCTCCCATCTTCCTTGATTCAAGATGGTGGTTTACGTAAGCTCCCCAACCTTTCTGACTGGCTTCTGTTGTAAGTATCACGGGTTGACTGTAAAAGAGAGGTGCTCCTTTTTGTTAGAATACTTACCTGGAGCCGCCACCTCAGAGATTTTCTTAACAGGGAATACTATTCTGTCTAAAGATCCTTCCTTCTGGTCCCAAGTACCTAATAGGAAATTAAGTAATTGTTTCAGATGGCTTTTTGCTATATAGCTTCTATGGCTGTGGAAAACAGACCCAACACCTCCAGGATTTGTCTGAAAGATGGTCATCCTCTTTTGTAAAGATCTTTTACACTGATTGTAAAGAATCCAGCAAATAAAATTAATTGTAGGAGTATGCTATAGACGGTCTAATGTGAGTGAGGAGAAGGAGGCTAAGCTCCTGATGCAAATAGAAAATGCGGCAGGTTTGGGAAAAGTAATGATTATGATTAGTGCTCTATTTGGATTTTGCCAAAGCATTTGATGATGTGCCCAACAAATGACTGCTTTCTAAACTAAGGTCTGTTGGGCTTAATTAAGTCGTTTGCACATGAATTGGAAACTGGCTACAGGATCGGGTTGTTAATGGTACATTCTCTACTTAGAGCAAGGTTCTTAGTGGGGTCCATCAGGGCTCGGTATTGGGTCCACTTTTATTTAACCTTTTCATTAATGACTTAGGGGAGGGTATTGTAAGTAATGCATCAGTGTTTGCAGATGACCAATTAATTCCATCCAGTATGTGACATCCATGTCATCCACCGCTATGGAACAGGACCTTGGAGTCCTTGTAGATGATAAACTTGGCTGTAGCAAGCAATACCAGTCAGCAGCATCAGGGGCAAATAACGTTTTGAGCTGTATTAAAAGGGGCATTGATTCACGGCAGGAAGGGGTCATTTTTACACTGTATAGAGCACTAGTAAGGCCCCATCTAGAATATGCTGCAGTTTTGGTCTCCAGTGCTCAAATAGGACATTACTGAATTAGAGACGGTACAAAGAAGGGCAACTAAGCTGGTAAAAGGTATGGAAAATCTTAGCTATGAGGAAAGACTTCCAAATTGGGGATGTTCACGCTGGAGAAGGGGCACTTAAGGGGTGATATAACTATGTATAAATATATAAGGGGATCCTATAATAATCTCGCTAATGTTTTATTTACCAGTAGGTCTTTCCAGCTGATGCGAGGTCACCCATTCCAATTAGAAGAAAAGAGGTTGCGGCTTAATATTCGGAAGGGATTTTTTACAGAGAGAGCTGTGAAGACGTGGAATGCTCTCCTTGAATCAGTTGTACAGGGTGATAAATTAGATAGCTTTAAAAAGGGGTTGGATGGCTTTTTAGCAAATGAGGGAATACAGGGTTATGGAAAATAGCTCATAGTACAAGTTGATCCAGGGACTGGTCCGATGGCCATTTTGGAGTCAGGAAGGAATTTTTCCCCCTCTGCGGCAAATTGGAGAGGCTTCAGATGGGGTTTTTTTTTTGCCTTCCTCTGGATTAACTAGCAGTTAGGCAGGTTAAAAGGTTGAACTTGATGGACGTGTGTCTTTTTTCAACCTAACTTACTATGTTACTTTCAGAATGATCTCTTGACATTGTCTGTTTTGGTAGAATAATTTTGCTATCCCACAATTTATTTCCTATAGGATGGACACAGGAATAATTTTTCCCAGTTTATTAGCCAGCCAATAGAGTAGAAATTGAGGGATGAAGATCCTGTCTGAGGCGATCCACAGAGTTTACCTATAAAAGACAATTGTCTAGGTTTTGTAGTCTAAAATAAATCTGCTTTTGGACTGCTCTCCTCACTCCTTTGCATGTATAATTACAATTGTCTAGGTATATACCTAGAGACCTTGTCAGCTACAACTGTCAAAAATTTTGTGGAGTACTTTTTATGTCTAATGGAAGTGCAGCAAACTCTAGATGGTGGTGTCTTCGTGGATAGCAACCCTTAAAGGAACAGTAACACCCAAAAATTAAAGTGTTTTAAAGTAATGAAAACATCATGTACTATTGCTCTGCACTGGTAAAACTGATGTGTTTGCTTCAGAAACACTACTATAGTTCATATTAATAAGCTGCTGTGTAGTAATGTGGGAATTAAAAAAAAAAAGGCTATATGGCACAGGTTAAATAGTGGATAACAGATAACATTATGTTCTACAGAGCATATCTGCTGTGTAGCCTTAGCCTTTTCACCTTTGATTGCCTGCCCCCATTGATACACAGCAGCTTATTTATATAAACAATCGTAGTGTTTCTGAAGCAAATATCAGTTTTACCAGTGCAGGGCAACACTGCATTATATTTGTATTTCTTTAAAACACTCAATTTTTTGATTTACTGTTCCTTTAAATACTTCTGAGACTCTTATTGGCACATGTCAATACACATTTTTTTGAAGCAATAAAGTGTTAGATAATTCACAGTATGCCTAGCAAACAAGAACATGTGGAATAAGTCAAGGTTTTCATATAAGAAAAATAAACAGATGGTGATGTAAAACATTACAAAACTAAAAGAAAAAAAAAAAATCATGTAAAAACCAAGTGCTATCTAGGGTTTCATACTCAAGGTTGGCAGTGTAGCTCCTTAAAGCTACGAAGTGACTGATATTTTATGGTATTGGTCCAGATTGTTATCTGGTATCGATGATATCTCCATTAATTAGGGCTACGCATTCCTGAAGGGTTGTTTATGTGGAGGTTTTCCAGCATTTGGCAATTAGCGTAGCAACTGAGTTGAAGAAATAAATGTCATTTTCTGGTGGGTTTAGAACAGTTTGTTGGATATATTTGTAGGAGGGGCTAGTTCAGGGGGTTTGGACAATTGCTTTTGCAGTAGTTGTGATATCACACACCCTCGCCAACAGTAAATGCACATTTTGAGGTCTAAAGTAACCATTTAGTTCCCAGGAAGAAGAGACTTTATAGCTGAATTGACAGTTTCCATCTTGCATCTTTTTTGCTGATGAAACAATTGAAGAATCTTAGATCTAGAATAGTCCTGAATTTTCCTCCTGGTTTTGGAACAAGGAAAACAGGAGAACAATTTCCCTGAAATTCTTACATTTTTTTTGAGCTGGAAGCAGAACACTCAGTTCCTTGAATTTCTGGATAGCAAACATAAGGGCCTTTCTCTGCTACAGTTCCTGAGGCACTTTTGTTATAACCAAAAGTTGAATCTGTAGAACCCACGGGTCTGTAGTAGCTGCTACCCATGCAGGGTAGAAGTGGTTTAACCTGCCCCCTACATAGTTGGTGTCCTGCTGAAAAAGGTCTATCTCCAAAGGAAGATCTGTCCCTACCTTGTCTGCTTATCCTTTTGAGAAAATGTCTTTCTGATTTTTGCTATATCTCCAGTCTTGTGCTGCCATAGAGGATGGTGCTCTTCATGAACGAAAAAAGATATTTTAGAATTACACATATGTTGAGGAAGGATTTTACCTTATCAGATTTCTAGGAATATATATATATATATATATATATATATATTATATATATATATATATATATATATATATATATATATTTATCCCCCTTAAGCACCTCTTCTCCAGTGTGAACAAACCCAACTTGGCCATTCTTTCCTCATATACCTGGATGGAATTAATTGGGCTGCATAGTTTTGTTCATCTGCAAACACTGATACATTACAATACTATCCCCTAAGTCATTGATGTACAAGTTAAATAAAAGTGGGCCTAATACAGAGCCCTGTGGGACCCCACTAAGATCCTTACTCCAAGTAGAGAATGTACCATTAACAACCACCCTCTGTACTTGATTATGTAGCCAGTTTCCTAACCATGTGCAAATGAATTCATTAAGTCCTACAGCTCTTAGTTTAGGAAGCAGACGTCATTTGGGTGAAGAGTCCCAACTTTTACAGTCATCCAGGGAAAAAGCCTCTTAGGGGTGGAAAGTTTTTTTAGTTATACTTTTCCCATTCTGATTTATTCTTAATAGTATTCTCTAAAAGAAAAAGAAAAAAAAGCTCTTTTTAGCAATACTAGAAAAGTTTGCTTTTCTTTTTAGGGGGCTCAGAATCCAGATCTTCTCCCATAATATCTCTAATTGCATTAGAGAGGTTGTTCACCTTCCAAACACTTTTTTATTCAGTTGTTTTTAGATTGTTCCCCAGAAATAAAGACTTTTTTCAATTACTTTCCATCTTTTATTTTTTTACTGTTTTTCCAAAATCTAAGTTTAAAGTTCGTGTCTCTGGTGTTTCAGTCTGGCAGCTCAGTAATTCAGGTCCAGACTCTGAACTGTTACAATTTTGCAACATTTAGTTGATACATTTCTCCGCAGAATCTCTGGCGTATTAGTAACTATTGTATCAAGTCTAACAGCTGCCTTTAATGAAACCTAGAGATTCTGCTTAGCAGGGACAAAGCTAAGAAATATCAACTAAATGTACCCATTTAGAACAGTTTACAGGGTCGGTGACCCCCCCCCCCTCCCAGGGCTGCTTCACAAGGTGAAAAAGACACTATACACTTCAATATTAGAAAAACGGTCACACATAGAAAATAGAAAGTCATTGGTGATCTATCTGAAAACAACTAGTTGTTTGAAGGTAAACCACCCCTTTAAGAAAAATATCCAAATCGCTGACAGAAAAAAAACTCACTCAGAGCACTCCCTTCCTCAGGCTAAGAACTTTTAGAATAAGATGTACCTTGGTCTGGTGAATATTGTGAAGGAATATTATCACCAATAAGACTTTCACATACATTATTATCTACTGTAGAAGAACAGATAGTATTGAATAGATTCAAGGGTCTGAGCCATAGTACATTTAAAGGGGTTGTTGTTCACCTTTAAATTAACTTTTAGTATGATGTAGAGAGTAAAATGCAGAGACAATTTGGAATTGGTTTTCATTTGTGGTTTTTGAGTTATCTAACTTTTTATTCAGCTGCTCTCCAGTTTGCAATTTCAGCAATCTGGTTGCTAGGGTCCGAATTATCTTAGCAACCGTGCATTGATATGAATAAGAGACTGAAATTTGAATAGGAGAGGCCTGAACAGAAAGAGGAGTAATACAAAGTAGCAATAACGATACATTTGAAGCCTTACAGAGCATTTGTTGTTTAAATGGGGTCAGTGACCCGCATTTGAAAGCTGGAGAGAGTCAGAAGAAGATGGTGATTCATTTAAACACTATAAAAAATAAATAATGAAGACCAATTGAAAAGTTGCTTAGATCTGACCATTCTATAACATACTAAAAGATAACTTGAAGGTGAACCACCCCTTTAAACCAAGATTAAACATAGCAGGGAGCTTCGAGAGTTCCAGAAGCTACACAAGGTGCACAATTTGACAGAATCCTCTGGGGCAAGGAATGATGTATGATTGTTATAATGAGCTGCTGAAATCTGTCAGCACTTTACAAAGAACAGAAAATAAAAAACTTAACTATATACCATTTGTATCTAGGTCTGTGACCCTCTAGTGACAGATTTCATTGTCATTTAACATCTAACTAAAAAGCCATATATGCTAATTTCTACAAATCTTTTTTTTGGAACTTTTTGATGTACAAGCTCCAAGGTAAAACAATTTCATCATATTGGCACAGGGGGTGTATAGTCCACTGATTTTTTTTCCCCATCGGGGCTGTGTTAAAAGAAACAGCATGTCACTAGGAGTTACAGGTAGATTTTGACTGAAATGACCTTGTTGCTAGCTAGTATGATGCTTGCTTGCTTTATCTAAAAGTAAGTATCACATGAGAACAAAAAAAAGTATACTCTGCCATGAAAACAAGCTAGGAACTGCAATATTTCTTTTCTAAACTACAATACGGTTTTCTACAAACTTTACCTTTTTCCCCCCTACAGGTTGAATCTCTACTTACACTTCCTATTTCTGTTGCCTGCACGGATGCTTCCCGAGGGTATACCTATTTTCGTCAACGGGGACATTATTCTTATACCCTTCCAGTCTTCAGACTTCAGGCTTACAAAGTCTGGGGGCTCACAGCCATGATGACAGACTCTGCACTGTCTCTGCTCTTTCCCCAATCATACCGTAGCTTTCTGCATGCTTCTCACAAGACCTCATAGGAAAGCAAAAAAGCATTTAAATAAAGAAACCTGTTTTCAATTACAATTTTGCTGTTTTTTGTATAATTAAGAATATAATGCTTTTAAATAATTGAGCTGAATTCAGTATCCAAACTTTGTGGGCTTCCACTAACTTATATCAGTGAAAATAGGAGAATGCAGTGTATAACCAGATATCTTGACCCAAAGGCAATGCATGTTAAGAAACCATACCCTACCAATTTATTATGTTTATTACACGTACTGCATTATGGTTTCTCATCCCCCCCCCTCCAAGACTTACATATGGGTCTCCTCTCCCTATATATATGCATTCTGCAAATGAACTCTAGCTTATGTGAGAGAGGAAACATTAACACAATTCAGCATTTCACTTGTCTGGAGATTCTCTGAAGTCTAGCTCCAAGCCCAAGTGTCAATGAAGTTGAATAAAGTTGTTTCTTAGTACTTTTGGAAAGCTTTATTTTATTAACACACAAATGGAACACATCATGCAATGACATGTTTTGATAAATACGATGGGTTAGCCTTGGTGTCTTGCATTTCCTAAAATGTTTTGCTAGCTTGCTGTCTCTTTGCGGTGTCAAAAAGTTTCATGCGCTGCTCCAACTCAGGGCGGAAATGACGAATCAAACCCTGCCAAAAACAGAGAAAATTTTGAGCTATACAAAAAACATTAATAAATTGATTTATACTACAGTTAGGTCCATAAATATTTGGACAGAACTTTTTTTTTCTAATTTTGGTTCTGTACATTACCACAATGAATTTTAAATGAAACAACTCAGATGAAGTTGAACTGCAGACTTTCAGCTTTAATTCAGTGGGTTTAACAAAAAGATTGCATAAAAATGTGAGGAACTAATTTTTTTTAATTAATTAACTGAAAATAAAATGTTCATTTCTAATACTTGGTTGAAACCCCTTTGCTGGCAATGACAGCCTAAAGTCTTGAACTCATGGACATCACCAAATTCTGGGTTTATTCCTTTTTAATGCTCTGCCAGGCCTTTACTGCAGCGGCTTTCAGTTGCTGTTTGTTTGTGGGCCTTTCTGTCCGAAGTTTAGTCTTCATCAAGTGAAATGCATGCTCAATTGGGTTCAGATCAGGTGACTGACTTGGCCATTCAATTCCACTTCTTTGCTTTAATAAACTCCTGGGTTGCTTTGGCTGTATGTCTTGGGTCATTGTCCATCTGTAGCAGACCATATATCTGTGAACATCTCAGAATTAATTTGGCTGCTTCTGTCCTGTGTCACATCATGGATAAACACTAGTGTCCCAGTGCCACTGGCAGCCATGCACGCCCAAGCCATCACACTGCCTCCGCTGTTTTACAGATGATGTGTTATGCTTTGGATCATGAGCTGTTCCACGTCTTTGCCATACTTTTTTCTTGCCATCATTCTGGTACAGGTTGATGTTTTTTTCATCTGTCCAAAGAACTTTTTTCCAGAACTGTGCTGGTTTTTTTAGATTTTTTTTTTTTTTTTAGCAAAGTGCAATCTAGCCTTTCTATTCTTGATGCTTATGAGTGGCCTGCACCTTGCAGTGCACCCTCTGTATTTACTTTCATGCAGTCTGCTCTTTATGGTAGACTTGAATACCGATACACCTACCTTCTGGAGAGTGGTGTTCACTTGTTTGGCTGTTGTGAAGTGGTTTCTCTTCCTTATGGAAATGATTCTGCGATCATCCACCACTGTCATCTTCCGTGGAAGTTCAGCTCCCCCCCTCAAATCAACTCCGGGGCTTTATCTGCTTCATTGATAGACATAACAAAGGAATTGCCCACACCTGCCCATGATTTAGCCTTTGAGTCAATTGTCCAAATACTTCTGAACCCCTGAATTGAAGCGATTGTTTTAGAAAAAGGCTTTAGTTCCTCACATTTTTATGCAATCCTTTTGTTCAGACCACTAAATAAAAGCTCAAAGTCTGCAGTTTAACTGCATCTGAGTTGTTTCACTTAAAATTCATTGTGGTAATGTACCGACCCAAAATTAGAAAAAAAGTCTGTCCAAATATTTATGGACCTAACTGTATATATAAAATATGATATCCTTATATTTTACAACAGGGGGCAAATTATTATGTCACAGAGGAGTTCCATGACCATATAAATGCAAAAGGCCAGAAAACTCTGAGGGCTTATACATGCTTGTGTATAGAAATGTGTTATACAAACTTTTGAAAAAACAGGTTATTGTTACAATGCTTTACATTTTAATTCTATTTCCTAGTCACTTTCCATGGCAGCTTTGAATTCCCTTTATACTTATCTACATTTCCAAGCTACTTTACTAAGGGTGAGAATACATATGGTGATTGTTGTCATGGAAGGTGACCAGGAAAACAGAAGTTACTGTAAGTATTGCAACAGATTCCGGTTTTCCCCAGTCACCTATGGCAGTTATTCACCAATTGCATGGGGGGAATGCAAATCAAGTAAATAATCTTATTCAGAAGCATGGGGGGAATGCAAATCAAGTAAATAATCTTATTCAGAAGCATGCACAACAAACTGCAAAACAATTTTCCCAAATCTCATGTGCTGCTGCTACTACATCCAACTAGTAGTGTTTCATAAACTTGTTTAGGACATATATGTCGATATAAACACACTTTGGCTTCTGTCGGCTAATGGCTAGGACACACGGGAAGATTTCAGGGAGATTCGTCGCCTGGCGACTAATCGCTGCGTCTAATCTCCCTGAATGGCTTGCTGGTATCCCGAACCCGCTAGCGCTAAAGTGAGGCAATTTCAAGCGACTTTGAAAAATGTATCGCCGCGTGTGAATAGGCGCAGGTGACTTTAGCGCTAGCGGGTGCGAGATACCAGCAAGCCATTCAGGGAGATTAGTCGCCACAAAGACGCGGCGATTATTCGCCAGGCGACCGATCTCCCTGAATCTTCCCGTGTGGCCCTAGCCTTAAGCTCTTGATGGGTGGGCTTTAAACCACAAATGGACCCTCATGCCTGCTGTATTATATGCGGTTTTGTTTGGAACTTGACCTTTCCTAAAACCGGAAGGGATAAGGAACAAGAGATTTGATTATCTTCATCATTTAACATAAACGTTGATTGCTCTTAATAGGTCTAATATATGCGCCACTGCTTCTTTTTTTCTGTTCTCATATGAAGACAAAATTAAGGGAATAAGCATTAAATTAAAAAGAGGGTCTCAAGACTATCTTAACGGATCACTTTATGGTGCTCAAATACCAAAAAGTAGTCAGTTCTCCCACTTTGCCTGAAGATTCATGCACATTAAGACACTGAATGTTGCAAGTGAGGCCTTGTAAACACCACTGAGTCTGTCAAAGCCACTTTGAGCTGAAATTGAGAACATGGCCTACTGGGCCAAAGGGGATTATTGTAAATGCTTCTACTTTCTCTACTTTTGAGAACCTTCCAAATTAATTGGAAGGGTGGGCAAATATAGATAAGAGGTCTTAACAAGTCTTGTCTTAGGCAGGGCCGCATTTCACGGATGGGAGCCCCTAGGCCTCGCCCGCACTTCCCCCCTCTTGCAACGGAGCACTAGTGAGCTGCATGTCCCCAGTGCTCCCCAGAGAGCGGCTGGGCAGCATGCCACCCCTAATACAAATCCAGGCCTGGTCTTAGGCTGTCCTTTGCTAAAGCTTGCTTGCATAGGAAACTTGACAAGCTATTACATGAGCTACTACAGTAGTATTGTCTGGTCTCTTGACATTTGCATCAGAGGATCTATGAAAGCCAGAAGGCCTTCCCTTGTCCGTCTTAGCTCTACAATGTTTGATCTTGTATTTCTGCAGCTGAGCTTGGGCAAAATCTACCTCCACATGGGCACCCCAAGCAATGGTGGTTAACTAATCTGGTTCTCATAAAGAAAAAACTATTACCAGGTTATCATCTTTAGAACACCACCAAACTAGTTCTTTGTTTACTTCCTGATGTACCCATACCCATACTTTGATGTACAATCTTTACACTTCTTAGAGGCACATATTGTAGGTGCCTCACAGGTCATCTGGTCCACTTTACCACCTGTATACATAAAGACATCAATCCTAGGATCTTCATTCATCGACATACTGAGGTGGACCATTGCCTTCCTTTTCTTCCCATCAACATTTTTTGGCCTCACCAGATTTGTCCATTTTAAAAAAAATGCCCCTAAGAAGACAACTGTTCTCAAAAGACATGCGTTTCTCCTGTTTATGACTCATCCATAAACCTCTAGAGTATAGGTCACTCCTGCATTTCTGTTTGCCTCTGATCTTGAAGCACTCACATCTTGCTTAATAATTCATGCCGATGAGTCCACCAGAAGTGGATTCTCTTGTCCCAAATATGTATTAGGCTATTGGTGTATATCAATAGCAGGAGGGATGCCTTAAGGCAGGCATGTCCAAAGTCCAGCCTGGGGGCCAATTGCGGCCCGTTTTCAAATTTACACCGGCCCACAGCCTCCATCATGAAATTAATAATAATGCGGCCTGCCAGCACAGTGCAATCAGGAATCGCAAAGCCATACCAGTAATATTTGGGCACATTAGTGAAATGATCTGCCACTTGGTTTATACTGCTGCCTGTGTGCTGAAGGTGATAGCAATAGACACGTACTTGCACGTAGTTATGCGCCGCTCTCGCATACTTCTTTAGGGCTGAAGGTGTCAATAGACATACTGACGTGCCAGTACGGTAAACTAAAGAAGTATAAACTCTGACTCACAAAAGGATGTGTCGATCCGTGGCTAAGGCCACATATTGTATGTAAGCATTTATGACTTGAATGTGGCTACAAAGAAACAAACAGATAGTCCGCACGGTTGTTTGATATTTACTCTAGTAACAGCATCCATTTATTTTATTGAAAATTTTATAAAACAGTTATATTAAAAAAAAAAACTAAAGAAGTACGCGAGAGCGGCGCATCACAACGTGCCTGGACGTTATGATTCAACGGTCATTCAAAATCAGACTCACAACTCCTGCATGAAGAGGGACAGATTCTGAGCGTGAAGACATGGGTTTTAATTTACTATATTTAGAAAACTTATTTAAGTATGATGAAACATATACATTTTTAATTTTCGCGATAGTTCCCCTTTAAAATAATATTACCACATTAAAACAGTATTAACAGTACTCATATAGTTTAGGTAAATTTTACAGAAAGCCTTGTAATGGTAGGTTACCTGGACAGGCCAGGCAGCCCCATCTCCCAATGCACAAATGGTGTGTCCTTCAATCTGCTTGCTAATCTCCCACAACATGTCGATCTCATCTACATGGGCATCACCTCGACACATACGCCACATAACTTTGTTCATCCAGTCAACACCTAATGCATGTTGAAAACGAATTATTAAAACATTGTTATATAACCAAATTACCCTAATAATAACTACTTTAAAAAATGTTATTAACAAATTTTGTCAACTCTCACAGCTCTGCTCAATCACTGGCAGCAAACTTTCTTTGTACAGGTGTTTTTAACGCCATTCATCTTAGCCAGCACCCTCAATTCAAATTGTTACTTGTTACTTGAAACACACACAGCACAGTGCTCTTGAAATGGTGCGAACATATGTGCGTTTGTGTGTAAAAAAAAAATATAAAATTGTGTTGCGTGTGGTTGTCATTAGCAGACATTTCTCTGCCAGCAATGGATACACCCTCAACTGCTTAGAGAGCTTAGTTCAGTTCAAGCCACGTCACTTTTTTCTTGCTTTCTTTAGGAAATTGATTGATGTAAGTCTAATAATTAAAAAGGTTATAATCTAACACTGGTAATTAGCGGCCTGTTCGTTTGGCATCTTTTGTGGGCAAATTATTTGAAAGTTTGTTAAAGGATCACAATCAAGATTTTTTGTAGAATGGTATTATGAGTAATAATCCACATGAAGGACAGATCATATCAGATAATTTTAGTAGGAATTTTAATTAGGAACTTGGACAGTTGGACAGTTGATCTACTTTGATTTCCCCAAAGCTTTTTGAACAGTGTTGCAAAACTGGCTGCCTTCTAAACTATGATCTGTTTTAGTGGTGTGCCACTGGGTTTAGTTTTGGGTCCACTTTTAATTAATGATCATGTAAACTCTACCTCATTTTACCATGTATATAAGTTGGACACATCTCCCCCACCCAAACCAAATAGTTTGTACTATCTGTTTGTCAATGCCATCACATTTCCCTGAAAACCTATAGTAGCTTTCAGTTGGCCTTTTTCCCTCTGACACATCATCAGTGAAATTTACATTTGCTGCACAAGTACCTGTAAAGTACACACAAACAAGAATACATGCAAAAAGACAGAGCTTACTTTGACAAAAAGTCCTACTTAGGTTGAGCACTGTAGTGATTAAGCTAAGTTTGGAAGAAGAGGTCATGAGAAAATAGGAGCAGGCAGCTAGAGCAGAGTTTCAAAGGGAACCAGCAATGGCTTTTTTCACAGGCTGCTAGACTGGAGGGCGTTTTGAGTTGAGAAGAATTGAGCATGCTCAGTAACCAACAGCCAAAGTAAATTTCTAAAAAAAAAAAAAGGGATCTAAGCTGGTTAGAGAAGAAGAAGGAATTCTAAAAGATAAAGTGGATGCTGCAGCCTTACTATTAATCTTTTAGCAACCGGAGCAGCATGTATTTAAAGATTTCAAGCTCTGTTCACTGATTACAATTTTTGTGAGGGGATCTTTTAATTACTTCGGGGACAGCACTGTTTACATTGGAAAAAACTGCTTAAAGAATAAGTAAACAATAAAACAAAAATTAGGAGCTTTTGTAAGCACATTTGCAATTTTTTTTATCAGTAGCATTTCCTGTAACTGTACAGTAAAAGACAGTCAAAGACATATACCGTTAGAAGGAAACAGAAGTATTCTCATGTTGCTCTGCTCAAGAAAAAGATCAGAAGACCTTTCCCATCTCCTTCTTGTTTGGAGGAACATCAGAATACTTCTCCGATTTCCTTCTGAAGGTTTATCAGGAACTCAGTGAGAGGAGTACATTTTAAATAAGTAAACCTTTTTTTTTTTTCTCTCTTAAATTACTCTAAACAGCCCACCGAATAACATACCTTTCTCCCTGAATTCAGCTTTAATTTCTTTATTACAGCAAGTTCGACCGCAACTCTATTAGTTACTTCCTTGTCTAGGGTGAAGTTCTGCCCCTTTGGTTTCTGAGCACTCCTCTCTCAGACTTTGAAGACCTCCAAGAGGTGCCTACTGGCATTGGAATGGTTACATCGCACACCTGGAACTTTACTCACTTTTTCTGCTTTAGTGGTGCTGGTTATCCTCCGGCCTGACGAGGCCCTCCAATAGTAGCAATTTCAATTATGGATCCGCACACACCAATTTTCTGCAGTTTTCTTTAATTTTTATTCACCACCAATATCAACGTTTCGGGGGGTACAACCTCCCTTCGTCAGGATATACATTTAAATGTGAAAAAACACCTTTATAGGCTTAGCTCCGCCTACATTGTTACATGTGATCTAATTAACATTTTTCTTATATTTCCCCATCTAGGTTTCAAACTTTTAAAATTCTCATAGTGTATAAACAGTGATTAATTTTCTCGTGAGATTTTCTCTTATACAAAATAGTAAAATATTAAATACTTTATAGGTTGTTGTGATATTCCCCTAATAAAAAAAGCCCTATACTTCCACCCATACCATTTGTTTTCAAACAGTAAATCCTAAATTTAATATTTTACTATTTTGTATAAGAGAAAATCTCACGAGAAAATTAATCACTGTTTATACACTATGAGAATTTTAAAAGTTTGAAACCTAGATGGGGAAATATAAGAAAAATGTTAATTAGATCACATGTAACAATGTAGGCGGAGCTAAGCCTATAAAGGTGTTTTTTCACATTTAAATGTATATCCTGACGAAGGGAGGTTGTACCCCCCGAAACGTTGATATTGGTGGTGAATAAAAATTAAAGAAAACTGCAGAAAATTGGTGTGTGCGGATCCATAATTGAAAGTGCCTACTGGCATGCCTGATTGATTTGCACTTGAGCAGAGGCAGGGAGTATGTCCACTAGGCCTCTTTGACATCTTTATAGTCAGAGAGTGATGGAGTGCTCAGGAAGCAAAAGGGACAGAGCTTCACGCTGGGCAAGGAAGTAACTAAAAGAGCTGCAGTTGAACTAGCTGTAATAGAGAAACAAAATAAATCTGAATACAGAGAGAAAGGTATGTTATTCTGGAGGATGTTTGGAGTAATTCTAGAGGATTTTAAAATAAAAGGCTTATCCTTGAAGTAATATAGTTAATGTCTTGGTACTAAGTGATAGAAATGTTACAATTTGAACAAATTATGCCCTTTATATGTTGCATTCAAAGAATACAAAAGTAGATGTTTTTCCAACATAAAATAGCATGAAATAACCTTAAGCACTTAAAAGCAGCAATTTCATATCAATAGCTTTGTATCAAAATGGAACCTAACAATGAAATTGTGAGTTAATTCCTTACCTTCCCTGCAGGGAGTACACTGACCACAGCTCTCATGTTTGTAGAATTCAATAAGGCGTGCAATTGCACGGACAATGTCAGTCTATAAAACAGAAAGGCAAAAACAACCCTATGCATCTTTAAAAAGAAAAAAAAAAGCATCTCACATACACTTTTGTTCCTGAGAGTTAATTGATTTAACCCATTACTTAAAGAGAAACTATGAAAATTAAATTGTGCCAATTGACAGATAAGATACAAACATCAAATGTATTTAAAGGGATACTGTCATTGGAAAAAATTTTTTTTACAAAATGAATCAGTTAATAGTGCTGCTCCAGCAGAATTCTGCACTGAAATCCATTTCTCAAAAGAGCAAACAGATTTTTTTATATTCAATTTTGAAATCTGACATGGGGCTAGACATTTTGTCAATTTCCCAGCTGCCCCAAGTCATGTGACTTGTGCTCTGATAAACTTCAATCACTCTTTACTGCTGTACTGCAAGTTGGAGTGATATCACCCCCCTCCCATTTCCCCCCAGCAGCCAAACAAAAGAACAATGGGAAGGTAACCAGATAGCAGCTCCCTAACACAAGATAACAGCTGCCTGGTAGATCTAAGAACAGCACTCAATAGTAAAAACCCATGTCCCACTGAGACACATTCAGTTACATTGAAAAGGAAAAACAGCAGCCTGCCAGAAAGCATTTCTCTCCTAAAGTGCAGGCACAAGTCACATGATTGGGGGCAGCTGGGAAATTGACAAAATGTCTAGCCCTATGTCAGATTTTAAAATTGAATATTAAAAAATCTGTTTGTTCTTTTGAGAAATGGATTTCAGTGCAGAATTCTGCTGGTGTAGCACTATTAACTGATTCATTTTGAAAAAAATTTTTTTTCCCATGACAGTATCCCTTTAAAGGACATGTAAAGCCTACATTTCCCTACCATGTATATAAGGCATATATTCCCCACACAAGCCACATCATTTGTACATTTGCCAGCTCCATCACATTTTCCTAAAACAAATAGCAGCTTTCACCCGGCGGCCATTTTCCCTCTGACACATCATCAGTAACACAGATATCTGCAAACAGGACATGTATGCTGTAAAGTTCCTGCAATGCAGAATGCAGGTTTACAGAGGCACAACATACTTTGATAAAAAGTTCTGCTGGGGTTGAACACTGTAATTCAAATTTAAATAATTCAAAAACTAACTATAAAAAAAATAATACCAAATGAAAATTTGGTAAGAATACTTTAATACTTAAAGTGTTTAGTTCATCCTAATAAGTCCCTTCTCACAAACAAAGGGAAATCTTACAGCAGCTGTTCATTTTGCACAAGGTCATCTCTGTTCAGCTACTGAAGTATAGCCAGGGTTTTGAAATTAAAACTCTTGCAACCATAACAAACATTTGAAAGAACATTCTTACTGGCTTGTGTCACAGAAACAAGGGTAGGGATTCTCATGTCACAGAATGGGCCCTAAATTCACCATCTTATATATGCTAGCCACCCTATTCCATCCCTCTGCAGCTGAACACTAATTAATATTAATTAGTTTGAGCACCTTGCTAGATGCTGCACTGCCCTGGCTTGACAGAGCATAAGTCCTATGTTTACAGTGACAAAATGAAGGATTAGCATTGGTCATCGGGACAGGGAGAAGACAATGTGCTCTTCAAGCAGCAGGCTTCTCTGCTTTGTAACTTTAAATTTTGCCCTAGCAGAGCTGTGGTTTAGTCAATGCAAGGCTCTCCATACATACACTGGAAAAATTAGGAGACTGCTCTTATGTTAAAGGGGACATATACCATAATTTTTTACTCCTCATTAATCCATTCCTCAAATAATAAAATTGAAGGGAACATGTTATATTATGTACCTTTAGGTTCAATTTAAGGGGTTAATTGCTTGAAAACTGAAGTCGCCCCTCCCTCTCTCAAGACTTCCTGTGCTGAGATCCATACAGACTATGTGCGGCCGTCGGCCGTCTCTTGCTTTCCCCAGCTATCCACAGCCACTGAGAAGGACAGGGCATGCAGGCATGGGAGGGGCTATTTGCTGACGTCATCTTGACGCCTCGTCACATTAGGGTCCTTCACAGTACTGCTATTCTCCCCACCCTGCTTTGGATGTATACCCCTCCCTTGAGAAAAAAAAACGATTCCATCAGATTCCGGATCTTCCCTTACCAGCTCTCCCTCCCTGGCTATCGCTCCTCTCAGTTACGGCTCTTGCTTCCTCTCTCTTATCAGCTTTCACCCTGCCTGGCTCTCACTCCCCAGCTCGCTCATTCTAAGGCTAAGGCCACACTAGGCGATAGCGCCGCGATTTGACTCGCGGCGACTTTTAAGCCGCAATCGCTGGGGAAACTTTTGCGCTGGCGTCTATGGGGAATCCAGCGTAAAAACACACGCGGCGATCTTTTTTCTATTGTCGCTCGAAATCGCCTAGCGAGGCAATTTCGAGCGACAGTAGAGAAAAGATCGCCACGTGTGTTTTTACGCTGGCGATTTTTCGCGATTCCCCATAGACGCCAGCGCAAAAGTTTCCCCAGCGATTGCGGCTTAAAAGTCGCGGCGAAAAGTCGCCGCGAGTCAAATCGCGGCGCTATCGCCTAGTGTGGCCTTAGCCTAAGGCTCCCCCTTCTCCTTACAGCACAGATAACAGAAATGCTTGACAGGTCTTGATTTTTGTTGTTTCTCCTTTCTGTGTGCGTGCATGCGTCTGTGTGTAAGGGGGAGAGCCTTTTGAAGCAGACAGACCAGCAACAAAAATCAAGCGTTTCTGCTATCTTGTTATCTGTGCTGTGGAATTTGCGAGCTGGGGAGTGAGAGAGCTGTGAGGGAGGGGAAGCGAGAGCCAGGCAGGGAGAAAGCTGCTAAGGGAGAGGGAGCAAAAGCCAGTAATAAGAGGGGATTGAGAGCCAGGGTGGGAGAAAGCTGCTAAGGGAGAGGGGAGAGAGGTGGTAAGGGAGAAGTAATGAGAGCAGGTAAGGGAGGGAGAGTCAGAGAGGGAAGAAGATACCTTTGGCAATAAAAATGACACCCTGCAATAAAAAAAAATGTATATTGGTAGTGCAGCCACAATAATGCTCAGGATAGCATATCTAAACACCACTTAATTTTTTTTATCAACCCTCTGCAACCATTTTGTCTTTCTATATTGGTATCAAGTAGTGGAATTCCACATTTTTTAGTAACAACTCCATTCCACTTATTTCAGCACAACTGCTGGGGATTTCTTTCTGTTACAACTAGATCGGGCAGCAGCAAAGACAGCTATGTGCAGCTGGGAACAGACACAGGCAGTGGGAGGGGAGGGGTTCTCCGAGCTAAAGCAGATTTCAGCCTGTCAGTCAGTGATGTGACCATTTCCTGTGAGAGAATGAACAGACACTCCCACACCTCATTTCAGCTTAGACTCTGAGCAGTAAGGATCTCTCTGCAGCTCTGATATAGTGACAGTTTTAAGAGGTAAATTGCTATCAAAACACTTTTTTTTCTGCATCATTACACATTTGGGGGTTGGGTGACTACTATATCTGAATATAAAGATTATATGAAATGTCCCCTTTAAATTTCCTCCTTCTGTGCCCAATTCCTGTAGATTTATTCTGCAGAACAATACTGAACAAAGAACATTCCTTTTGTCTGCTGAACATGTTACCATAATTTACAACATCCAATAAGGGACACTTTTCTATGTACAGATTGTACAAGCACCAGTTAAATCATCTGCAGACTGCCACTGTCCAAACTCACCTTATAATAGGCTTATTTGCTGTTATGATGACAGCTTCAGCAGTTTGTAGGACTGTTATTCATTAAGTGTTTTTACAGTAGTTCTACAACAACAAAAAATCTAAAGAGGATCTTTATTATATCAAAGGAAATTGTCGTGTAGCTAATTATATTGAAACAATATTTAAAGAAAATTACCAGTTTGACTAAAAAACAAGATTATGATGACTATCTTTTCAGACAAACAGAATACATCGCTATTTTGGTCAGTGAGACTGTATTACTTAAGAAGCTCATATGGTGGTGGCACACAGGGAGATTAGTCGCCAAGCGAAGTTTTCAGAGATCACCCGAAGTTGCCTCCCGCCAGTGATTCACATTTTTGCCAGTGGGAAAACATTTCGGGGAGATTAGTTGCCCGCAGTAGCGAAGACAGTAAGTAAGTAAAAAAATATACAAAATATCACCACTTAAGTACTACTTACTGATTTATTCATGACAATGATCGCTGCTGTACCAAGACCAGTCTGAGCCTGGACTAGAGCATCAAAATCCATAAGAACTGTTTCACACACAGATCGTGGTATAAGTGGTGTGGAGGAGCCTCCGGGGATTACAGCAAGAAGATTATCCCAGCCACCAGTAACTCCTCCTAAAATGGCAGAAATATGTATAGTTCCAAAGAGACAAATACTGCAAGATAATAATATTTAGAATTAGTTCAGACATAAATATTTATAAAAATTCTGTACCTGCATGCCTTTCAATGAGCTCTTTAAGTGGTATAGACATTTCTTCCTCCACAGTACATGGATTGTTTACATGTCCCGATATGTTGAACAGTTTGGTACCAGAGTTTCTTTCACGACCAAAGCTAGCAAACCAGGAACCTCCACGCCTGCAAATGGTCGGGGCAACTGCAACAGTTTCCACATTGGCAACTGTTGTTGGACAACCAAAAACACCTGGTGAAAAACAGAACATATTAACGATAGGTTAGGGGTAAAAGATGGATTGTATGAATCAGCATTTCTTTATGGGAAAGTGCAATTATTGTATCCATCATTAGTTTCCAAATAGTATCAATAGAAAATCTGTTTTAATTAGAATGACAAAATGGTCAGTGCACATAATGTAACTATGTGAAATACACAATTAAAAATGGTGAATTGTTATAAGGCGGCGTTAAGTCATACCAACATCAGCAGGAAAGGGAGGCTTAAGGCGGGGTTTTCCTTGTTTTCCTTCAATGCTCTCAATCAATGCAGTCTCTTCACCACAGATGTATGCCCCAGCGCCTCTCACCACAAACACATCAAAATCATACCCTGAGCCACAGGCATTACGCCCAATAAGCCCCGCAGAGTATGCCTCCCGCACAGCTACCTAAAGGGAGAAATAAACAGATGTGCTGAAGATAAATATTCATCATACCAAGAAAGTTTTAAACGGTTTCCAATTATTTGCACACCATACAGTTAAGCTCATAAATCTTTGGACAGAGGCAACCTTTTTTTAATTTTGGTTCTATACATTACTACAATGAATTTTAAATGAAACAACTCAGGTGCAGTTGAACTGCAGACTTTCAGCTTTAATTCAGTGGATTGAACAAAAAGTTTGCATAAAAACTTGAGGAACTAAAGCCTTTTTTAAAACAATCATGTCATTTCAGGGGCTCAAAAGTAATTAGACAAGTGAAAGGCATGCTCAATTGGGTTTAGATAATGTGACTGACTTGGCCATTCAAAAATATCCCCCTTCTTTGATTTAATAAACTCCTGGGTTGCTTTGGCTGTATGTTTTGGGTCATTATGAAACGCCTCCCAATCATTTGACTGCATTTAGCTGGATTTGAGCAGACTGTATGTCTCTGAATACCTAAGAATTAATTTGGCTGCTTCTGTCCTGTGTCGCATCATGGATAAACACTAGGGTCCCAGTGCCACTGGCAGCCATGCATGCCCAAGCCATCACACTGCCTCTGCCATGTTTTACAGATGATGGGGTATGTTTTGGATCATGAGCTGTTCCACACCTTCTACTTTTTTCTTTCCATCATTCTGGTAGTTTCATCTGTCCAAAGAATGTTTTTCCAGTACTGTGCTTGCTTTTTTATATTTTTTTTTTAGCAAAGTCCAATCTAGCCTTTCTATTATTGAGACTTATGAGTGGCTTGCACCTTGCAGTGCACCTACTGTATTTACTTTTATGCAGTCTTCTCTTTATGGTAAACTTGGATATTGATATGCCTACCTCCTGGAGAGTGTTGTTCACTTGTTTGGCTGTTGAGAAGGGGTTTCTCTTCACCATGGAAATGATTCTGCAATCATCCACCACTGTTGTCTTTCGAGGACATCCAGGTCTTTTTGTGACCAGTGCTTTCTTTCTTTCTTAGGATGTACCAAACTGTAGATTTTCCCTCTCCTAATATTGTAGAAATTTCTCAAATGGGTTTTTCTGTTTTTGCAGCTTAGGGATGGCTTGTTTCATCCACATGGAGAGCTACCTTGAACGCATTTTGTCTGTTCACAGCAAAATATTCCACATACAAGCACCCCCCCTCAAAACAACTCCAGGGCTTTTATCTGCTTAATTGATAATTGAGCCCATGAAATGAAGTGATTATGTTAAAAAAGGCTTTAGTTCCTCACATTTTTATGCAATCTTTTTGTTCAACCCACTGAATTAAAGCTGAAAGTCTGCAGTTCAACTGCATCCGAGTTGTTTCATTTAAAATTCATTGTGGTAATGTACAGAGCCAAAATTAGAAAAAAAGCTGTCTCTGTCCAAAGATTTATGGGCTTAACTGTATGTTAAACAAGATATTACAAAGTACTGCAAAACATTTGTATGCAAAATAGGTTTTCTACATTTCAAGTGGAGCAGTCATTAAAACAGACTACCCAAAAGCTTTCAAGCTTTTCAACCACCTACACTGCTTCATATGAAAGTTATGTTCCTCTAGTCTAAACGGATTGCCTCTGGTGCGGTGATCCTCTTTATTGGAACAAAATATCCCAGCTATTGGTCTATAATGCCCTCTAATGTACTTGTAAAGACTAATGTCCCCCAACCTTGACAGTCTACCCTCAAAATGTAAATCTTCCATCCCCTTAACCAGCTTAGTTTCTCATATCTGCACTCTGTCTCCAACTCATTGATATCCTTCTTAAAGGGTTGCTTCACCTTCAAGTTAACTTTTAGTATGTTATAGAATCGCTAATTCTAAGCAACTTTTCAATTGGTCTTCATTGTTTCTTTTTTATAGTTTTTTAAATTATTTGCCTGAGCTTTCCAGCTTTCAAATGGGAGTCACTGACCCCATCTAAAAAACAAATGCTCTGTAAGGCTACACATTTATTGTTAATTTTTATAACTCATCTTTATATTCAATTTGGACCCTAGCAACCAGATGGCTGAAATTGCAAACCGGAGAGCTGCTAAGTAAAAAGCTAAATAACTCAAAATCCACAAATAAAAAAATTTAAAAAACCCCATTGCAAATTATCTCAGATTATCCGTCTCTACATCATGCTAAAAAAATTATTATAATTTTAACAACAACTTTAAGGATTGGAACGCAAAACTGCACTGCATACTTCAGATGAGGCCTTACCAGGGACCTAGAGTTCATGCTTTTTTCAATTTATTTGCTATTAAATAGTGTGTTTTGTAATAAACTCAGTAAAGGTTTATGAACTGAGGGGACCAATTGAAGTTTTGAATGTGAAACATTGTCCCATTTTTGCCTGATAAAGGATTTTAGCTGTTCAGTGTCTGCTTTGTTGTATTTTTAGTTTCATAATGAGCCAAATGTTTTCAATGTTGAATTACCACCCATTTCCGCAGAGTATAGCCAGGGTTTTGAAATTAAAACTCTTGCACCCATAGCAAACATTTAAAAGAAAGATGACACATTGTGTCACAGGAACAAGGGTAGGGATGCTCATGTCACAGAAGGGCTCCTGCCCTAAATTCACCAATTTATGCTAGCCACCCTCTTCCATCCCTCTGCAGCTGAGCACTAATTCACATTAAAGGGATACGGTCATGGGAAAACATGTTTTTTTTAAAAAAATGCATCAGTTAATAGTGCTGCTCCAGCAGACTTTTTTGTCTTTTTACAATCTTTTTTACAATCTTTTTACAATCTGAAAATTTATATAGGGTTTAATTGATTTGCAAATCATCTCCCTCTCTTTATTTACAATTTACAGTGTCTAATTTTTTTTCTAAATCAGAAGCCAAATGGTATGGATAATGGATACTACTACCTGTATATTACATAAAACTATTCATAGTAAGAAAATGACATGCAATATAGTGCCAACTGTTTTTAACAGAGGCAGTTTTTTTTGTTTAATACAGTATTACATTTAATGACTACCTGTAGATTGGATGCTTCATTGTAGAATTCTCCTCGAATGTAGATGTATGCTGCACGAGCTCCCATGCTACGTCCAGCAACTAGACAACCCTCCACAAGTTTGTGGGGGTCGTGTCTCATGATCTCCCGATCCTTACATGTTCCAGGTTCACCTTCATCTGCATTGACTACAAGATATTTGGGCCTAAGGATTATAAAACATGAGCCATTAAGATTATTAATTGTGACAGTAGAAAGGTTTATACAGCATTCTAAACTTCTATGAGTAGGTCACAGTACAAAGCAACTGGAGGTCCTTATTTTTATAAACTTTTGATGATTGCTGCATCTTAGTCGCTAGTTGCTTTGTTAGTGTGTACGGTCCAAGGTATAGGAAACCATTAAACAAAAATAATTCTGTGTACAATGGTCAATTATATAATTTATAGAGCAGACCTAGCACAAAGCCTAATCAGCAGTATCCTATGCACTGTGAAAATAGTTTACTCTTAAAAAACCATGGTAAAATGAGTCTCTTTATAATGTTTATTATGGAGTTCAAACACAACTTGTCAAGCTAGCTAAGCCATGTGTTACTCATGTAACTCGTGTTATGGCAGAATGGTAGTAAGGAAAATAAATTAAGCACATTAGACTTTCCTGTATAGAAAATATTTTTATTCTTTAAAAGGCTTGTTCATCTTTTCATCAACACTTTTTTCATTTTAATTGCTTTCAGATAGTTCACCAGAAATAATGACTTTTTCTATCAACTTTCTATTTGTGACCGTTTTTCTATTATTGAAGTGTAAAGTTCAATTTCATTCAATTCTGCAGCTCTGGGAGCGGGGGTCGCCAAACCTGTAAACTGTTCTAAATTGATACATTTAATTGATACATTTCTTATCTTTGGCCCTACTAAGCAGAATCCCTGAATTTCATTAGAGGCAGCTGTTGATACATTTGATACAATAGTTGCTAATACTCCAGAGATGCTGCTGAAAAATATATCAACTAAATGTTGCAAAATTGTAAGGTCTGCACCTGAGACAGGAAAAAAGAAAAAAGAAAGTAACTGAAAAAAAGTCTTTATTTCTGGGGAACAATCTAAAAAAATGGCTATTTGATATTTACAACAGAATGATACAATCACAATATGTAATGCCGATAAGGGAGGATGTGTGGTTATCTTGGATACGGATTACTATCTTAAAGAAGCATATTGCCAGATATATGATGTTAACACATACTGTAAGTTGAAGGGTGATCCTACCTCCAGCTATCGGTCTGCTCTCAAATCACTTGTGTCATATGGAGTATTACTTGGCATTTTTACTTTTTAGCTGATGCAGATTTTATCATTAAAGATCATCCAGTGATACCAATATTTCATCATCTGCCCAAAGTACACAAAGGGACAAAAATCTTGAGGGCAGGCCCACAGTAGTGGGAATAGGCTCATTCTATGAAGATCTTTCTATACGGGTCGGTAAATGTTTTCAGCCGTTTGTCTTCAAGTTGGACTCATATCGAAGAGATTTCACACGTTTTAAACAAGCTTAACAATATGATATGTGATAAACAATACTAGATGTTAAAGGGATTCCGTCATGGGAAAAAACATTTTTTTTAAAAAAAATCGTTTAATAGTGCTGCTTCAGCAGAATTTTGCGCTGAAATCCATTTCTCAAAAGAGCAAACAGGGGCCAGGGCAGCTGGGAAATTGACAAAATGTCTAGCCCCATGTCAGATTTCAAAATTGAATATAAAAAAATCTGTTTGCTCTTTTGAGAAATGGATTTCAGTGCAGAATTCTGCTGGAGTAGCAGTATTAACGATGACAGGATCCCTTTAAGCCCTTGTACTCGAGCATTTCCCACAGATTGGGTATAACATCAATTGATTACTATGTGAAACAGTTTTCCAACTATTCTGATGATCTAAGAATTTCTTGTGGAAGATGTGGGACAGCTATGGGGGCGAACTTTTTCCCCCTCATATGCCAACCTCTAAATAGGACAATGGGAGGAATCCCACATCTTTGGAGGTACATCAGCCTTTAGAGACGAGCTGATATAGTATGGTCAATATATTGATGAATTGCTATTAATATGGAAAGTTGGTCCTCTACCATCTCTCTGTCATCTGTGGCTTTCTTGGATTATGTAAATGATAATGATGTGAACTTGTCCTTTACAATGGATATTTCTCTTAAGGGTAAACATGGTAAAGTTATAGAAAGTGAATTATATAAAAAAATCGATATTGGGCAACACTTTATTACATTCTGATAGTTGTCACCCATACCATAAAATTAAAGCTATACCATGTTCTCAGTTTCTCCGTGTTAGGAGAAACTGTACGAATGACAATACATAACGCCAGCATGCAGATGATCTAAAGAATAGATTACTAAAAAGATCCTATCCTCAGGATATTGTCAAGCCAGTTTATGAACGGGCATCCGCACACTCTCAAAATGACCTTGTGACAGTAAAGAATGTAAAAAGAAAAAATATAGACAACACAAAAAAATGTAATGATAGTAATGTACTTTATTTTTCTACTGAATATATCAGAGTTTAATCAAGTAAAATCTGTTTTGTATAAATATCTACCTATTCTATATGGGGATTATAAATTAAAAACAATTTTAGACAATACAGAAATAAGATGCGTCTCTTGCAAGGCTCCAACTTTGGCAAATATCTTGTCACCAAGTCTCTGTATTACAGATAGACAGTGAAATAAAAAAAAACACGATGGGTAATACATGGTTGAATGTGACAGGTACTTTTCGCTGTGGAAGTAGATGTTTATGCTGTAATGTTATTGGCAACAACAAATAGTTTATATCCCACAGTAAAGGTGAAAGATAAGACATTAAAAGGGCATTTTAATTGTAAAAGTAGGTCTGTAATTTACTTATTGCAATGTACAAAATGTCAGTTTCATTATGTGGGACGCACCATCCGGCTATTAAAGGATCGTGTGAGGGAGCATATATATTCTATTGAAAATGAAAGGTGGGAAAAAATTTTTTTATATTAATGTGTGCAAGTAATAGAGAGAGTTTTTCCTTCAATAAGACAGTGATTTGCGAACAGTTATTAATCGTCGTGAAGCTTTCTGGATTTTTAAATTGGGAACTAGGAGTCCGTTTCCTTTGATCCCTTTGGGGAAATGCTTGAGTGCAGGTTTTTTCTGCTATTTGTTCTCCGATTGGACAGAAAATGTCATGTGATTTTATCATTGTGTATTTAAATGATCTTGTAAAATACATTATTTAGCCTATAATTAAGCACTAGTGTAGCTCGAAATGCGTCAGGCAATGATGCGGTCTACATTTTTCTAAATTTGATTCAAACAATTTAAAAACAATTGAACTCAAAAAAGTGTTTGGATCCACCCTATCAACTTGTTTTGCTATAAGTATAATAATAACCCTGGTATGCTGTAAATTAATCACATTTTTTTTTTTTTTAAGACTTGCCCAAACCCAAACAGGAGCTCAGTTGGGTTTAAATAATTTTATATATTTGATTTTCCCCTTTATCTGTTAGAAATGGCACGAACAAGGATAGTTATATATTACCTTCCATCTGATGGTTTATTCATAAAGCTCCATTTAAGACCTGTTGGGAAGCCAGCTCCTCCTCTGCCACGCAGGCCAGAAGTTTTAACCTCACCCTGAATCCAGTCTACTCCCTTCAACAAAATCTCCTTGGTCTTGTACCAGTCTCCTCTACTTAAAGCACCTTTCAATCTGAAATAAAAAAACAGGCAACTGTAAGGGGAAGAAAGCTGATGTGAGTTATCTTTCTGTTTTTTAATTGTGAAGAGTTAAAGTGTAATGTTTGGTGCACTCACTGACAAAAATAAGTAAGCAAATAAATACATATAGTAACATGAGGAAGTGTGGCAATAAAACATACACCAGTTTTTGCTACTGGCTGATAAAACCTAGCATGTATTCATTCACTTTTTTTGTGTGCACACAATGACTTTTACAAGAAAAAAAAAAAAAGTTGAACCTTGGGGGGGGGGGAATGGCATAAATTCAATTTGAGATTAGTCAGTACCATATATTATGAGAAAAATATATTTTGGATAAAAAAAAAAAAATTAAAAAAACTATACACAGATGTTGGCCACACACTGATCAAATGATCGAATACAGACTGATCATCCTGCAGGATGATCAGCCATATATTACTGCATTTTAGCAACACAAACCTGAATGGTCACTTTAGACTGATGAGGCCTATTAGACCGTAGGTCCAGTTGGCCACATCACTCAGATGTGTAGGCATGAACACAACTATTATAGCCTGACTTTTTCACTGCTAATTTAAAGGAACAGTAACATCAAAGTCATTAAAATATCATGTACTATTGCTCTGCACTGGTAGAACCAGCGTGTTTGCTTTAGAAACACTACTATAGTTTATATATAAAAAAGGTGCTGTGTAGCCATGGTGCAGCCATTCAAGTTGGAAAAAGGGAGAACACCATTGTATTTTACAGGGCTTATCTGTTATCTGTGCTATGTAACCTGTGCCTTTTCTCCTTTTTCCAGTTTGAATTGTGGTCCCATGGCTACACAGCATACTATAATATTACTATAAACTATAGTAGCCTTTCTGAAGCAAACACACAGCTTTTACCAGTGATTGCTAACAGTATATTATATGTTAATTACTTTAAAACAATTTCATTTTTTGGTGCTACTGTTCCTTTCAAATAATATTTGTTTTACAATAACTTAGGATTTAAAGTTTTGCAGAACAAAATATAAACTTATTCACTTTATTATTTTACATTTTATAATATTTATATTATATAGTAATGATGTATGAATGTTCAATTAAAATCTAAATATTCAAAATATGCATTATTACATGCAGATACAGATAAAAAAAAAAAAAAATACCCCCAGTCATGACGTCCATATAAGTTGGTAAATATTCGATCTTCGTCACTAAGAGGTCCAAATTTTGTCTTTTTTGGAGTCTGCAGAAGCAAAAGAAAGTTTTAACTTTTTTATTTTGTTTTTAAAATGAGGATGTAACCTCAAATCTGCCATACCTGATCAGGTCCACTAGAGTTGAATCTGGCAAGAACAATGGTGGAAGCAGGAGAGGGAAGAGGAATTCTCACTATATGTCTTAGGGAAAGCATCCTCGTAATGTGAAGGAGTCTGTGAAAGATATAAGGCACTCTTCACATGAAAACACCACATCATCAATTTAAATGTGGAATCAAAATGAGAAATCTAAGAAACAAAGTGTTACACAAGTAAAACCTTGACATACAATAAAAAACTGATTTTCAAAAAGAATTACGAAATGTCAAACAGTTAAAAGTATGAACAACAGCACAGTAAGTCTGATATGCAAATTCATATCGCACATACACAACACATGACTACCAAACCGACAGTTATAGGGGTCACGTCTTGGAATGTAGGAGGCATAAATAATCCAATTAAGAGGTATAAAATCCTCATACGCCTCAAGTTATTACATACTCGCATAGCACTTCTGCAAGTAACACATTTAACAGCAGATGAATACCAAAAGCTTTGTAGAGACTGGGTCGGTACATGTTACTCAGCAATGTTCCCATCACATAGCCGAAAAATAGCTATATTAATACACAAAAATCTAAATTGGAAGTTACTTAATAAAATTGAAGACCCGGAAGGGAGATTCTTGATTGTTAAAGAGCAAGTTAACAATGATTCATATTTAATTTGTAATATATATGCCACAAACTCTCCTACGCATAGCTTTTTTAATCAGATCTTGCAGCAAATAATAGACATCCCTACTAAATATTTATTGGTAGCAGGAGACTTTAACACAGTCATGGACCAACACCTAAACAGGAATAGCCTTGTACTCCAGTAACTCCAGTACTATTCTGGCAGGCGGCTAAAGCTGGCCATAGACGCAAAGATCGGATCGTACGAATCGAGGATTTGTACGATATTCAGACCGTGTGTGGAGAGTCCCGTAATTTTTCGTCTGGCGGACTATGGTCGTTTGGTCGATCGGACAGGTTAGAAAATTTCTGTCGGCTGCGTGTAATATCTCTGCGTGTATTGCCGATCGTAAGATTTTCAGAGGGAGACTGTCACTAGCTTTGTCAGACATAACTATCGTATGATTGCTGTCAGGGGCAGAACATCAGCTGATCTGTTCTTACTACTTCAGAATGGTAAGGCTATGATCTTTATGGTTAGTGGCAGGTCAGGAGATGGGAAAGTCTGATCGTATGGTGATTCATAGGATCAGATCTTTGCGTCTGTGGCCATCTTAAAGAGATATTGACACCAGAAATTAAAACTTTTTTACATCTATCATAATATTGGCTTTGCATGCTACTTATAATTGTCCCATAAAGTATTTACCCAATGCTTTTACATTACCTGTCTGATGCCCCATGTTCCTGTATGAGGGGGCTGCCATATTTGTGCAGCAGGAGTCCGTTAGCATTAGAAACTCTAACTGACAGGCTGAGATGGGACAGTCAGGTTGGCAAAACAGTCAGGTTTAGGAACTTTAACTAACAATTGCTTATAAAACAAACCTCTCAGCAAAAAAGATCAACATGACCTATAGGTAACTTTTAATGTACATTCATATTTTAAAAAGTAGTTTTTTAGTGTATCACTTTAAGGCAACACTACGCGGTCATAATATATCATACATGGCTAAACGTAAACGGGAACTCATACAACACCTAGCAATTAGCAACTAAAGCGTATAAAAGATACCACAAAACACCAAGTGTCCCCAATAAAATTAAATAAACAACAAAAGAAAGCTACGATCTAGCACTACAGGAGGCAATACAGCATAGAATTAATATAACATCAGCAAAACAATATATGGAAGGTAACAAACAAGGCAGACTGTTGGCAACCCTTAGCAAAGCAAAAATAAATGCAAATTTCCACAATTGAAGTGTGGCAAAAAGTCAGAACCAAATTACTCGGTACATACAAACGATCACTTTTTCTTCCCCTATTAATAATAATCATTTCCAAGATGCTAAAGCAGACCCCCATTTCAAGTTATGGCACTCCAAAGGTTAACCATGATTGGTTTACTCCTTAAACTTAACACAAACACAATATATAAATTCCCAGAACTACAATCCAAACATGGCCTCCCTAACAGCCATATCTTTGCATAACTGCAAGTCAAAAGTCATGCGGAGCTAATGATTCGGGGTATAAACCCAAAATTAACAAATAATTGGATGTCTTAAGCTGGCCATAGACGCAAAGATCCGATCGTACGAATCGTGGATTCGTACGATTTTCGGACCGTGTGTGGAGAGTCCCGACATTTTTCCTCCGCCGGAGATCGGTCGTTTGGTCGATCGGACAGATTAGAAAATTTCTGTCGCCTGCCGATAATATCTCTGCGTGTATTGCCGATCGTACGATTTTCAGAGGGAGATTGTCACTAGTGTTGTCAGACATAAGTATCGTACGATTGCTGTCAGGGGCAGAACATTGGGTGATCTGTTCTTATTTGATCGGAATGGTAAAGACTTTGATCTGAATGGTTAGTGAAGGGTCGGGAGATGGGAAAGTCCGATCGTACGTTGATTCGTACGATCGGATCTTTGCGTCTATGGCCAGCTTTAAAGGAAAACTATACCCCCCAAACAATGTAGGTCTCTATAAAAAGATATTGCATAAAACATCTCATATGTAAAATCCTGCTTCATGTAAATAAACCATTTTCATAATAATATACTTTTCTAGTAGTATGTGCCATTGGGTAATCATAAATAGAAAATTGCCATTTTAAAAAATAAGGGCCGCCCCCTGGGATCGTAGGATTCACTGTACTCACAAACATACCAACAAACCATACATGTTAGGTCACATGAGCCAATTAACAGACAGAGTTGTGTCTTTTGCTTCCACGCTTCTTCCTGTTATAGTTAGAGTTGAAGTATTTCTGGTCAGGTGATCTCTGAGACAGCACAGAGACCATCACGAAATGGTGGCTCAAGGCAAGAGATATAAAAGGGCAATATTTACTTAAATATATATTTCAGTTTGGTAAGATTCTTTAATATGCCACTTAATATGATATGAACTATCTGTTGCTTAAGTGTTCATTTTGGGGGTATAGTTTTCCTTTAATAAAGGCAAATAAAGGACAGCTGCTCACATCTGGAGTATATGCCATCATTAGACCAAATATAGACTACAACTCACGCACAGAGGGAATATTGAGTTGGCCAAACATCATACCAAACACAACAACTCAAATTGCAACATCATATATGAACCGCACAAAAGTCTTAGCAGTATACTTCCAAAGATGTGGCCCTTAGACTCCTCCACAGAGCATAGGTGTCACCCAAAATAGCATATAAAATAGACCTAACACAGACACCTAAATGTGCAGAGTGCAATCACCCCGATGCTACCTTAGAACATGTACTGTGGTCATATACTAAATTAAATGCTCTATGGAATATAGTCCTATCGCATATCGCAAGTTGGTTTAATATCACAATAACTCAGACAAACCCACAAATACTGTTGGGATTATATCCCACACCCACTGACAATACCATCAAAGGTAACATCAGAGTGGCAGATATACCTACCTAGCAGCTCAAGAACAAGAACGCAAAAAAGAGATTTGCCTCCTCCTCGTTCTCTCTCCCCAATGTCTACACCTAAATCAATGGAAGCTACCTCCTAACTGTCACAAACAACATGAAGAAGCTCTCACCCTTGTAACTTCCCTTCATAAACTTTTTTTTTTTACTCTCTCCCTTTCCCTTCTTTCCCTCTATTCTGTCTCCAGCTTCTGTCTATTTTCAAGTTTTATTGTACTGTTTTGACTTATAAGGAAACGGTGATAAGTGACTGATGTTGAACAACAAACTCAAGAAACAATGGTTTTTGTGTACCAATTATGTCACAACAAACATACAATGTACGATTTTACAGTTTTATTTTATTTACTTTTGGAAATACAATAAAAAAGTTGTTTTAAAAAATGTCGTTTTAATCTAAATAGGAGTTTGGGAAATTTTTGCATGAACCCGGAGTTCCCCTTTAACATTTTGAAATAGTGGTTGGGGGTCTGTTAAGTGTTGAAATTATGTTCTGGGGTTGTTGTGCTATTCATAGGGGAGGAGGAGGAATATGAATTGAAGAGTATGTCCTAATATGACAAACTTTTTCACATATAAGAGATGGGGGATATCCTTGCAGTGAACGCCAACTGTTTATTTTTTTGGTGTGCTACCAATGTTAATGTTGATGTGGTCCTAAAATTTCTTGATAACATGGGTGTGGTTTAAAGTAAGTGTAGTTTAAAAGGAGTGGTCAACAATAACTTCCATTTTCGGTCATCCACCACATAGGCCAGAAAAATTCTGGCCCTTAGTACCACATAACCTGGACTGCACTGACTTAAGGCAACAGAATTTATTGGAATGTCCCTTTTATAATGATCACACTACCCCACTTAACCACCTTATGTACAGTGTTTTGAACCCCTATACAGTCTACTAGACTAACAACTAGTCACAATCTTTGAGTGTATAGCCAACTTAAGGCTCAATAACACCTTTCTTTTAAAGGGGTTGTTCACCTCCAAACACTTTTTCAGTTTAATGGTTTTCAGATTGTTCCCCAGAAATAAAAATACTTTTTTCAATTGCTTTACATTTTTTACAGTTTTTTCAAAATCTAAGTTTAATGTTACCGTCTCTGGTGTTTCAGTTTGGCAGCTCAGTAACATAGTAAGTTAGGTTGAAAAAAGACACACAGCTGCCCCAAGTCTTGTGCTTTGATAAACTTCAATCACTCTTTACTGCAAGTTGGAGTGATATCACCCCCCTCCCTTTTTCCCCCCAGCAGCCAAACAAAAGAACAATGGGAAGGTAACCAGATAGCAGCTCCCTAACACAAGATAACAGCACTCAATAGTAAAAACCCATGTCCCACTGAGACACATTCAGTTACATTGAGAAGGAGAAACAGCAGCCTGCCAGAAAGCATTTTTCTCCTAAAGTGCAGGCACAAGTCACATAACCTGGGGCAGCTGGGAAATTGACAAAATGTCTAGCCCCATGTCAGATTTCAAAATTGAATATAAAAAAATCTGTTTGCTCTTTTGAGAAATGTATTTCAGTGCAGAGTTCTGCTGGAGTAGCACTATTAACTGATGCGTTTTGAAAAAAAAACATGTTTTCCTATGACAGGATCCCTTTAAGAAACACAACTATTGTTTAGTAGTTGCTGTGAAGAAACTGGAGCAGCCATTCAAAGAAGAAAAAGTTCAAGTTACACAGCAGATAAGATATGCAGAGCATAATGGGGTTCTGTTATCCACTATTTAACCTGCACCATATAGCCTTTTTGCAATTTCCACCATTGCTACACAAGCAGCTTGTTTATATGAACAAACAGATCAGTTTTACCAGTTTTTGGTGTTAGTGTTCCTTTAAAATGGGACTTTTATTGCTAACTTTCTTTAAAGTTTAAAAAAAACTAGACAAAGTAAATACTGTTAAGTGGTTTAGACTCTAAATATAGTTCATCATTTCACAAATCCACCAGTGTGCACTTTATGGGCAGATGCCATGCCTGCAGGTGCACACAGAACACAGAGTGGATGGACACAAGCAAATCACCTTAAAATAATATCAGAACATCTGCAAAGTCAAGAAAACCAATAGCCCAGTACAAAGCTTTAACAATGTCAAAATAATAAAAAAATATTATGCGTAATATGTGCATAATAAAAAAAACACCATGCAATGCTAAAGCCATATGTCCTCTATGTGACATTAGCAGGAACCTTGGCCTAACCCTCAAAGATATATGTATAATACACAAAAGCCATGAATATCTTGTAAATTATATCCTTATAAACGGTGCGTTCTGATGTTATCAGTTATAAACAGTGAGTTCTGATGTCATTTCTGTCACATGACTCAATGAAATTTGTGTATTATAATAAAGTACCCCCAGTTGCAAATGTGAGGATATTAGAAGTTACCTTGGAGTTCCATGACCTGTACAAAAACAGTCCGCCTTCGGCCTCGTGTTTTTATATAGCCATGAAACTCCTCAGTAACTTATAATATCCTTATATTTTACAAGAGGGGTACTTTATTCACTATTTATTCAGTAAGATGAAAGCACTTAGCAAAAGAGAATATACAGAAGCCAAAAAAGCAGAATGACCCGATTAAGTGAACAAAGTTATTGGCCAACACTTCTGGCTGGCTGAGTGATCCATCGAGTCAGCAGCTTGGTCACCTGTTCAATACCTGGACAGCAAAATGAAAACTGTACTTCTTGTCTCTTACCAAAAACGGAGTAAAATTACTTTATTTCTACAAACACAAATGGTAGATGCATTGCTACAAGATACATTGTAGGCTGTTTTTATTTTAAAGATTTATGCTGACATATGAAGACTATACATAGAAAGCACTCACTGACAAACAGTGAAATAAATGTACGTCTCATAATCACGTATGCATCACTCCTATTCTACTTCTGCTATTACTTTGCCTATTGTCATTTTAATGTGGTTAATTGGAAATAAAAGACTCAGGGCCGTCATGTGGCTGACGACTATCATCCCTCCCAGGTCCGGTGAATTTAGGTTTTTGTCTTGGGAGGGCTGGCTATACTTTCACCGACTACCAGGACCCTTGCTGCCAGTAAACTGCAGACTTCGAATGGAGGGCGATTGCTAGGGCACCAGCATGACCTTCCCCTAGACAGCTTTGTGCCCTTCTCGTTTTATCACATTAGTGTTGTGGGGGGGGGGTAAACTTCACCGTCTAGCTAGAATACCTGTGCAGCTCTACCGGAAGTAGGACATTCGTGACAAAGCAGGACAAAAAGCTGTGCAGGGGAAGGTCATGCAGATACCTTAGCTCCCGCCCTCCCTTCCTTCCTTCCTTCCGAAGGCTGCAGTTCACTAACAGCAGTGGGGCCCGGCTAAGCCAAGTAAATGCACGCTGCCTAACAGTCCCACTTTTTTTTTTTTTTAAACAAAGCACGCAGTCCCACTACTTACATCTCCAGCAAACCTGCAACTGCAAATCTCCTTAACTAGTGTTTTCAGAAAATCCCGTCGCCACAAGTCTAATCACGCGAGGCTGTGACGACTACACGTAAGCGCAGTGACGCGAGCTATTAGCTTTGTGGGCGTGACGAGCTCCGTTCATAGTCGGAAGCTGCCAATTTGTTCTTCATTTTTCTTGTGTTCAAACCTGTGACGTTGAAATTCTTCGTTGCCAACAGAAACTGCCTGCATCAGAGCCTCATCTATCAAAACAAAAAAAAAGGAAAAATTATTTTTTCATACTAGGGCATGGTTGAATTATGTCATGTCAGGGCTGATGGCAGAAATCACGGCCCCTAACATTTTCTGGGCCCCCTGATAAATAATAATATAGTAATTTAGGTTGAAAAAAGACACACGTCCATCAAGTTTAACCTTTTAACTCTATTTTAACCTGCCTAACTGCTAGTCTAAAAAAAAACATCCGAAGCCTCTCCAATTTGGGGAAAATTCCTACTGACTCCAAAATGGCAATTGGACTAGTCCCTGGATCAACTTGTACTATGAGCTATCTTTCATAACCCTGTATTCCCTCACTTGCTAAAAAGCCATCCAACCCCTTCTTAAAGCTATCAAATGTATCCCCCCCAATTTGGCCAGTCTTTCTTCAAAGCTTAGATTTTCATACCTTTTACCAGCTTAGTTGCCCTTCTTTGTACCGTCTCTAATTCAGTAATGTCCTGTTTAAGCACTAGTGACCCCTTCCTGCCGTGAATCAATGCCCCTTTATATAGCTCAAGACCTTATTTGCCCTTGATGCTGCTGACTGGCATTGCTTGCTACAGCCAAGTTTATCATCTACAAGGACTCCAAGGTCCTTTTCCATAATGGATTTGCCTAGTGCAGTACCATTAAGGGTATAAGTGGCTTGGATATTTTTACATCCCAGGTGCATGACTTTACATTTATCAACATTAAATCTCATTTGCCACTTAGCTGCCTAGATTGCCAGTTTGTCAAGATCCTGTTGCAAGGATGCTGCATTCTGGATGGAATTAACTCGGCTGGATAGTTTTGTGTCATCTGCAAACACTGATACATTACTTACAATACCCTCCCCTAAGTCATTAATGAAAAGGTTAAATAAAAGTGGACTCAATACCGAGCCCTGAGGGACCCACTAAGAACCTTACTTTAAAGGGATACTGTCATGGGAAAAAAACATTTTTTCAAAATGAATCAGTTAATAGTGCTGCTCCAGCAGAATTCTGCACTGAAATCAATTTCTCAAAAGAGCAAACAGATTTTTTTATATTTAATTTTGAAATCTGACATGGGGCTAGACATATTGTCAATTTCCCAGCTGCCCCATGTCATGTGACTTGTGCTCTGATAAACTTCAATCACTCTTTACTGCTGTACTGCAAGTTGGAGTGATCAGGGCTGATCCTATCAAATGTGGGGCCCAATTGGGACCATGTTGGCGGGGCCCCTAGACAAAGTGTTGCTGGCTACTGCCACACCAAGTATTTAGGAAAATAAGGGCATACAGGCACAAAATAGAAAGGAAAGGGGCAGACAAGGTAAGAGAGTGAGAGGGATGAAATAGGGGCACATAATAGGGGCACAAAGGGTAAGAGAGAGATGGAGGAAATAGGAGAGTGGACTGGGCCAACTAGTTTGGGGCAGGCTGGGCCAATTCAGCTTGGGAGCAGGCTTGGTTGGATTGGGGGCAGGGAGGGCCTATCAAGGTTGGAGGAAAGCTGGGCCTATGAGAGTTGGGGGCTCTCTAGACCTATGGATTTGGGTCGATAGGCTGGCTTATCAGAGTTAGGGGTGGGCTGGACCTATGGATTTGGGGATGGGCTGGACTCTCAAAGTTGGGGGCAGGCCAGGCAGCATCATGTGCTGAGGGAAATATTATCTGTGCTGCCCTGTGGTGCGGGGCCCCCAGACGTGCGGGGCCCTATTGGGCCCAATTGGTCCAATAGGCCTAAGGCCGGCCCTGGGAGTGATATCACCCCCTCCCTTTTCCCCCCCAGCAGCCAAACAAAAGAACAATGGGAAGGTAACCAGATAACAGCTCCCTAACACAAGCACACAATCAGGGCCGCCATTAGAAATCACGGGGCCCCGTACAACAAAATTTTTGGGGCCCCCTGGGCCCCGCCCACACTGATGACCAAGCTCCACCCCATATCCCGCCCACTCCACATCGCAGTTTGAAAAAAAAAAAAAAACTGGTGGCAGGGGCCCCCTTACAAGTTAAAAAAAATTGGGGCCGCCAAAAAAATTAAAAATTAATTAAAAAAAACAAACAAAAAAAAACAATGGTGGCAAGGGGCCCCCTGGGCCCCGCCCACACTGACGACCAAGCTCCACCCCATATCCCGCCCACTCCACATCGCAGTTAAAAGACCACACAGACATCAGCGCTAAAAAAGTAACCCCCCCACACACAAGTTGTAAAAAGCTATTGATGGTCAGGGCCCCCTTATAAAAAATTGGGGCCCCAAAAAAAAAAATTTACATTTTTTTTTTTTTAAAAAACATTGGTAGCAGGGGCCCCCTTATAAGTTAAAAAAAAACTTGGGGCCCCAACAACAACAAAAAAAGTAACTAAAACAACAAAAAAAACCAAACATTGGTGGCCCCAAAAAAAATTTTAAAAAAAAATAATTTTTTTTTGAAAAAAAAAAAAAAACTGGTGGCAGGGGCCCCCTTACAAGTTAAAAAAAATTGGGGCCGCCAAAAAAAAAAAATTAATTTAAAAAAAAAAAAAACAATGGTGGCAAGGGGCCCCTTACGAGTTAAAAAAAAAAAATTGGTGCCCCAAAAAAAAATGTTTTAAAAAAAAGATTGGTGGCAGAGGCCTATAGAATATTAAAATAATACATTGGTGGCCAGGGGATTAAAAAAAAAAAAAAACACACACAAACTGGTGTTCAGTAGGATTGAACTCATGGCTTCAGTACTTCAACTTCGCCTCCTTTCGTGACTTCGGGTCTTTTCACCGCTTCAGGACTTCAATTTCGGCTGTTTTCGTGACTTCGGGTCTTTGCGCTGCTTCAGGACTTCGGCTGTTTTCGTGACTTTGGGTCTTTTCGGCGCTTCGTGACTTCGGGACTTCGGCTTTTTCCATGACTTCGGGTCTTTTCGGCGCATCGGCTTCGGCTTTTCGGCACTTCCGCATTCGGCAACGCAAGAGGCAAGACGTTCGGCTCGGGCGCTCGTAAGGGGGGCCCGGATCTTCAAAATTCAGCAGCGCTGCCGGGCCCCCCTTCATGCCCGGGCCCGGTACGCTTGTCCCCCCTGTCCCCCCCTGATGGCGGCCCAGCACACAATAATCTATATTCTCAAACTGTGAGGACGTGCTGTAAGTGTGCTCTGTGGAAGTGTGTATCCCCAGGCCCTTGCGGGTCTGGGGAGGATAGTTTTCATTTTTTGGAGTGATTCCCCCCTCCCCCCCTTTCTTTAATTTCACCCCGTGCTTATTTTTTGGACTTTTTGATTTTTTTTTCCACTTAAAAAACCTTGGGAAGTCTGCTATCTTCTCTCAAGGTGAGAAAAAAAACAGAGACACCCCCTGGGAACATGCAGCGTTCCAGGCTGGGAAGTAGAAGGAGGTCTGCAGAGAGTAATCTAGCAGTACCTGGAGACCGGACGAAAAAGGCAGCAAAAGGGAAGGCTCTGAAAGTTGCTTTGGATGAAAGTGGTCTCTCAGCTGGAGAGACTGAAACTGGTGCTGGCAGCCATCCAGAGAATGATCCGAATGCAGGAGCTGCTGTGGGAAGCCATAGCAATTCTGCAGAGGAGACGAATGCGGAAATGACCGAAGTCTCGGGGAAAGCACCGCGAGAGTTCGAGTCATCTGGCAGAATGGAGAAAGCAGCCAGCACAATCGCACACATAGTGGCAGAGAGTGCCCTGCAACAGCCAAGGTCTTGTCTGATCTCAGAAACATCAATTACAGACACCAGACAGGGGGTGAGTGAATCTGCAAAGAATGTGACTGCAGCTTGTGAGAGGGGGGAAGGGAGCTCAGAGACTTATATTAATGAGAGGCAGACTATGGACACTGATCTGAGGTCTGTTTCATTAAAAGAAAAAGAGGGAAATATAAGTGGAACTTTTGTGGCAAGTACTAATTTGGATAACTCTGGACATGCAGGGAAGGACAATGAAAGTACTGGGGGAAGTAATGTAATAGAATATGACAAGATCATGAGTGCTTTAAATGAACTTAAATATTTAGAAACAAAGCAGAATGTACTGACAAAAGGGATTGATGTACTAATTAAGGATTTACGACTGCTTAAAGGAGCCAAAAGGACTAAAGCAATAAGGGAACTGACTTATTTAAATAAGGAAATGGAGGATGTAGAAGTTCAGATTAAGACTGTTCTGGACATTATTGAACCATGGAAGGAACTTTATGCAAATAAAAAACGTTTCAAAGAAATGAAACAAGGTGGTGGGGATGTGGCCGCAAAAAAAACATTTTAAAATATCAGAATTATTGAAAGAAAATGATAACGAAAATGTTTCTCCCCCTAAACAAAAAAAATCTTCTGATGATAACGATTTACCATTAATTGTTTTTGATGATCCAATTGAACAGGTTGTTACTGATCCTATGCCAGAAATGAATGTTGACATCCTCAACCTAATAATATGCCTAATGTTCAGTCTGAAAATGTTGAAAGAAATGCAGATGGTGGAGAAAATAATGCAAATGTTTCTGTGAAACCCAAGGAAGTAGGCAATGTGTGGGGTCAGAAAAAACTGTTTGGGAATGTGAAGACTGGTGGGGAGGAAGAGGAGGATGATTATGGTAAATGTAAAAATGCTGTTAAAATTAAGTGGACAGGAGAGAGGGAAGATTTTCCTAGCAGGAGATTTGTAGCTAAGATTTTGGTGAAGCAGTTACTTGGTTTCTCAGAGGAGGATGTTTATGCTATGATAAGTGTTACAGACATGGAGTTTGATTTGAGATTTAAGTTGTCGCAGGGACTAGAGGAGTTTTGGCGGAAATACAATTTGACAAAGAATGCTAAGGAATGGGGACAATTTAGAGTTATCCCAATTTCCAAGCCAGAGTATAAAAATGTTACTATTCTGATGAAAAATGAGACTGTGCACCAGGTGTGTTTTGATCTGGTTAAAGAGACAATGTACTGTTGTATCCCCTCTTGTCAAGATCTATGATGAGGAAGGTTTCTGGGTAGGTGGCTACAAAGTACAGGTAAAATTTAATTCTGAAGGTTATATACAAAGGCATTTGCCTACATCCTTTTTCATTGGGAAAGACAGGGGAGTTTGCTTCTATGTGGGACAACCTAAACTCTGTTTTAAATGTGGGGCTAGAACACATTTGGCTAGTAAATGCAGTGTTAAAAAATTTACCTTTTGTGGAGTAACAGGACATCTTAGTAAAGAATGTGAGCAACAAATCAAATGCAATCTTTGTTTAAAAACCGGCCATGCTTACAGAAACTGCCCAGAAGCCTGGAGGAATGTAAAAAAAATCATGTCCTAACATAGAAGAACAATTAAAAGAAAATATGGTAGAAACTGTCCCGGAAAAACAAATACAAGTGTGTAAACAAGCAGAAACTGCAGCACAGAGTAACGTTATCCCAACCCCTAGTGAACAACAGAAAGGGGGAGAATGTAAAGAGGTGAGAAGGGAAAATAAAAAAAGGGGAGAGGTGAGGAGGGAAACCAGAGCAAGGAAAGTTGAGAAAAAAAATGTAATCTGCAGAGCCAAAATAGGTACGAGGTTCTGGGAAAAAAATCATGGGGGGAAGAGGTTGAAGAGTTGGAAAAAATGGAGGAGGAGGAGAGAGAAAAAAGAAAAAATCAAGTACAGGACACGAGCAGGAAAAAAGTAAAAAAGATCAGGAAGAGGTGTCCCAAGAACTTGAATGGGAGTCCCTAGATGAAGAGGAGATGATGGAGGTAAATCTAGGCCCCAGGGTACAGGTCAAGAGAGTTGGAGATGAGAGTAATGCCCCTAAAAAAAATAACAATAATGGATTTATCAATTGATTTTTTACCATACATACGAACAGTATCAAAAATAAGAAAACGCGTTTTGTTGCATCTTAAAGATATAGATGCAGATATCATCTCTAAATGAGACAAGACTATCATCTCTAAATGATATAAAAGTGGCAAAGAGAGAATGGAGGGAAGGCCTATCCTTCTGGTCCCTGGGCACAGAACCAGCAGGGGGGGTAGGCATTCTATTTAAAGGCAAATGTAATTGTTAAAAAAATAATTGATGTTTCAATGGGCAGATGTCTAATATTATATATTTCATTTGAAAATAAATTGATTAGACTTATCAATGTGTATGGGCCACATACAATTTATGAAAGAAGATCATTATTGAAAGAAATCAAGCCATTCCTTTTCACATCCATCCCAATAATATTCGCAGGAGACTTTAATCAAGTCTTAGGAGAAAAGGATAGAACTGGCAAAATTAATAAATATGAAAGTTCATTTTTTAGAAACTTGATCTCTGATGCAGGCATGGAAGATGTGGCTACTTGCAATGGGAGGGAAGGCCTCCATACATACAGATGCGGTCAGAGAAGCAGTATGATAGACTTTATATTTGTTAAAAAAGGTGGAGTTCATTCTAACTTTAGAGAGATAGGAGTTGAATTCTCTGACCATGTGGGTTTGTACTTTCATTATGGTGCAGTGGGGGGTTTGGAGTTTGGAAAGGGTCTTTGGAGACTTGGCAAAGAGATACTAGAGGAGGAGGAGACGAAAGTTGCTTTTAAGGAATTTTTGGAATTGCAAAAAACCAGAATAGATTTTTTTGATTCTGTTGTGGATTGGTGGGACTCGGCTAAGGATTCTTTCCGTACCTTTTTTCGCTTCTACCTCTTTTAAAAAAGGGAGGGCCAGAGAAAAAGAGAGTCAATCTTTGAGAAGGAAACTTGAAATCTGTATTTCGAAAGGGGAAGGGGGAGAAAAAGTAAACCAGCTTAAGTATTTGTTGAGACAGCATCAGTATGACCGGTTTAAGTCCCTGGTTCTGGAGAGGGACTATGGGAAGTCTTGTTCCCCGGACCCTTTTCAGAATTGTAAGGAGAGTGTTAAGAGGAAACTGGTTGAAGGTCTTTATGACCCCCAGGGTAAGTTAGAAAATTCTAGGGAGGGTATCCTGGAGGTTGTGGAGACTTACTATGCTGAACTTTACAGAGAACAAGCTTTGGATGGAAAAAAGAATCAAGCTTCCCTAGAGGCGACCCCAGTCACTGACACTGCTAATTTGGACCTATCCCCTTTGGTATCAGAGATCACAGAGGAAGAAGTAAGACAGGCAATTGATAAACAACAGAAAGAGAAGGCCCCTGGACCAGATGGGTTCACCGCGGAATTTTATGTCACTTTTAAGGAAGATCTGTTTCCAGTGTTGGCCCAAGTCTTTAATGCATGCCTGTCAGAAAAACAACAGTCTCCATCTATGCAGTCTTCTTCTCTGATTCTGATATCAAAGGGGAAGGATTCGAGGCACATTGGGAATTGGAGGCCGATTGCCCTTCTTAATTGTGATAGGAAGATTCTGGCAAAAATACTTTCTCAGAGGTTGGGTGCGGTGGCAGGTCCTCTCTTATCTGCATCTCAATTCTGCTCAATAGAAGGTAGAAGTATTTTTGGGGCTATTCTTTCACTAAGGGAAGCACTGGAGAGATGTAAAGCTTGGAAGTGGGGTAGATACTTTCTGTCTTTAGACCAAGCTAAAGCCTTCGATAAAGTCAATCATGAATATCTATGGGCGGTTTTGCACAGATACGGTATTCCGGAACAATTCATAAACTGGATTAAAGTACTGAATAAAGAGGCAAAAAGCTTTCCATTGATTAATGGTTGGAAAGGCGAGGACTTTTCGGTGAAGGCTGGTGTGAGACAGGGGTGCCCTTTGAGCCCGCTCCTGTATGTTTTCTCTTTGGATCCTTTCTTGGGGAGACTGCAGGAGTGTGGGCTTGGGGGTTTTCCGTTTCCATTGGGCCAATCCTTTAAGTCCCTCGCCTATGCGGATGATATAACTCTAGTAATATCAAAACCTGAGGAGGAGGGAAAGGTTTTGGAGTATATCAGAAGCTACAATTTCTTTGTTGGCCCAGCTCCTCAGTGCTTGTTATTCTTTAGTATATCTTAGTATATCAGAAGCTACTCTGAGGCCTCAGGGTCTCAGATCAATCATGAAAAATCAGAAGCTTTTTGGAGTTTAGACGGGGAACCAAGTTTTAGACTTGCGAAATTCCCAGTAGCCTCAGATCTAGTTAAAATCTTAGGGATCAAATTTGGGAAGGGAGATCTTGATAAGGTAAATTGGGAAGAAAAACTGAATACTGGTCTGGCAAAAGTTCAGCGTTGGAAGGCTTGGAAGCTGACCTATAGAGAAAGGATTGACATTATAAAGACTTTCTTGATTCTGCTCTTCCTTTTCATCTCTTATGTCTTCTTGTTGCCAGAATCTTTCTATGCCCGGATCCAGAGCCTCTTCCTCCAAATGCTTTGGGGAAGTAGGCTCAACCCAGTAAAAAGTGGGATTACTTTCCTGCAGAAGAAAAAGGGAGGGTTGGACATGCCGTGTCCTGTGGTTTTCTTCTGCACTATCTTCCTAAAGTTTAACTTTGGAGGGGTGGTGCAGGGGAAAGAATCTCTGTGGGAAGTCAGTGTAAGAGATTGGGCATCACCTTTCATCAAAGATTGGCTACTCGGTGGTAGAGTGAAAGAGGTAAGGATAAGAGGAGGCCTTGTTCCCACTTATCTGCGACAAGCGGTTAAAACAGTAAAAAAAATGGAACATCAGTTCTGATGAATTAAGATCATTGCATAGAAAATTGCTCTATTGGAAAGTTATAGACTTACATTTTGCATCTCCAATAGGAGTAAAAGATTGCCCGGAAGAGAATTTGGCAGAAAGCATTAAGTTGCTTACACATAAAAGAATGCCAAGGAAATTTTGGGACACTGCATGGCTGTCGTTACAGGGCAAGATGTATGTGAGACGCAATTTAAAATACCTCAATGTGGTAGACAGAGAGTGTCCATGGGGATGTAAAGTGGATGAATCTCAAGAGCATTTTCTTGTAGATTGTCCAGTTTCTAGCTCATAAAGAGAAAAAGTGGCAAGACATATGAACCTAAATCTAATAAAAGATTTAGATTTTGCAGAATTTTCTTACGGAGTGGTCAAAGGTAATAGAACTGGTGGAAGAAAAAAAAACACTTTGTGCATCATTATTGCAGTAATACGATATCACCTGTGGCACATGAGGTGCAGAATGACTACAAGTCAGATTGAAATGTCAGTAGAAGCGGTAACAGAGGCAATCAGTAGAGATGTCACTTTTATTAAGTCAAAAGAATTTGAAATTTCAGAGACACATAAAAAAATGTGGGAAGGACTTTGTTTTTCTTGCTGAAATGTAATGTGAAAAATGTAATATGTGACTGATTGTAACTTTTTTCTAGTTTGATTTATTGTACATCTGTATATTTTTAAATAAAATTCCCTAACACAAGATAACAGCTGCCTGGTAGATCTAAGAACAAAACTCAATAGTAAAAACCCATGTCCCACTGAGACACATTTAATTACATTGAAAAGGAAAAACAGCAGCCTGCCAGAAAGCATTTCTCTCCTAAAGTGCAGGCACAAGTCACATGACCAGGGGCAGCTGGGAAATTGACAAAATGTCTAGCCCCATGTCTGATTTCAAAATTGAATATAAAAAAAATCTGTTTGCTCTTTTGAGAAATGGATTTCAGTGCAGAATTCTGCTGGAGTAGCACTATTAACTGATGCGTTTTGAAAAAAACATGTTTTCTGATGACAGGATCCCTTTAAGTAGAGAATGTACCATTAACAACCACCCTCTGTACCCGTTCCTGTAGCTAGTTTCCGATCCATGTGCAAACAAACGAGTTCATTAAGCCCAACAGACCTTAGTTTAGAAAGCAGTCATTTGTGGAGCACGGTATCAAACGCTTTGGCAAAATCCGAATAGATCACATCTACTGCTCCCCCTCTGTCCAGTATCTTACCTCATCATAAAAAGCAATCAGATTTGTCTGACATGACCTATCCTTCATAAAGCCATGCTGATTGCTGCTCACAATGTCATTCACTAGGACAAAATTTTGAATGTGATCCCTTAGCAAGCCTTCACATAAGCCATCAGTGCAGCTATGAATGAGCCATCAGTGCAGCTTTGGAGTGAGCCTGGGATCTTAGATTCCTCTTTTGTATACACTAAAGAAAAGAACTGATTTAGCACATTTGCCTGTATTTAGAACTGATTGCACACATTTGTATCTGTTACAACCATACTAGTACCATTATTTAAAGCAGCAACACTCTCAACCCGCATCTTTTTACTATTAATATACTTAAAAAAAATAAACTTTTTGGCTTTAGTATTCGCCTCAGCTGCAATGTGCTCCTCATTACCTTTCTTTGCCTGCCGGATTGCTGTTTTACAACATTTATTTTAGTGTTTACATTCATTAAATGCAGCTTCTGTCCAACAGACTTGTAGTTTCTAAATGCCTTTCTCATCTTTCCTATTAACTTTTTTACTTCTATATTAAGCCACATAGGGTGATTCTTTGTGCCTCTACATTTACTCCTTAAGGGAATAAATTGAGAACAGTAACAATTTAAAATGTTCTGTGTTTTAGATGAAAACATTATGCCCCAATCTATGCTCTGAAGGGCAGCCCTCAAGGCACTAAAATTAGCTTTTCTGAAATTCATGGTTTTTGTTATCCCAGTGTCCATTTGTTTTTTTGCACCAGCCATTAAAAGATATCACATTATGGTCACTATTACCCTGGGGTTTAATGACTTGCACATTTGCTATATATCTGGGTCATCAGAGATCACTATATCCAGAATAGCATTTTTTCTGGTTGGCTCCTCAACAACTTGTGCCATAAAATTGTCATGCAACAAGTTTATAAATTTGTTCCCAATAACTTTCCTGGCAGTACTGTTGCTCAATATATCCCCCATAATCATTACTTTCCCCAAAACTACCAGCCTTTTTTATTTGCATCAGGAGCTTAGCCTCCTCCTCCTCCTCACTTACATTAGGGGGTCTATGGCATACTCCTATAATTAATTTGCTGGACTCTTTACATCGGTGAAGAGCTCCACCCATAAGACTTCCACCCCCTCATTTTCTAACATCACCTCCTCCTTTATATTAGCTTTTAAAAATCCTGCCTAACAAACAGACATACCCCTCCTCCTTTTCTATTGCCTCTGTCCCTCCGAAATAAAGTATAGCTGCTGATATTAACTGCCCTGTCATGTGACTCATTCAGCCATATTTCGGCCACACCAATCACATCATATTTTCCTTCCAGCACCAGCACCTCCAGCTCTCCCATTTTACCAGTCAGACTTCTTGCGTTTGCAAACATACATTTAATACGAGTAATGGTACCATTTTGAACATATGATATGTGGTCCTCCCTGTCCCTAACAGAACCACTACCCAAATCTCCTCCCTCATTTTCCCTTCCTTTGCCCACTACTTCATCTAACCTGTCTTCCACAGAATCCTTTACTGAACCCCCCTATTCCTAGTTTAAAATCTCCTCCAACCATCTAGCTATTTTCTCCCCCAAAACAGCTGCACCATCATCACTGAGGTGCAGCTCATCCCTCATCTAACCTGCCTTCCACAGAATCCTTTAGTAAACCTTCTTCCCCCCCACTCCTAGTTTAAAATCTCCTCCAACCATCTAGTCATTTTCTCCCCCAAAACAGCTGTACTATCATCATTGAGGTGCAGCCCATGCCTAGCAATAAAGCCTGTAGCCGATTGAGAAAAAGGCCCAGTTCTCCAAAAACCCAAAACCCTCCTCTTTACACCAATCTTTCAGCCATGCATTAATCTCCCTTAGCTCCCACTGTCTTCTTAACATTGCTCGTGGCACAGGTAATATCTCGGAGAAAATTACCTCGCACTCAACTTAACACCTAGTTTTTTTAAATCATTTTTGAGAACTTCACCCCTCCTCTAACTTTGTCATTGGTACCTATGTGTAACAAGACCGCTGGGTCTTTCCCAGCCCCTCCCAATAAGTTGTCCACTTGTTTTTGGTACTTTGAGGGTACTAGTATTTTTGGAAAGAACAAGAGCTAATTTAGAAAAAGACAATGGGTGCAACTTACCAATGTATACAAGATGTATACAAGTTCCCTGTCAGTTCCAGAGTAGTTTTTCTGGTTGCCAACAGTACCTGCCACCATCAAAGCCTCTTTTCCTAACTTGACTAAAAAGGAGAAGAGTTTATGTGCAAACTAGGGCCAGATGAAATTTATTTATTTATTTATTTTGTACTTTGAGGGTACCTGTGTTTTGTTTCTAAACAAGGGGCAGATTGTTCACAATCCATGGACAGAACAATGGCTAATTTATAAGAAGACAGTGGTTCCCTGTCATTTTCAAAGCAAAAAATTCTGTGGACCTAAAAGGGTGTCCAATGTTTCATGTGAAGACTAGGACGATATTTTTCACAATTTAGGTATAATGTATGGGCTAATATAGGATGATCTACTAGGTGCCAACAGTAATCTTTAGGTTTTAAGACCCCCCCTTTTTTTTTACAGTGGCAATGGAGGCTCCTAAAGGGGTTGTTCACCTTATAACACTTTTTTTTTCCATTTCAGTTTGTTTCAGATAGCTTACGATAAATACAAACGTTTTTTCAAATTACTTTATTTGCTATGTGTGACTTGTTTTTTAATATTGAAGTGTAAAGTGTCATTTTACACCTTCTAAAGCAGCTTGGGGGGGTCACCGACCCTGTATACTGTTCTAAATTGAAACATTTAGTTGATATGTTCCTTATCTTTGTCCCTGATGAGCAGAATCTCTGAGTCTCCTTAAAGGCAGCTGATATACCAGAGACAGGAACATTAAACTTTAAACTTAGTAAAAGGATAAAAAAATGAAAAAAAGTAATTGTAACCGTCCCTAGATGAACTCCATGTCAGTACTCATCGGGATAGCCCCTCCTCCCTGCTCCCATTAGAAGAACCCTCCCAAAGCCTTTAAAAGGCCAACCACACCCACTTCCCAGCGTCTTTTTTTTCCTTCTCTTTTGCTTTTGGCTTTGTTCCCATTGGAAGCAAATTTTTCTTTTTAACCTTGGGAAAGCATTAGGCTTGCCCACAAGGCATCCTAGGGACAGGGGTTTTGGTCCATGGGACCTTTTGTTCCCCAGCACACTACCTTATATCTGGAGTCTTCTGAGCTTCAGCTTCCAGATCAGGTAAGGCACTGGTGTGCAATGTTGGCTACTCCTTGTCTTCCTGTGTTTCAGTTGCCTTCCTTTATTGCTGTCAGAGCATTTGGTGGCAGGTGCTTGTCCCCCCATCCGTGTGCCCTCCGACCTACCCAGACAGTGTCCGGTGGCAGTGGTGTGTGTGGCCCCAACACCCCATTTTTTACGGATGGGCGAGGGAAGCAGGCAGTTAGTTTAGGCATAATTAGTTAATGGCCTGAACCTTACTGCCTCCTGTTACTTTTGTTTTCTTTCATGTTTTAATGGGGGCAGGTTTATGGTCAGCTGCCTTCCTCAACAGTCTTTCCTAAGGTGGTTAAACTGCTTATGCAGACATTCCTCGCATAAGTTGCTCTGGTTTTCACCGTTAATTGAGTCTACCTCAATACAGGACCTTACACCGTGTAAGGAATTCTAACCCAATTTATGTCTCAGGTGCCCTTGTCCCTGTTCTTTTAGGATCTGTTTTCTGTTAAAACAGTTCTGACTGCTAGGCATTCTGATATGTAGATGTTTATGGTATATGCCTCGGTGCCTCATGGTACTTTGTATACCCTGCACTTGTTGTTATATTCTAAACAGGTCATACCAACAATTGGTCTGTTCTGGGTTACTCCTACCAAGTGTTTCTTACAGGTACCTTGCAATTTGCACTGAGACTAGGCATACATGTGATGGATGCTTCTTGGTTAGTAGGAGAGTAAGTATTTCAGCTTGCTGAATTCGCCATGTGCAGGAGGGCCTTTCTCTCTCTCTCTCTCTCTCTCTCTCTCTCTCTCTCTCTCTCTCTCTCTCTCTCTCCTGGAAGGGTGAAGTGGTTGTAATTGAACTCACTTGTTCCTCACTCTCTCTATAGTATAGTCTATACTATATGTGGCTATTCTTAGCCTCGTGAACTTATTCTAGGGTTTTCACCTGGTGTCTCTATATTAACTTATAGAGGCTGCATGATTGTGGACTGTCTAGTCAGTGTTATTCTATTCCTGATTACAGATTCTTCTTAAAGTGTATTCCCTCCCATTGGGAAAATCGTAACTTGCTACATCCCAATGAGTACTGACATGGAGTTCGTCTAGGGAAAAAGGAAGATTATTTCATACTTACCGTGATCTTCCTTTCCTGGACGAACTCCATGTCAGTACAGCCCGCCCTTTTTCCGGTAATTTGAGAGCTTGTTACAAAGACATAGTTACATAGTTTCATAGTTAAATTGGGATTTGAAAAAAGACAAAGTCCATCAAGTCCAACCCCTCCAAATGAAAACCCAGCATCCATACACACACCCCTCCCTAATTTCACACAAATTATATATACCCATACCTATACTAACAATAGAGTTTAGGATCACAATAGCCTTTAATATTCTGTCTGTCCCCAAAAAATCATACAAGCCATTCTTAAAGGCATTAACCGAATCAGCCATCACAATATCACCTGGCAGTGCATTCCACAACCTCACTGTCCTGACTGTGAAGAACCCCCTACGTTGCTTCAAATGAAAGTTATTTTCTCCTAGTCTGAAGGGGTGGCCTCTGGTACAGTGATCCTCTTTATGGGTAAAAAGGTCCCCTGCTATTTGTCTATAATGTCCTCTAATGTACTTGTAAAGTGCAATCATGTCCCCTCGCAAGTGCTTTTTTTCCAGAGAAAACAATCCCAACCTTGACAGTCTACCGTCATAATTTAAGTCTTCCACACCTCTAACCAGTTTAGTTGCACGTCTCTGCACTCTCTCCAGCTCATTTATATCCCTCTTAAGGACTGGAGTCCAAAACTGCACTGCATACTCCAGATGAGGCCTTACCAGGGACCTATAAAGAGGCATAATTATGTTTTCATCCCTTGAGTTAATGCCCTTTTTTATGCAAGACAGAACTTTATTTGCTTTAGTAGCCACAGAATTACACTTCCCAGAATTAGACAACTTGTTATCTACAAAAACCCCTAGATCCTTCTCATTTAAGGAAACTCCCAACACACTGCCATTTAGTGTATAACTTGCATTTATATTATTTTTGCCAAAGTGCATAACCTTGCATTTATCAACATTGAACCTCATTTTCCAGTTTGCTGCCCAGTTTTCCAACTTAGACAAATCACTCTGCAAAGTGGCAGCATCCTGCATGGAACCTATAGTTCTGCACAATTTAGTATCATCTGCAAAAATATAAACAGTACTTTCAATGCCCACCTCCAGGTCATTAATAAACAAGTTGAAAAGCAAGGGACCTAGTACAGAGCCCTGCGGTACTCCACTAACAACACTGGTCCAATTGGAAAATGTTTACCACCACTCTTTGTAGTCTATCTTTTAGCCAGTTCTCTATCCAGGTACAAATACTATGTTCCAGGCCAACATTCCTTAATTTAACCAGTAACCTTTTGTGTGGCACTGTATCAAATGCTTTAGCAAAGTAAATCACATCCACTGCCATCCCAGAATCGAGGTCCCTGCTTACCTTCTCATTAAAAGAAATTAAGTTAGTCTGGTAAGATCTATTACGCATAAAACCATGCTGGCATACACTCATAGTATTATGATTTGCTATAAAGTCCAGAATCGTATCCTTTAATAACCCTTCAAAAAGCTTTCCTACTATGGACGTCAGACTAACTGGTTCCTCATTTGTGTAGACAGACGAAAAATATGAATTCAGAATCTGCGCTTTTATTTTGTTTTCATCAACCAGCTGACCCCCCTCTGAAACTAAAGGTCCCACCCCTTCCTGCTTCATTTTTTTTACTATTAACATATTTAAAAAATTATTTTGGATTCTTTTTACTGCTTGCTGCAATATGGGAAGACACCAGTAAGTGGGTGTGGTTGGCCTTTTAAAGACTTGGGGAGGTTCCTTCTAATGGGAGCAGGGAGGAGGGGCTATCCCGATGAGTACTGACTTGGAGTTCGTCCAGGAAAGGACGATCACGTTAAAGGAACAGTAACACCAAAAAATGTAAGTGTTTTAAAGTAATGAAAATATCATGTACTGTTGCCCTGCACAAGTAAAAGTGATCTGTTTGCTTCAGAAACACTACTATAGTTCATATAAACAAGCTGCTGTGGAGCAATGGCGGAAATTGAAAAACGGCTATATGGCACAGGATAACTAATGGATAAAAGATAACACCATTAGAAAGACCGAGCTTATGTGCTATTTGCTGTGTAACCCGAGCCTTTTCTATTTTGAATGGCTGCCCCCATAGCTACACAGCAGCTTATTTATATAAACAATGGTAGTGTTTCTGAAGCAAACACATCAGTTTTACCAGTGCAGGGCAACACTGCATTATATTTTCATCACTTTAAAACACTTTTATTTTTTGACGTTACTGTTCCTTTAAGAATGAAATAATCTTCCTTTATTTCTGTTGAACAATCAGAAAACAATTGAACTGAAAAAAAAGTGTTTGGAAGGTAAACAGCCCCTTTAAAGATTTTTCCTGGTTGCTAACATTGCCTACCACCATCAGAGTATTTTCTCCCAATTTAATGAATAAGGAAATAGTTTTTGTACAAACTAGGTCCAGATGAAATTAACTTTTAGTATGTAATAGAATGGCCTATTCCTAGCAACTTTGCTACTGGTTTTCCTTTTTTGTAATAGTTTTTTAATTATTTGCCATTCTCTTCTGACTTTTTCCAGCTTTCAAATGGGGGTCACTGACCCCAGCAGCAAAAGAACTATTGCTCTGTGAGGCTACAATTTTATTGCCCAGAATAATCACTTACATTCTGATACATTTGTAACTAATAAGATAATCAGGTCTCTTGAACAAACTGTGACTTTCCGCTTAAAGGGCAATTTCACCTTCATTAGCAAAACTGTAATAACACATAAAACATCACCCTAAAACCCTCAGAAACGTGTTCAAACTTTCCATAACCTGCCAAATTTTGTAAAATGGACATGGTATTTAGGAGGTATGGCCACAAAATGTTTATGGTCAAAAAATCATGCAGGTCTTTTGGTTCCTCTTCTCATTTTTCAAATTTTGGGAGGTGTGATGCAGGCCCACTCCTGTTCATATTCCCATTTCTTGTTCAACCTACTGGTAAAACCAGACAGCTGCTGAAATGCCAAGTTGGACAGAGCAGCCAAACAAAAACTAAATAACTGAAAACCATAAAAAAATAAAATATGGAGACAAATTGCTTCATTAACCTGTTAAGTGCCAGCTGAATTTCACATCTCCTTTGCACTCTGTGCTGAATGTTTTTTGAACGTTTCGTGCTCTTTTTAGGGGAATTTCCTGGGAAAAACATTTAGTTTAGCTAGGAAAATTACACATTTATTTATTTTTTTCAGGAGTTTTTATGAATTTCTACTTCTGGTACAATATTTAGAGCTCTACAGTCATATGTGATATGTCATATATGAAAGTTTGAACCCTTTAAAATGTGCTATATTTTTATATGAATATATCATCTGATTTTCACACAAGTCCTAAAAGTAGATGAAGAAAACCTAGTTAAACAAATGAAAAAAAAATTATAATATTTGGTCATGTATTTATTGAAAAAAAAGGTCCAATAACATATATTTGTGTGGCCAGTGAATCATGAAGTAAGTAAATCATGCTCTCATAACTGCAACAAAATGTTTGCGGTAACTGTTGATCAGTCTTTCTCACTTTTTCTCCTCATTTAAAGCCAAAAAGTTCTGAATTTGGCTTCATCCCTGCACAAAAAATTCTTCCAGTATCCTTCTTGTTTGTCCACATGATCTCTAGCAAACTGTAGACGGTTAGCAATATTTTTGGGGTAGAGCAGTGGCTTTCTCTCAGCTACCCTGCCATACACATCATTGCTGTTCAGTCTTCTCCTGGTGGACTCATGAACATCAACATTCGCAAATGTAAGACAGGCTTTCAGTTTTAAGTTACTCAGGGTTCCATTGTAACTTATAAAACTATTAGATGCCTTGCAGTTGGAGTTATTGATTGGTGGAGTCCAAACTCTTTAGAGATAGTTGTATAACCTTTCCCAGCTTTATGGGCATCAACAACTTTTTTTATGAGGTCCTCAGACACCTCCATTGTTCAAGCCATGATACACATCCACAAATGTGTTGTATGTGTGATCAGGATCAAGGTCTCTAACTCACATCTGTTTGTCATCAACACCAGACTCTGATTTCATCTTCAAATTATATGATAATCCTAAGGATTCACTTACTTTTGGCACACGCAGATATGTTATTGCATACTTTTTAATACATACAGTATATACAAGTATTTATTTCTTTTCATTTATTTAACTAGATTTTTTTCATCTAATTTAAGCACTTGCTTGCAAATGAGATGATGGTTCAGGTCACATTCATATAAAATATAGAAAATTTTAAAGGGTTCACAAACTTTCAAGCAATGCTGTAATTACCAACAAAATAAAAAATGACTATTATTCACGATATAAAGATTTATACTAGAAAAATATTTTATTTTATGCATGAAAATACAACTAGTTTGGAAAGCTTTATGTCTCTTGAATGTGCCAGTACCAGATGTATAGTTTTAGGGCGATTTATGACATCTATAGATCAATAACTTTATGGCAGATAACCCCATACTTTAGATTCCCAAGACCAATCCTGAAAATGCCTCAACTTCCACTTTCCAGCCTCATATCTTCCACATATCAGGTACCAAGAAAAAAAAAAATGGCAGGGGCCACCAACCAGTTTGATGACCATTGTACATACGATTACCCAAGTATCTGGCATGTAGAGACCCCAAAGTGAAGTTAGTGCATGCAAATTGTCCTGGAGGTTACCTCGACTTCTGAAAAAGCAACACATTTACTGCAATTTATGTGGGGAGAATACACAAAAACGAGTTTTATTTCTGGAAAGTACACATTACCCAAAATGGCTACCACATCTTTCTACTCCAACCTGTGAGTCGCAAAGCTTTACAATCTTAGCGTTTTTGAAATTTGCCTCAAAGCTTCCATTTTCCAGCATCTTATCTTCCACATATCATTAAGTACTAAGAAAAAAGAACAACCAAGAAAAAAAAACATCCTCAATATAAATGCCGTTGTTAACCAAGCAATTTGATGCCCAATGTGCATAGGATAAGTATCTGGCACTTAAAAATCCCAAAATGAAATTAGAGCATACCATTGTCCTAGAATCTAGCATACTCATTATTATTATGTTGGCTTTGATTATTATTATTAGCGCCCCCCGGTTTTGTAAACGCTACTCCTCCTACAGTTTTAGGGGTACAAGCGCCAAACTTTCCACACCTATTCGCCTTATAGTACGTTGCTTGTGCTTTAGTAAGCGATCCCACCCACTGCACCCGTGCGGCGGATCACCGAAGACGCCGTTTTTCGTATTGACTTTGACAGGGAAAATTTTCAAATCGCTGCCGCTCGTACAGTTTTGAAGCTACACTCCCCAAACTCAGACCACATATTGTTGGTGCCACCCCGAATAAAAATATGTATTTTGGGGGGGCACCCCAAAGTGGGCGGAGCTACCAACAGCCAATGAAATTTTAGCAATTTTCTAAACGCTACTCCTCCCAGAGTTTTATTATTATTTTTTAGTATTATTACGGCGTAAATGCCAAGTGTCCCAAACTCAGCACAATTACTCACTGGGTGACTGTGGTCAAAATTTAGGAAAAGTGGGCAGAGCCAATAACAGCCAATCAGATTTTACCTATTGACTTCAATGTAAAAGTTTCAAATACTGCCATTCTCACAGTTTTAAAGCCAGAGGCCCCAAACTTGGTACAGACCATGACTGGGTGACTGGGGTTAAAATTCGGAAAACTGGGTGGAGCTTAAAACAGCCAATCAAATGTTACCTATTGCTAATCAATGTCAATATATAAGTTGCTGCCATTCTTTCACAGTTAATGGCAGGGACATCAAACTTGGCACAGGCGGTCACAGGGGGACTGGGGTTCAAATTTTAAAAGTGGGTGGAGCCAAAAACAGCCAATCAGGTTTTTTGGATTGATTTTAATGGTACAATTTGATCTGCTTCAATTTTCACAGTTTTAAACCAGATTCTACCAACTTTGTGTACTCTCTATGCACCAGGGGCGACTGGCCCCAACACCTCTTGCGTTTCAAAGCCAACATCTTGTGGTTTCTTCAGAAACGACACCATCTAGTTATTATGTTGGCTTTGAAAAAGCCAACATCTTGATCTACTAGTTCAGCTCGTTCTTATTATGTTGGCTTTGAAAAAGCCAACATCTTGATCTACTAGTTCAGCTCGTTCTTATTCTTATTATGTTGGCTTTGAAAAAGCCAACATCTTGATCTACTAGTTCTTATTATTATTAGCGCCCCCCGGTTTTCTAAACGCTACTCCTCCTACAGTTTTAGGGGTAAAAGCGCCAAACTTTCCACACCTATTCGCCTTATAGCAAAGTACGTTGCTTGTGCTTTAGTAAGCGATCCCACCCACTGCCCCCGTGCGGCGGACCACCGAAGACGCCGTTTTTCGTATTGACTTTGACAGGGAAAATTTTCAAATCAATGCCGCTCGTACAGTTTTGAAGCTACACTCCCCAAACTCGGACCGCATATTGTTGGTGCCACCCCGAATAAAAATATCTATTTTGGGGGGGCACCCCAAAGTGGGCGGAGCTACCAACAGCCAATGAAATTTTAGCAATTTTCTAAACGCTACTCCTCCCAGAGTTTTAGGAGTACAATTATGAAACTTTGCACACTTGTTCGGCTCATACCCGAATAGGTTGCTTGTGCTCTATTAAGCAATCCCACCCTCCGTGGCCCTGTGGCGGCCCCCCAAAGACCCCATTTTTTCCCATAGACTTTAATTGGAAAATTTGAAACTTTTGCCACTCGTACAGCATTAAAGTTACACTCACCAAACTTGGGTCACTTAGTCATGGGGTCAACCTGAAAAGTTCTGTCACATTTTGGGGACTCCAAAAAGTGGGCGGAGCAACAAACAGCCAATCAGATTTTCCCTATTGACTTCAATGAGAAAATGGCCAACACTGTCATTCCCACAATGTTAAAGCCAGAGACCCAAAACTTGGCACCATGGGTCACTGGGGTTAAAATTTTGAAAAGTGGGCGGAGTCTACCACAGCCAATCAAATATTAGCCATTTGTTTCAATGGGAAAAGTTAAAACTGTCGCCGCTCTTAGATTGTTCATGGGAGGGTCCTCAAACTTGGCACAGTTGGTCCCTGGAGGACCGGGATCAAAATCTGGAAAAGTGGGTGGAGCCAAAAACAACCAATCAGATTTCTTTGATGATTTCAATGTGAAAAATTTAAATTGCTGCCATTTGCACATTATTGATGTCATGGACCTCGAATATCACAAATGTGCTCACTGGGTGTTTGCACTTCAAAGTTAGGAAAAGTGGGTGGAGCCACCAACAACCAATCAAATGTCATTCATTGATTTTCAAGAGAAAAACATAAAACTGCTGCCATTTTTACAGGTTAAATGTCATGATTCCGAAACCTTAAAGTGTTAGTCACTTGGTGACTCTGGTTCAGAATTAGGAAAAAAAGGGGGCGGGGCAACAACAGCCAATCGGACTTCAGCCATTGACCTTAATGAAAAACGCCAAATTGCTGCTATTATTACGGCGTCCATGCCAAGTGTCCCAAACTCAGCACAATTACTCACTGGGTGACTGTGGTCAAAATTTAGGAAAAGTGGGCGGAGCCAATAACAGCCAATCAGATTTTACCTATTGACTTCAATGTAAAAGTTTCAAATACTGCCATTCTCACAGTTTTAAAGCCAGAGGCCCCAAACTTGGTACAGACCATGACTGGGTGACTGGGGTTAAAATTTGGAAAACTGGGTGGAGCTTAAAACAGCCAATCAAATGTTACCTATTGCTAATCAATGTCAATATATAAGTTGCTGCCATTCTTTCACAGTTAATGGCAGGGACATCAAACTTGGCACAGTCGGTCACAGGGGGACTGGGGTTCAAATTTTAAAAGTGGGTGGAGCCAAAAACAGCCAATCAGGTTTTTTGGATTGATTTTAATGGTACCATTTGATCTGCTTCAATTTTCACAGTTTTAAACCAGATTCTACCAACTTTGTGTACTCTCTATGCACCAGGGGCGACTGGCCCCAACACCTCTTGCGTTTCAAAGCCAACATCTTGTGGTTTCTTCAGAAACGACACCATCTAGTTCTTATTATGTTGGCTTTGAAAAAGCCAACATCTTGATCTACTAGTTCAGCTCGTTATGTTGGCTTTGAAAAAGCCAACATCTTGATCTACTAGTTCAGCTCGTTCTTATTATGTTGGCTTTGAAGAAGCCAACATACTGTTCTACTAGTTCAGCTCGTTCTTCTTATTCTTATTATTATTAGCGCCCCCCGGTTTTCTAAACGCTACTCCTCCTACAGTTTTCAGGGTACAAGCGCCAAACTTTCCACACCTATTCGCCTGATAGCAAAGTACGTTGCTTGTGCTTTAGTAAGCGATCCCACCCACTGCGCCCGTGCGGCGGACCACCAAAGAAGCCTTTTTTCGTATTGACTTTGACAGGGAAAATGTTCAAGTCGCTGCCGCTCGTACAGTTTTGAAGCTACACTCCCCAAACTCGGACCGCATATTGTTGGTGCCACCCCGAATAAAAATATGTATTTTTGGGGGGGCACCCCAAAGTGGGCGGGGCTACCAACAGCCAATGAAATTTTAGCAATTTTCTAAACGCTACTCCTCCCAGAGTTTTAGGAGTACAATTATGAAACTTTGCACACTTGTTGGGCTCATACCCGAATAGGTTGCTTGTGCTCTGTTAAGCAATCCCACCCTCCGTGGCCCTGTGGCGGCCCCCCAAAGACCCCATTTTTTCCCATAGACTTTCATTGGAAAATTTGAAACTTTTGCCACTCGTACAGCATTAAAGTTACACTCACCAAACTTGGGTCACTTAGTCATGGGGTCAACCTGAAAAGTTCTGTCACATTTTGGGGACTCCAAAAAGTGGGCGGAGCAACAAACAGCCAATCAGATTTTCCCTATTGACTTCAATGAGAAAATGTCAAACACTGTCATTCCCACAGTGTTAAAGCCAGAGACCCCAAACTTCTCACCATGGGTCACTGGGGTTAGAATTTGGAAAAGTGGGCAGAGTCTACCACAGCCAATCAAATATTAGCCATTTGTTTCAATGGGAAAAGTTAAAACTGTCGCCGCTCTTAGATTGTTCATGGGAGGGTCCTCAAACTTGGCACAGTTGGTCCCTGGAGGACCGGGATCAAAATCTGGAAAAGTGGGTGGAGCCAAAAACAACCAATCAGATTTCTTTGATGATTTCAATGTGAAAAATTTAAATTGCTGCCATTTGCACATTATTGATGTCATGGACCTCGAATATCACAAATGTGCTCACTGGGTGTTTGCACTTCAAAGTTAGGAAAAGTGGGTGGAGCCACCAACAACCAATCAAATGTCATTCATTGATTTTCAAGAGAAAAACATAAAACTGCTGCCATTTTTACAGGTTAAATGTCATGATTCCGAAACCTTAAAGTGTTAGTCACTTGGTGACTCTGGTTCAGAATTAGGAAAAAAAGGGGGCGGGGCAACAACAGCCAATCGGACTTCAGCCATTGACCTTAATGAAAAACGCCAAATTGCTGCTATTATTACGGCGTCCATGCCAAGTGTCCCAAACTCAGCACAATTACTCACTGGGTGACTGTGGTCAAAATTTAGGAAAAGTGGGCGGAGCCAATAACAGCCAATCAGATTTTACCTATTGACTTCAATGTAAAAGTTTCAAATACTGCCATTCTCACAGTTTTAAAAGCCAGAGGCCCCAAACTTGGTACAGACCATGACTGGGTGACTGGGGTTAAAATTCGGAAAACTGGGTGGAGCTTAAAACAGCCAATCAAATGTTACCTATTGCTAATCAATGTCAATATATAAGTTGCTGCCATTCTTTCAGAGTTAATGGCAGGGACATCAAACTTGGCACAGTCGGTCACAGGGGGACTGGGGTTCAAATTTTAAAAGTGGGTGGAGCCAAAAACAGCCAATCAGGTTTTTTGGATTGATTTTAATGGTACCATTTGATCTGCTTCAATTTTCACAGTTTTAAACCAGATTCTACCAACTTTGTGTACTCTCTATGCACCAGGGGCGACTGGCCCCAACACCTCTTGCGTTTCAAAGCCAACATCTTGTGGTTTCTTCAGAAACGACACCATCTAGTTCTTATTATGTTGGCTTTGAAAAAGCCAACATCTTGATCTACTAGTTCAGCTCGTTATGTTGGCTTTGAAAAAGCCAACATCTTGATCTACTAGTTCAGCTCGTTCTTATTATGTTGGCTTTGAAGAAGCCAACATACTGTTCTACTAGTTCAGCTCGTTCTTCTTATTCTTATTATTATTAGCGCCCCCCGGTTTTCTAAACGCTACTCCTCCTACAGTTTTCAGGGTACAAGCGCCAAACTTTCCACACCTATTCGCCTGATAGCAAAGTACGTTGCTTGTGCTTTAGTAAGCGATCCCACCCACTGCGCCCGTGCGGCGGACCACCAAAGAAGCCTTTTTTCGTATTGACTTTGACAGGGAAAATGTTCAAATCGCTGCCGCTCGTACAGTTTTGAAGCTACACTCCCCAAACTCGGACCGCATATTGTTGGTGCCACCCCGAATAAAAATATGTATTTTTGGGGGGGCACCCCAAAGTGGGCGGAGCTACCAACAGCCAATGAAATTTTAGCAATTTTCTAAACGCTACTCCTCCCAGAGTTTTAGGAGTACAATTATGAAATTTTGCACACTTGTTGGGCTCATACCCGAATAGGTTGCTTGTGCTCTGTTAAGCAATCCCACCCTCCGTGGCCCTGTGGCGGCCCCCCAAAGACCCCATTTTTTCCCATAGAATTTCATTGGAAAATTTGAAACTTTTGCCACTCGTACAGCATTAAAGTTACACTCACCAAACTTGGGTCACTTAGTCATGGGGTCAACCTGAAAAGTTCTGTCACATTTTGGGGACTCCAAAAAGTGGGCGGAGCAACAAACAGCCAATCAGATTTTCCCTATTGACTTCAATGAGAAAATGTCAAACACTGTCATTCCCACAGTGTTAAAGCCAGAGACCCCAAACTTCTCACCATGGGTCACTGGGGTTAGAATTTGGAAAAGTGGGCAGAGTCTACCACAGCCAATCAAATATTAGCCATTTGTTTCAATGGGAAAAGTTAAAACTGTCGCCGCTCTTAGATTGTTCATGGGAGGGTCCTCAAACTTGGCACAGTTGGTCACTGGAGGACCGGGATCAAAATCTGGAAAAGTGGGTGGAGCCAAAAACAACCAATCAGATTTCTTTGATGATTTCAATGGGAAAAATTAAAATTGCTGCCATTTGCACATTATTGCTGTCATGGACCTCAAATATCACAAATGTGGTCACTGGGTGTTTGCACTTCAAAGTTAGGAAAAGTGGGTGGAGCCACCAACAACCAATCAAATGTCATTCATTGATTTTCAAGAGAAAAACATAAAACTGCTGCCATTTTTACAGGTTTAATGTCATGATTCCGAAACCTTAAAGTGTTAGTCACTTGGTGACTCTGGTTCAGAATTAGGAAAAAAAGGGGGCGGGGCAACAACAGCCAATCGGACTTCAGCCATTGACCTTAATGAAAAACGCCAAATTGCTGCTATTATTATGGCGTCCATGCCAAGTGTCCCAAACTCAGCACAATTACTCACTGGGTGACTGTGGTCAAAATTTAGGAAAAGTGGGCGGAGCCAATAACAGCCAATCAGATTTTACCTATTGACTTCAATGTAAAAGTTTCAAATACTGCCATTCTCACAGTTTTAAAGCCAGAGGCCCCAAACTTGGTACAGACCATGACTGGGTGACTGGGGTTAAAATTCGGAAAACTGGGTGGAGCTTAAAACAGCCAATCAAATGTTACCTATTGCTAATCAATGTCAATATATAAGTTGCTGCCATTCTTTCAGAGTTAATGGCAGGGACATCAAACTTGGCACAGTCGGTCACAGGGGGACTGGGGTTCAAATTTTAAAAGTGGGTGGAGCCAAAAACAGCCAATCAGGTTTTTTGGATTGATTTTAATGGTACCATTTGATCTGCTTCAATTTTCACAGTTTTAAACCAGATTCTACCAACTTTGTGTACTCTCTATGCACCAGGGGCGACTGGCCCCAACACCTCTTGCGTTTCAAAGCCAACATCTTGTGGTTTCTTCAGAAACGACACCATCTAGTTCTTATTATGTTGGCTTTGAAAAAGCCAACATCTTGATCTACTAGTTCAGCTCGTTATGTTGGCTTTGAAAAAGCCAACATCTTGATCTACTAGTTCAGCTCGTTCTTATTATGTTGGCTTTGAAGAAGCCAACATACTGTTCTACTAGTTCAGCTCGTTCTTCTTATTCTTATTATTATTAGCGCCCCCCGGTTTTCTAAACGCTACTCCTCCTACAGTTTTCAGGGTACAAGCGCCAAACTTTCCACACCTATTCGCCTGATAGCAAAGTACGTTGCTTGTGCTTTAGTAAGCGATCCCACCCACTGCGCCCGTGCGGCGGACCACCAAAGAAGCCTTTTTTCGTATTGACTTTGACAGGGAAAATGTTCAAATCGCTGCCGCTCGTACAGTTTTGAAGCTACACTCCCCAAACTCGGACCGCATATTGTTGGTGCCACCCCGAATAAAAATATGTATTTTTGGGGGGGCACCCCAAAGTGGGCGGAGCTACCAACAGCCAATGAAATTTTAGCAATTTTCTAAACGCTACTCCTCCCAGAGTTTTAGGAGTACAATTATGAAATTTTGCACACTTGTTGGGCTCATACCCGAATAGGTTGCTTGTGCTCTGTTAAGCAATCCCACCCTCCGTGGCCCTGTGGCGGCCCCCCAAAGACCCCATTTTTTCCCATAGAATTTCATTGGAAAATTTGAAACTTTTGCCACTCGTACAGCATTAAAGTTACACTCACCAAACTTGGGTCACTTAGTCATGGGGTCAACCTGAAAAGTTCTGTCACATTTTGGGGACTCCAAAAAGTGGGCGGAGCAACAAACAGCCAATCAGATTTTCCCTATTGACTTCAATGAGAAAATGTCAAACACTGTCATTCCCACAGTGTTAAAGCCAGAGACCCCAAACTTCTCACCATGGGTCACTGGGGTTAGAATTTGGAAAAGTGGGCAGAGTCTACCACAGCCAATCAAATATTAGCCATTTGTTTCAATGGGAAAAGTTAAAACTGTCGCCGCTCTTAGATTGTTCATGGGAGGGTCCTCAAACTTGGCACAGTTGGTCACTGGAGGACCGGGATCAAAATCTGGAAAAGTGGGTGGAGCCAAAAACAACCAATCAGATTTCTTTGATGATTTCAATGGGAAAAATTAAAATTGCTGCCATTTGCACATTATTGCTGTCATGGACCTCAAATATCACAAATGTGGTCACTGGGTGTTTGCACTTCAAAGTTAGGAAAAGTGGGTGGAGCCACCAACAACCAATCAAATGTCATTCATTGATTTTCAAGAGAAAAACATAAAACTGCTGCCATTTTTACAGGTTTAATGTCATGATTCCGAAACCTTAAAGTGTTAGTCACTTGGTGACTCTGGTTCAGAATTAGGAAAAAAAGGGGGCGGGGCAACAACAGCCAATCGGACTTCAGCCATTGACCTTAATGAAAAACGCCAAATTGCTGCTATTATTATGGCGTCCATGCCAAGTGTCCCAAACTCAGCACAATTACTCACTGGGTGACTGTGGTCAAAATTTAGGAAAAGTGGGCGGAGCCAATAACAGCCAATCAGATTTTACCTATTGACTTCAATGTAAAAGTTTCAAATACTACCATTCTCACAGTTTTAAAGCCAGAGGCCCCAAACTTGGTACAGACCATGACTGGGTGACTGGGGTTAAAATTCGGAAAACTGGGTGGAGCTTAAAACAGCCAATCAAATGTTACCTATTGCTAATCAATGTCAATATATAAGTTGCTGCCATTCTTTCACAGTTAATGGCAGGGACATCAAACTTGGCACAGTCGGTCACAGGGGGACTGGGATTCAAATTTTAAAAGTGGGTGGAGCCAAAAACAGCCAATCAGGTTTTTTGGATTGATTTTAATGGTACAATTTGATCTGCTTCAATTTTCACCGTTTTAAACCAGATTCTACCAACTTTGTGTACTCTCTATGCACCAGGGGCGACTGGCCCCAACACCTCTTGCGTTTCAAAGCCAACATCTTGTGGTTTATTCAGAATCGACACCATCTAGTTATGTTGGCTTTGAAGAAGCCAACATACTGTTCTACTAGTTCAGCTCGTTATGTTGGCTATGAAATAGCCAACATACTGTTCTTCGAGTTCAGCTCGTTCTTCTTCTTATTATTATGTTGGCTATGAAATAGCCAACATACTGTTCTTCGAGTTCAGCTCGTTCTTCTTCTTATTATTAGTGGTGCTTGCGAAGCAAAGCATCACTACTGTTATCTTGCAAACTTATTTTTTAGTGGTGCTTGCGAAGCAAAGCATCACTACTGTTATCTTGCAAACTTATTTTTATTCTTCTTCCGTATGAAAGTTTGGCGCGTAACTAGTCCCGCACCGTTTGTCCTAGACCCATGAATGAGGTGTCAAATCGTGCGGCTTAATCGGGAATGGGGTGGTATGACTTTTCTAAGGGGTGGGTGGTTAATTGCCCCTTGCGGGGGCAATTAACCAACCCGAAAAGTCCCATAGATTAACATTGAGGCCAACTTTTGACGGATTCTAGCGCAGAGAGGGAATCTTGTAGAAACGTTAAATTTACCACATTTGAAGAGGTTTGCGACCTGTGTCAGATGATACCCCACACGAGGGTATAAGTTTTACCCCCGGGGCAGGAGAGGTCCCCAAATTTGCCCCATTGACTTATAATGGGGAATTTATCGAATAATTAGTTTGTCGCAGACCCATGAATGAGGTGTCAAACCGTTCAGCTTATTCGGGAATGGGGTGTTGTGACTTTTCTGTCCTATTTTGGGGACCCAAAAAAGTGAGCGGAGCCGCAAACAACCAATCAGATTTTCCCTATTGACTTCAATGAGAAAATGTAAACAGCTGTAATTCTCAAAGTAATAAAGCCAGAGCTCCCAAACTTGGCACCGTGGGTCACTGGGTGACTGCAGCCAAAATTTACAAAAAGTGGGCGGAGTCTACAACAGCCAATCAAATTTCAGCCATTCAATTAAATAGGAAAATTTTAAACTGCTGCCGCTCTTAGACGGTTAATGGCAGGGTCCTCAAACTTGGCACAGTTGGTCACTGGGGGACTGGGATTAAAATTAAGAAAAGTGGGTGGAGCCAAAACCAACCAATCAGATTTCTTTGATTGGTTTTAATGGGAAAAATTAAGAAGGCTGCCATTCTCTCAGTATTGATGTCAGGGACCTTGAATATCACAAATGTGGTTGCTGGGGGTTTCCACTTCAAGTTTAGAAAAAGTGGGCGGAGCCACCAACAACCAATCAAATTTCATTCATTGATTTTCAATAGAAAAAAATAGAAATGCTGCCATTTTTACACATTAAATGACAGCATTCCCAAACTTTGGTATGTTAGTCACTGAGTGACTGTGGTTCACAATTAGGAAAAAAAGGGGCGGGGCAACAACAGCCAATCAGATTTGGGCCTGAGTTTTGCCACGGCAAGCACCACCCACATTTTCTTCAGGAAATGTACCTCTCTAGTTATTATTATTATTATTAAAATTATTATTATTATTGGCGAACCCCATTTTCTAAACGCTACTCCTCCTACAGTTTTAGGGGTGCAAGCGCCAAACTTTCCACACTTATTCCTCTTATAGCAAAGTACGTTGCTTGTGCTTTAATAAGCGATCCCACCCACCCCGCCCCTGTGGCGACCCCCCGACGACCCCTTTTTTCCCATTGACTTTGACAGGGAAAAATTTCAAATCGCCGCCACTCGTACAGTTTTGAAGATACAGTCCCCAAACTCGGACCACATATTGTTGATGTCACCCCGAATAAAAATAAGTATTTTGGGGGGGCACCCCAAAGTGGGCAGAGCTACCAACGGCCAATGAAAATTTAGCAATTTTCTATACGCTACTCCTCCCAGAGGTTTAGGAGTACAATTATGATACTTTGTACACTTGTTCGGCTCATACCCGAATAGGTTGCTTGTGCTTTGTTAAGTGATCCCACCCTCTGTGCCCCTGTGGCGACCCCCCGACGACCCCATTTTTCCCCATAGACTTTCATTGGAAAACTTGAAACTTTTGCCACTTGTACAGCTTTGAAGTTACACTCACCAAACTTGGGTCATTTAGTCATGAGGTGAAGCTGAAAAATTCTGTCCTATTTTGGGGACCCACCCCGCCCCTGTGGCGACCCCCCGACGACCCCTTTTTTCCCATTGAGATTGACAGGGAAAAATTTCAAATCGCTGCCACTTGTACAGTTTTGAAGATACAGTCCCCAAACTCGGACCACATATAGTTGATGTCACCCCGAATAAAAATAAGTATTTTGGGGGGGCACCCCAAAGTGGGCGGAGCTACCAACGCCCAATGAAAATTGAGCAATTTTCTAAACGCTACTCCTCCCAGAGTTTTAGGAGTACAATTATGAAACTTTGCACACTTGTTCAACTCATACTCGAATAGGTTGCTTGTGCTTTGTTAAGCGATCTTAACCTCCGTGCCCCTGTGGCGACCCCCCGACGACCCCTTTTTTCCCCATAGACTTTCATTGGAAAACTTGAAACTTTTGCCACTTGTACAGCTTTGAAGTTACACTCACCAAACTTGGTTTATTTAGTCATGGGGTGAAACTGAAAAATTCTGTCCTATTTTGGGGACCCAAAAAAGTGGGCGGAGCCGCAAACAACCAATCAGATTTTCCCTATTGACTTCAATGAGAAAATGTAAACAGCTGTAATTCTCACAGTATTAAAGCTAGAGCTCTCCCAAACTTGGCACCGTGGGTCACTGGGTGACTCGGCTAAAATTTACCTAAAGTGGGCGGAGTCTACAACAGCCAATCAAATTTCAGCCATTCAAATAAATAGGAAAATGTTAAACTGCTGCCGCTCTTAGACGGTTAATGGCAGGGTCCTCAAACTTGGCACAGTTGGTCACTGGGGGACTGGGATTAAAATTAAGAAAAGTGGGTGGAGCCAAAACCAACCAATCAGATTTCTTTGATTGATTTTAATGAGAACAATTAAGAAGGCTGCCATTCTCTCAGTATTGATGTCAGGGACCTTGAATATCACAAATGTGGTCGCTGGGGGTTTCCACTTCAAGTTTAGAAAAAGTGGGCGGAGCCACCAACAACCAATCGAATTTCATTCATTGATTTTCAATAGAAAAAAATAAAAATGCTGCCATTTTTACACAATAAATGACAGCATTTCCAAACTTTGGAATGTTAGTCACTGAGTGACTGTGGTTCACAATTAGGAAAAAAAGGGGCGGGGCAACAACAGCCAATCAGATTTCAGCCATTGACCTTAATTAAAAATGATAAACTGCTGCTATTATCACGGTTTAAATGCTAGGTGTACCAAACTTGGCTCAATTACTCACTGGGTGACTGCGGTCAAAATTTAGGAAAAGTGGGTGGAGCCAAAAACGGCCAATCAGTTTTCACCTATTGACTTCAATGTAAAATTTTTGATTACTGCCGTTCTCACAGTTTTAAAACCAGAGGTCCCAAACTTAGCACTGACCATGACTAGGTAACTGGGGTTAAAATTCAGAAAACTGGGCGGAGCTTAAGACAGCCAATCAGATTTCTTTGATTGATTTTAATGGGAACAATTAAGAAGGCTGCCATTCTCACAGTATTGATGTCAGGGACCTTGAATATCACAAATGTGGCCGCTGGGGGTTTCCACTTCAAGTTTAGAAAAAGTGGGCAGAGCCACCAACAACCAATCGAATTTCATTCATTGATTTTCACTAGAAAAAAATAAAAATGCTGCCATTTTTACACATTAAATCACAGCATTCACAAACTTTGAAATGTTAGTCACTGAGTGACTGGGTTCATAATTAGGAAAAAAAGGGGCGGGGCAACAACAACCAATCAGATTTCAGCCATTGACCTTAAAGAAAAATGATAAACTGCTGCTATTATCACAGTTTAAATGCTAGGTGTACCAAACTTGACTCAATTACTCACTGGGTGACTGCGGTCAAAATTTAGGAAAAGTGGGTGGAGCCAAAAACAGCCAATCAGTTTTCACCTCTTGACTTTAATGTAAAATTTTGTATTACCGCCGTTCTCACAGTTTTAAAACCGGAGGCCCCAAACTTGGCACTGACCATAACTAGGTAACTGGGGTTAAAATTCAGAAAACTGGGCGGAGCTTAAGACAGCCAATCACATTTTACCAAACACTATTCAATGGGAATATTTAAATTCCTGTCAATCTTACACTGTTAATGTAAGAGTGCTCAAACTTGGTCCATTTGGTGAAGGGGTGACTGGGATGCAAATTTTTAAAAGTGGGCGGAGCCAAAAATAGCCAGTTTGTTTGAATGGATTTCAATGGTAAAATTGGATTGGCTTTAAATTTCACCGTTTTAATCCGGATTCTACCGACTTTGTGTACTCTCTAGGCACCGGGGGCGACTGGGCAAGACACCTATAGCGTTTCATAGCCAACATCCCGTGGTTTCTTCAGAAACGACACCCTTAAAAGTGGGTGGAGCCAAAAACAGCCAATCAGGTTTTTTGGATTGATTTTAATGGTACCATTTGATCTGCTTCAATTTTCACAGTTTTAAACCAGATTCTACCAACTTTGTGTACTCTCTATGCACCAGGGGCGACTGGCCCCAACACCTCTTGCGTTTCAAAGCCAACATCTTGTGGTTTCTTCAGAAACGACACCATCTAGTTCTTATTATGTTGGCTTTGAAAAAGCCAACATCTTGATCTACTAGTTCAGCTCGTTATGTTGGCTTTGAAAAAGCCAACATCTTGATCTACTAGTTCAGCTCGTTCTTATTATGTTGGCTTTGAAGAAGCCAACATACTGTTCTACTAGTTCAGCTCGTTCTTCTTATTCTTATTATTATTAGCGCCCCCCGGTTTTCTAAACGCTACTCCTCCTACAGTTTTCAGGGTACAAGCGCCAAACTTTCCACACCTATTCGCCTTATAGCAAAGTACGTTGCTTGTGCTTTAGTAAGCGATCCCACCCACTGCGCCCGTGCAGCGGACCACCGAAGACGCCTTTTTTCGTATTGACTTTGACAGGGAAAATGTTCAAATCGCTGCCGCTCGTACAGTTTTGAAGCTACACTCCCCAAACTCGGACCGCATATTGTTGGTGCCACCCCGAATAAAAATATGTATTTTTGGGGGGGCACCCCAAAGTGGGCGGAGCTACCAACAGCCAATGAAATTTTAGCAATTTTCTAAACGCTACTCCTCCCAGAGTTTTAGGAGTACAATTATGAAACTTTGCACACTTGTTGGGCTCATACCCGAATAGGTTGCTTCTGCTCTGTTAAGCAATCCCACCCTCCGTGGCCCTGTGGCGGCCCCCCAAAGACCCCATTTTTTCCCATAGACTTTCATTGGAAAATTTGAAACTTTTGCCACTCGTACAGCATTAAAGTTACACTCACCAAACTTGGGTCACTTAGTCATGGGGTCAACCTGAAAAGTTCTGTCACATTTTGGGGACTCCAAAAAGTGGGCGGAGCAACAAACAGCCAATCAGATTTTCCCTATTGACTTCAATGAGAAAATGTCAAACACTGTCATTCCCACAGTGTTAAAGCCAGAGACCCCAAACTTCTCACCATGGGTCACTGGGGTTAGAATTTGGAAAAGTGGGCAGAGTCTACCACAGCCAATCAAATATTAGCCATTTGTTTCAATGGGAAAAGTTAAAACTGTCGCCGCTCTTAGATTATTCATGGGAGGGTCCTCAAACTTGGCACAGTTGGTCACTGGAGGACCGGGATCAAAATCTGGAAAAGTGGGTGGAGCCAAAAACAACCAATCAGATTTCTTTGATGATTTCAATGGGAAAAATTAAAATTGCTGCCATTTGCACATTATTGCTGTCATGGACCTCGAATATCACAAATGTGGTCACTGGGTGTTTGCACTTCAAAGTTAGGAAAAGTGGGTGGAGCCACCAACAACCAATCAAATGTCATTCATTGATTTTCAAGAGAAAAACATAAAACTGCTGCCATTTTTACAGGTTTAATGTCATGATTCTGAAACCTTAAAGTGTTAGTCACTTGGTGACTCTGGTTCAGAATTAGGAAAAAAAGGGGGCGGGGCAACAACAGCCAATCGGACTTCAGCCATTGACCTTAATGAAAAACGCCAAATTGCTGCTATTATTATGGCGTCCATGCCAAGTGTCCCAAACTCAGCACAATTACTCACTGGGTGACTGTGGTCAAAATTTAGGAAAAGTGGGCGGAGCCAATAACAGCCAATCAGATTTTACCTATTGACTTCAATGTAAAAGTTTCAAATACTACCATTCTCACAGTTTTAAAGCCAGAGGCCCCAAACTTGGTACAGACCATGACTGGGTGACTGGGGTTAAAATTCGGAAAACTGGGTGGAGCTTAAAACAGCCAATCAAATGTTACCTATTGCTAATCAATGTCAATATATAAGTTGCTGCCATTCTTTCACAGTTAATGGCAGGGACATCAAACTTGGCACAGTCGGTCACAGGGGGACTGGGATTCAAATTTTAAAAGTGGGTGGAGCCAAAAACAGCCAATCAGGTTTTTTGGATTGATTTTAATGGTACAATTTGATCTGCTTCAATTTTCACCGTTTTAAACCAGATTCTACCAACTTTGTGTACTCTCTATGCACCAGGGGCGACTGGCCCCAACACCTCTTGCGTTTCAAAGCCAACATCTTGTGGTTTATTCAGAATCGACACCATCTAGTTATGTTGGCTTTGAAGAAGCCAACATACTGTTCTACTAGTTCAGCTCGTTATGTTGGCTATGAAATAGCCAACATACTGTTCTTCGAGTTCGGCTCGTTCTTCTTCTTATTATTATGTTGGCTATGAAATAGCCAACATACTGTTCTTCGAGTTCAGCTCGTTCTTCTTCTTATTATTAGTGGTGCTTGCGAAGCAAAGCATCACTACTGTTATCTTGCAAACTTATTTTTAGTGGTGCTTGCGAAGCAAAGCATCACTACTGTTATCTTGTTTTTTAGTGGTGCTTGCGAAGCAAAGCATCACTACTGTTATCTTGCAAACTTATTTTTATTCTTCTTCCGTATGAAAGTTTGGCGCGTAACTAGTCCCGCACCGTTTGTCCTAGACCCATGAATGAGGTGTCAAATTGTGCGGCTTAATCGGGAATGGGGTGGTATGACTTTTCTAAGGGGTGGGTGGTTATTTGCCCCTTGCGGGGGCAATTAACCACCCCGAAAAGTCCCATAGATTAACATTGAGGCCAACTTTTGACGGATTCTAGCGCAGAGAGGGAATCTTGTAGAAACGTTAAATTTACCACATTTGAAGAGGTTTGCGACCTGTGTCAGATGATACCCCACACGAGGGTATAAGTTTTACCCCCGGGGCAGGAGAGGTCCCCAAATTTGCCCCATTGACTTATAATGGGGAATTTATTGAATAATTAGTTTGTCGCAGACCCATGAATGAGGTGTCAAACCGTTCAGCTTATTCGGGAATGGGGTGTTGTGACTTTTCTGTCCTATTTTGGGGACCCAAAAAAGTGAGCGGAGCCGCAAACAACCAATCAGATTTTCCCTATTAACACGAGCCAGGTGCGGGGAGCATCACATATCTCTCACACGCTCACCTCCATGCTGCACGTAACATCCGTCCCCCTCGGGGTCAAGTCCATGAAGTTTTATCCAAAACGGAGCACTCGGAGTGATGTGTTAAAATCATTAAACTTTAATAATCCAAGTTAAAAAGCAGCGTGTCAACATACAAAATATCAGATCATACGCTTTACGCGTTTCATGGCTTCTCGCCACTTCATCAGAAGCGTTCACCTGATCCCACTACATCCCCACAATTAAATAGCATCAAGTCCCACCCATAAAAACATTAACCCTCACATGCCATGAATTAGATCATACATTGAATTCACAGGGTATGTATATGAATTGGAAAAATCACATGACTGAATAACAGAATTCTTATTGTCTAACATACAAATCTTTAGCTATATAGTTGTTTCCAATTGCCTATAATAGGACAACAATCTCTAGTGTATATAGGCGGAAAAATGGGACAATATCTGGACATTGCAATGAATGCCTAGTACTGGTTATATGTTTCTATTAATCCTCACTTTTAGTTTATAATTTTTAGTTAAAGATAAATCTCGCTTCAATAATAGCTATCCATATTTAGTTAGAGGATCTCACTTAAAATTAATAATAACAGGATAATTCCCAATCCTTATTTAACCCTTTAAGTGCCAGAAGAATTTCACATTTTGGTTACGTGAAATGCCAGCCGTTTTTGAAACATTTTGTGCTCTCTCACTTTAGGGGCATTTTCTGAGGGGAAACCTATAGTTTACCTAGGAAAACTATACATTGTTTTTTTCGGTAGAAACTGAGCTTTCTAAATCTGCCTGAGTTTTCATGTATTTCCACCTGTGCAAAAAAATTTATAGTGCTAAATACCAAAAAAAAATGAAAAATTACCATTTTTCATCGTATATCAATTTATACCAGAAAAATATTTCATTTTACGGATGAAAATCCAACTGATTTGGAAAGCCTTATGTCTCTCGAACGTGCCAATACCAGATATGTATAGTTTTAGGGAGATTTAGGATTTTTGTACAGCAAAAACTCCCGGCAGTATATTACCGAATTTTGAAAGCACTAAGGCAGAAAACGGCATGCTTTAGATTCCAAGGCAAAAAATCCTGAAACCGTAGGTTTACCCCAGAAAACCATACATTTTTAAAAAGTACACATTCTGCCGATTACAAAATGGGTAACTATGTCTCTCTACTCCCAACTACCAAACATAAAAGCTTGTCTGAACATAGCGGTTTTTCAACAAAAAATTCAAAATTCTGAAAAATCATTTCAAAGGTTTTATTTTGCTGCTCCGCATATCCCAAACTATATTAGGTACCAAGAAAAAGCACCTGAAATATGATTGCCAGGGGTCCACTGAACAATTTGATACCCATTATGCATAGGTTTACCAAAGTATCTGGCATTTAGAGACACCAATATGTAGTTAGCACATCCAAATTGTTCAGGACTTTACTTCAGCTACTGAGAAATCAACACATTGACTGCATTTTTTGTGGGGTAAAAACACAGAAATATATGTTTACCCCCCAAACCCATATATTTTTGGAAAGTACACATTCTACTGAATCTAAAATGGGTACCCATGCCTTTCTGCTCCAAACTACTGAGTCGCAAGGCTTTCCCACAATTGTCGGTTTTGGTGAAATATCTGAAAATTTCCTCAAAGCTTCAACTTCCCAGCACCATATCGCCCATGTATCATTACGTACTAAGAAAAAGCACCCTAAATATGATTGCCAGGGTTCCTCTGAACATTTTGGTGGTCATTGTTCATAAGTTTACCAAAGTATCTGGCATTTAGAGGCCCCAAAATGAAGTTAGCGCATACAAGCAGTCTCGTGGGTAACTTCAGCTAATGAAAGATCAACACATTGACTGCATTTTTGTGGGGTAAAAACACAGAAATATATGTTTACCCCCCAAAACCCATATATTTTTGGAAAGTACACATTCTACCGAATCTAAAATGGGTACCCATGCCATTCTGCTCCAAACTACTGAGTCGCAAGGCTTTCCCACAATTGTCGGTTTTGGTGAAATATCTGAAAATTGCCTCAAAGCTTCAACTTCCCAGCACCATATCACCCATGTATCGTTACGCACCAAGAAAAAGCACCCTAAATATGATTGCCAGGGTTCTTCCAAACAGTTTGGTGGCCATTGTTCATAGGTTTACCAAAGTATCTGGCATTTAGAGGCCTCAAAATGAAGTTAGCGCATACAAATAGTCCTGTGGGTAACTTCATCTAATGAAAAATCAACACATTGACTGCATTTTTGTGGGGTAAAAACACAGAAATATATGTTTACCCCCCAAACCCATATATTTTTGGAAAGTACACATTCTACTGAATCTAAAATGGGTACCCATGCCTTTCTGCTCCAAACTACTGAGTCGCAAGGCTTTCCCACAATTGTCGGTTTTGGTGAAATATCTGAAAATTTCCTCAAAGCTTCAACTTCCCAGCACCATATCGCCTATGTATCATTACGTACTAAGAAAAAGCACCCTAAATATGATTGCCAGGGTTCCTCTGAACATTTTGGTGGCCATTGTTCATAAGTTTACCAAAGTATCTGGCATTTAGAGGCCCCAAAATGATGTTAGCGCATACAAACAGTCCCGTGGGTAACTTCAGCTAATGAAAAATCAACACATTGACTGCATTTTTGTGGGGTAAAAACACAGAAATATATGTTTACCCCCCAAAACCCATATATTTTTGGAAAGTACACATTCTACAGAATCTAAAATGGGTACCCATGCCTTTCTGCTCCAAACTACTGAGTCGCAAGGCTTTCCCACAATTGTCGGTTTTGGTGAAATATCTGAAAATTGCCTCAAAGCTTCAACTTCTCAGCACCATATCACCCATGTATCGTTATGCACCAAGAAAAAGCACCCTAAATATGATTGCCAGGGTTCCTCCGAACAGTTTGGTGGCCATTGTTCATAGGTTTACCAAAGTATCTGGCATTTAGAGGCCCCAAAATGAAGTTAGCGCATACAAACAGTCCCGTGGGTAACTTCAGCTAATGAAAAATCAACACATTGACTGCATTTTTGTGGAGTAAAAACACAGAAATATATGTTTAACCCCCAAACCCATACATTTTTGGAAAGTACACATTCTACAGAATCTAAAATGGGTACCCATGCCTTATTGCTCCAAACTACTGAGTCGCAAGGCTTTCCCAAAGTTGTCGGTTTTGGTGAAATATCTGAAAATTGCCTCAAAGCTTCAACTTCCCAGCACCATATCACCCATGTGTCATTACGTACTAAGAAAAAGCACCCTAAATATGATTGCCAGGGTTCCTCTGAACATTTTGGTGGCCATTGTTCATAAGTTTACCAAAGCATCTGGCATTTAGAGGCCACAAAATGAAGTTAGCGCATACAAACAGTCCCGTGGGTAACTTCAGCTAATGAAAAATCAACACATTGACTGCATTTTTGTGGGGTAAAACACAGAAATATATGTTTACCCCCCAAAACCCATATATTTTTGGAAAGTACACATTCTACAGAATCTAAAATGGGTACCCATGCCTTTCTGCTCCAAACTACTGAGTCGCAAGGCTTTCCCACAATTGTCGGTTTTGGTGAAATATCTGAAAATTGCCTCAAAGCTTCAACTTCTCAGCACCATATCACCCATGTATCGTTATTCACCAAGAAAAAGCACCCTAAATATGATTGCCAGGGTTCCTCCAAACAGTTTGGTGGCCATTGTTCATAGGGTTACCAAAGTATCTGGCATTTAGAGGCCCCAAAATGAAGTTAGCGCATACAAACAGTCCCGTGGGTAACTTCAGCTAATGAAAAATCAACACATTGACTGCATTTTTGTGGGGTAAAAACACAGAAATATATGTTTACCCCCCAAACCCATACATTTTTAGAAAGTACACATTCTACAGAATCTAAAATGGGTACCCATGCCTTATTGCTCCAAACTACTGAGTCGCAAGGCTTTCCCAAAGTTGTCGGTTTTGGTGAAATATCTGAAAATTGCCTCAAAGCTTCAACTTCCCAGCACCATATCACCCATGTGTCATTATGTACTAAGAAAAAGCACCCTAAATATGATTGCCAGGGTTCCTCTGAACATTTTGGTGGCCATTGTTCATAAGTTTACCAAAGTATATGGCATTTAGAGGCCCCAAAATGAAGTTAGCACATACAAATTGTCCGGTGGGTAACTTCAGCTAATGAAAAATCAACACATTGACTGCATTTTTGTGGGGTAAAAACACAGAAATATATGTTTACCCCCCACCCCCATATATTTTTGGAAAGTACACATTCTACAGAATCTAAAATGGGTACCCATGCCTTTCTGCTCCAAACTACTGAGTCGCAAGGTTTTGCCAAATTTGGCGGTTTTGGTGAAATATCTGGAAATTGCCTCAAAGCTTCAACTTTCCAGCATCGTATTGTCCATGTATCATTACCAGCATAAAGCATCTTAAATATAAACATATGGGTCTACTAAACAGTTTGATACCCAATGTGCATAGATATACCAAACTATGTGGCGCACAGAGACCCCCAAATGACAATATGTATAGACATTTTCACGGCTGACGCGCTGGCTGCTGCAATATAACCACCTGGTGTGTGTATTATGCGACATTAGCCCACCTAACAGTACAGAGACCCCAGAAAACCATATATTTTCAGAAAGTACACATTCTGACGAATCCAATATGGGTAAATAAGTGTTTCTACTGCAAACTGCCAAGCAATGCTGAACATAACGGTTTTTATCAAATTTCGGAAAATCGTCACAAAGCTTGAATTTTACCCCATTATATGCCCCACATTTCGTAACTTATCAGCATAAAACATCCTAAATATGAACGCCAGGGGTCTACTGAACACTTTGATGCCCAATATGCATAGATATACCAAACTATGTGGCGCACAGAGACCCCCAAATGACAATAGTGTATATACATTTTCACGGCTGACGCTCTGGCTGCTGCAATATGAGCACCTGGAGTGTGTATTATGCGACATTAGACCCCCCTAACAGTACAGAGACCCCAGAAAACCATATATTTTCAGAAAGTACACATTCTGACGAATCCAATATGGGTAAATAAGTGTTTCTTCTGCAAACTGCCAAACTGCAAAGCAATGCTGAACATAACGGTTTTTATAAAATTTCTGAAAATCGTCACAAAGCTTGAATTCTACCCCATTACATGCCACACATTTCGTAACGTATCAGCATAAAACATCCTAAATATGAACGCCAGGGGTCTACTGAACACTTTGATGCCCAGTATGCATAGATATACCAAACTATGTGGCGTACAGAGACCCCCAAATGACAATAGTGTATATACATTTTCACGGCTGACGCGCTGGCTGCTGCAATATAAGCACCTGGTGTGTGTATTATGCAACATTAGACCCCCCTAACAGTACAGAGACCCCAGAAAACCATATATTTTCAGAAAGTACACATTCTGACGAATCCGATATGGGGATAAGTGTTTCTACTGCAAACTGCCAAACTGCAAAGCAATGCTGAACATAACGGTTTTTTATCAAATTTCTGAAAATCGTCACAAAGCTTGAATTCTACCCCATTATATGCCACACATTTCGTAACGTATCAGCATAAAACATCCTAAATATGAACGCCAGGGGTCTACTGAACACTTTGATGCCCAATATGCATAGATATACCAAACTATGTGGCGTACAGAGACCCCCAAATGACAATAGTGTATATACATTTTCACGGCTGACGCGCTGGCTGCTGCAATATAAGCACCTGGTGTGTGTATTATGCAACATTAGACCCCCCTAACAGTACAGAGACCCCAGAAAACCATATATTTTCAGAAAGTACACATTCTGACGAATCCAATATGGGTAAATAAGTGTTTCTACTGCAAACTGCCAAACTGCAAAGCAATGCTGAACATAACGGTTTTTATCAAATTTCTGAAAATCGTCACAAAGCTTGAATTTTACCCCATTATATGCCCCACATTTCGTAACTTATCAGCATAAAACATCCTAAATATGAATGCCAGGGGTCTACTGAACACTTTGATGCCCAATATGCATAGATATACCAAACTATGTGGCGCACAGAGACCCCCAAATGACAATAGTGTATATACATTTTCACGGCTGACGCTCTGGCTGCTGCAATATGAGCACCTGGAGTGTGTATTATGCGACATTAGACCCCCCTAACAGTACAGAGACCCCAGAAAACCATATATTTTCAGAAAGTACACATTCTGACGAATCCAATATGGGTAAATAAGTGTTTCTACTGCAAACTGCCAAACTGCAAAGCAATGCTGAACATAACGGTTTTTATCAAATTTCTGAAAATCGTCACAAAGCTTGAATTTTACCCCATTATATGCCCCACATTTCGTAACTTATCAGCATAAAACATCCTAAATATGAACGCCAGGGGTCTACTGAACACTTTGATGCCCAATATGCATAGATATACCAAACTATGTGGCGCACAGAGACCCCCAAATGACAATAGTGTATATACATTTTCACGGCTGACGCGCTGGCTGCTTCAATTTGAGCACCTGGTGTGTGTATTATGCGACATTAGACCCCCCTAACAGTACAGAGACCCCAGAAAACCATATATTTTCAGAAAGTACACATTCTGACGAATACAATATGGGTAAATAAATGTTTCTACTGTAAACTGCCAAACTGCAAAGCAATGCTGAACATAACGGTTTTTATCAAATTTCTGAAAATCGTCACAAAGCTTGAATTTTACCCCATTATATGCCCCACATTTCGTAACGTATCAGCATAAAACATCCTAAATATGAACGCCAGGGGTCTACTGAACACTTTGATGCCCAATATGCATAGATATACCAAACTATGTGGCGCACAGAGACCCCCAAATGACAATAGTGTATATACATTTTCACGGCTGACGCGCTGGCTGCTGCAATATGAGCACCTGGTGTGTGTATTATGCAACATTAGACCCCCCTAACAGTACAGAGACCCCAGAAAACCCTATATTTTCAGAAAGTACACATTCTGACGAATCCAATATGGGTAAATAAGTGTTTCTACTGCAAACTGCCAAACTGCAAAGCAATGCTGAACGTAACGGTTTTTATCAAATTTCTGAAAATCGTCACAAAACTTGAATTCTACTGCATTATATGCCCCACATTTCGTAACTTATGAGCATAAAACATCCTAAATATGAACGCCAGGGGTCTACTGAACACTTTGATGCCCAATATGCATAGATATACCAAACTATGTGGCGCACAGAGACCCCCAAATGGATATATAGTAAATAAAATTTACAAGGCAAAACAAAATAAGGCAGTAAAGAGTGAAATGCAAAAAAATCCAATAAAACCACAAAAATCAATGTTTTTTTTTCCAGACTAGTGTTATCGGCCGTCAGAATCACAGTTTGAATATTTTAGCTGGGCCAAACAGGTTATACGGCTAGAAACAAGTGAACACAACATACGCAGAGCTGAAAATGCAATAAAATGGCTAAAAATTCAATAAAATGGCTAAAAATGCACCAAAATACCCAAAATTGCAATATAATCACCGAAATAACATAAAAAAGATATTGCACAGTACGGTTAGCGAATACGCTATTCGTAATGGCAATAAAACATTTTTTTCAGCCAAAAAAAGAAACGATGCGATAAGAAAAAAAAAAAAAATCCACAATGCCATGTATGTGCGTGTGCGTGTGTACAAATGGTAAATTACATGTTATGTGCGCGTGTGTGCGTGTGCACATGTGTGTAAGTGCAGTGAGTGTAAGTGACCCCCCCAATCCCCAAAAATGTATGTGTAAGTGTGTGTAAGTGTGAATCTAAGTGTGTATTACTGTAATAAGTGTGTGTTGGTGTGTTTGTGTGTGTAATTGTTGCACTAACCTGAAAAAGTCGCTGGAGACTGTTGCAGGCGATCTGGAAGGGCCCCAGGAAGAGATCTGCGACGTCCTCTGTGTGCCTGTGCTGTGGGGGCGGAGATATCCAGTGCGGTGTAGGCTGCAGCAGCAGGACACGTAAGTTACACGTGCCTGCTGCTGTTTTTGGGCCCCTGGGCGATCGCGCCCCAGGGGCCACTCGATCCCCTGCTCTGCTCGTTGCCTAGGGGCAGGGGTTCGATGCGGAACGGAGCGAGCGGCTCTAACAGCCGCTCCTCCGCTCCAGAACCCGGAAGTGCTGCAGAACGTAGAATCTACGTTCTGTGGCATTTCAAGTTACTTTTCCACAGAACGTAGATTCTACGTTCTGTGGCACTTAAAGGGTTAAACCCCCTTCACTTTCCAACGTTTTCAAGCGATAAAGTAGCCTTTTATCCGCATCCCCTCTCCTAGTTTGTATCGGCGGTTTATCAATAATTTGGAAGGATATGTGCTTCTTTCCCTCGTGTCTCTCTAGTAAGTGTCTGGCGATTGCGGACCTCCTATCATTTCTATCTACCGCTGCCAGATGTTCTAGGAATCGAGTTCCTGCTTTGCGGATCGTTTTACCTATATATTGGGACCCGCATTCGCAAGTCGCCAAATATACTATTCCTTGAGACACACAATTAAAGTATTGAGTAATTGGGAAGTTATGGCCAGTGTTAGAGCTTACAAATTCTTTGGATTTCTTAATAAATTGGCAGGATCCACATCTTGTCCTACCACACCTATAGATACCACAGTTCCTTAACCAATTTTTAGAAGATGTTATTTCTTTAGAATTAAAAATAGTTTTTGATAAATGAGAACCTAAATCTCTGGCCTTTTTGTAGACGAAGGACGGTTTCTTTTCAAGCTGCTGTTTCAGGACAGGATCCTGCAAGAGTATATCCCAATGTTTCCGTACACTTCGCTCTACAAAACGTGTTCCCTTATTGTACGTAGTACAGAATCGTAATCTGGGGGCTGGTGTCTCTGATTTAATTTTATTTCCATTACTTGAGAGCAATTCAGACCTGTTGCTTAATACAGCTCTATCATATGCTGCCTTAATTTCTGACTCCTTGTATCCCCTTTCAACAAAGCGATCCCACAGTTGCATCGCCCTATTATGGAAATTTTGCCAAGTCGAGCTTGTGCTCGTGCTCTAGGTTGCTTGTGCTCTATTAAGCAATCCCACCCTCCGTGGCCCTGTGGCGGCCCCCCAAAGACCCCATTTTTTCCCATAGACTTTAATTGGAAAATTTGAAACTTTTGCCACTCGTACAGCATTAAAGTTACACTCACCAAACTTGGGTCACTTAGTCACGGAGTCAACCTGAAAAGTTCTGTCACATTTTGGGGACTCCAAAAAGTGGGCGGAGCAACAAACAGCCAATCAGATTTTCCCTATTGACTTCAATGAGAAAATGTAAACAGCTGTAATTCTCACAGTAATAAAGCCAGAGCTCCCAAACTTGGCACCGTGGGTCACTGGGTGACTGCGGCCAAAATTTACAAAAAGTGGGCGGAGTCTACAACAGCCAATCAAATTTCAGCCATTCAATTAAATAGGAAAATTTTAAACTGCTGCCGCTCTTAGACGGTTAATGGCAGCCTCCTCAAAGTTGGCACAGTTGGTCACTGGGGGACTGGGATTAAAATTAAGAAAAGTGGGTGGAGCCAAAACCAACCAATCAGATTTCTTTGATTGGTTTTAATGGGAAAAATTAAGAAGGCTGCCATTCTCTCAGTATTGATGTCAGGGACCTTGAATATCACAAATGTGGTCGCTGGGGGTTTCCACTTCAAGTTTAGAAAAAGTGGGCGGAGCCACCAACAACCAATCAAATTTCATTCATTGATTTTCAATAGAAAAAAATAGAAATGCTGCCATTTTTACACATTAAATGACAGCATTCCCAAACTTTGGTATGTTAGTCACTGAGTGACTGTGGTTCACAATTAGGAAAAAAAGGGGCGGGGCAACAACAGCCAATCAGATTTCAGCCTTTGACCTTAATGAAAAATGATAAACTGCTGCTATTATCACGGTTTAAATGCTAGGTGTACCAAACTTGGCTCAATTACTCACTGGGTGACTGCGGTCAAAATTTAGGAAAAGTGGGTGGAGCCATAAACAGCCAATCCGTTTTCACCTATTGACTTCAATGTAAAATTTTTGATTACCGCCGTTCTCACAGTTTTAAAACCGGAGGCCCCAAACTTGGCACTGACCATGACTAGGTAACTGGGGTTAAAATTCAGAAAAATGGGCGGAGCTTAAGACAGCCAATCAAATTTTACCTAACGCTATTCAATGGGAATATTTAAATTCCTGTCATTCTTACACTGTTAATGTAAGAGTGCTCAAACTTGGTCCATTTGGTGACTGGGTTGCAAATTTTTAAAAGTGGGCGGAGCCAAAAATAGCCAGTTTGTTTGGATTGATTTCAATGGTAAAATTTGGTTGGCTTTAAATTTCACCGGTTTAATCCGGATTCTACCGACTTTGTGTACTCTCTAGGCACCAGGGGCGACTGGGCAAGACACCCAACATATATGGGGTCCTGAGTTTTGCCACGGCAAGCACCACTCACATTTTCTTCAGGAAATGTACCTCTCTAGTTCTTATTCTTATTCTTATTATTATTAGCGCCCCCCGGTTTTCTAAACGCTACTCCTCCTACAGTTTTAGGGGTAAAAGCGCCAAACTTTCCACACCTATTCGCCTTATAGCAAAGTATGTTGCTTGTGCTTTAGTAAGCGATCCCACCCACTGCGCCCGTGCGGCGGACCACCGAAGACGCCGTTTTTCGTATTGACTTTGACAGGGAAAATTTTCAAATCAATGCCGCTCGTACAGTTTTGAAGCTACACTCCCCAAACTCGGACCGCATATTGTTGGTGCAACCCCGAATAAAAATATCTATTTTGGGGGGGCACCCCAAAGTGGCCGGAGCTACCAACAGCCAATGAAATTTTAGCAATTTTCTAAACGCTACTCCTCCCAGAGTTTTAGGAGTACAATTATGAAACTTTGCACACTTGTTCGGCTCATACCCGAATAGGTTGCTTGTGCTCTATTAAGCAATCCCACCCTCCGTGGCCCTGTGGCGGCCCCCCAAAGACCCCATTTTTTCCCATAGACTTTAATTGGAAAATTTGAAACTTTTGCCACTCGTACAGCATTAAAGTTACACTCACCAAACTTGGGTCACTTAGTCATGGAGTCAACCTGAAAAGTTCTGTCACATTTTGGGGACTCCAAAAAGTGGGCGGAGCAACAAACAGCCAATCAGATTTTCCCTATTGACTTCAATGAGAAAATGTCAAACACTGTCATTCCCACAGTGTTAAAGCCAGAGACCCAAAACTTGGCACCATGGGTCACTGGGGTTAAAATTTTGAAAAGTGGGCCGAGTCTACCACAGCCAATCAAATATTAGCCATTTGTTTCAATGGGAAAAGTTAAAACTGTCGCCGCTCTTAGATTGTTCATGGGAGGGTCCTCAAACTTGGCACAGTTGGTCCCTGGAGGACCGGGATCAAAATCTGGAAAAGTGGGTGGAGCCAAAAACAACCAATCAGATTTCTTTGATGATTTCAATGGGAAAAATTAAAATTGCTGCCATTTGCACATTATTGATGTCATGGACCTCGAATATCACAAATGTGCTCACTGGGTGTTTGCACTTCAAAGTTAGGAAAAGTGGGTGGAGCCACCAACAACCAATCAAATGTCATTCATTGATTTTCAAGAGAAAAACATAAAACTGCTGCCATTTTTACAGGTTAAATGTCATGATTCCGAAACCTTAAAGTGTTAGTCACTTGGTGACTCTGGTTCAGAATTAGGAAAAAAAGGGGGCGGGGCAACAACAGCCAATCGAACTTCAGCCATTGACCTTAATGAAAAACGCCAAATTGCTGCTATTATTACGGCGTCCATGCAAAGTGTCCCAAACTCAGCACAATTACTCACTGGGTGACTGTGGTCAAAATTTAGGAAAAGTGGGCGGAGCCAATAACAGCCAATCAGATTTTACCTATTGACTTCAATGTAAAAGTTTCAAATACTGCCATTCTCACAGTTTTAAAGCCAGAGGCCCCAAACTTGGTACAGACCATGACTGGGTGACTGGGGTTAAAATTTGGAAAACTGGGTGGAGCTTAAAACAGCCAATCAAATGTTACCTATTGCTAATCAATGTCAATATATAAGTTGCTGCCATTCTTTCACAGTTAATGGCAGGGACATCAAACTTGGCACAGTCGGTCACAGGGGGACTGGGGTTCAAATTTTAAAAGTGGGTGGAGCCAAAAACAGCCAATCAGGTTTTTTGGATTGATTTTAATGGTACAATTTGATCTGCTTCAATTTTCACAGTTTTAAACCAGATTCTACCAACTTTGTGTACTCTCTATGCACCAGGGGCGACTGGCCCCAACACCTCTTGCGTTTCAAAGCCAACATCTTGTGGTTTCTTCAGAAACGACACCATCTAGTTATTATTATGTTGGCTTTGAAGAAGCCAACATACTGTTCTACTAGTTCAGCTCGTTCTTATTCTTATTATTATTAGCACCCCCCGGTTTTCTAAACGCTACTCCTCCTACAGTTTTAGGGGTACAAGCGCCAAACTTTCCACACCTATTCGCCTTATAGCAAAGTACGTTGCTTGTGCTTTAGTAAGCGATCCCACCCACTGCGCCCGTGCGGCGGACCACCGAAGACGCCGTTTTTCGTATTGACTTTGACAGGGAAAATTTTCAAATCGCTGCCGCTCGTACAGTTTTGAAGCTACACCCCGAATAAAAATATGTATTTTGGGGGGCACCCCAAAGTGGGTGGAGCCACCAACAACCAATCAAATGTCATTCATTGATTTTCAAGAGAAAAACATAAAACTGCTGCCATTTTTACAGGTTAAATGTCATGATTCCGAAACCTTAAAGTGTTAGTCACTTGGTGACTCTGGTTCAGAATTAGGAAAAAAAGGGGGCGGGGCAATAACAGCCAATCAGATTTTACCTATTGACTTCAATGTAAAAGTTTCAAATACTGCCATTCTCACAGTTTTAAAGCCAGAGGCCCCAAATTTGGTACAGACCATGACTGGGTGACTGGGGTTAAAATTCGGAAAACTGGATGGAGCTTAAAACAGCCAATCAAATGTTACCTATTGCTAATCAATGTCAACATATAAGTTGCTGCCATTCTTTCACAGTTAATGGCAGGGACATCAAACTTGGCACAGTCGGTCACAGGGGGACTGGGGTTCAAATTTTAAAAGTGGGTGGAGCCAAAAACAGCCAATCAGGTTTTTTGGATTGATTTTAATGGTACCATTTGATCTGCTTCAATTTTCACAGTTTTAAACCAGATTCTACCAACTTTGTGTACTCTCTATGCACCAGGGGCGACTGGCCCCAACACCTCTTGCGTTTCAAAGCCAACATCTTGTGGTTTCTTCAGAAACGACACCATCTAGTTCTTATTATTATTAGCGCCCCCCGGTTTTCTAAACGCTACTCCTCCTACAGTTTTAGGGGTACAAGCGCCAAACTTTCCACACCTATTCGCCTTATAGCACAGTACGTTGCTTGTGCTTTAATAAGCGATCCCACCCACTGCGCCCGTGCGGCGGACCACCGAAGACGCCGTTTTTCGTATTGACTTTGACAGGGAAAATTTTCAAATCGCTGCCGCTCGTACAGTTTTGAAGCGACACTCCCCAAACTCGGACCGCATATTGTTGGTGCCACCCCGAATAAAAATATGTATTTTGGGGGGGCACCCCAAAGTGGGCGGAGCTACCAACAGCCAATGAAATTTTAGCAATTTTCTAAACGCTACTCCTCCCAGAGTTTTAGGAGTACAATTATGAAACTTTGCACACTTGTTGGGCTCATACCTGAATAGGTTGCTTGTGCTCTCTTAAGCAATCCCACCCTCCGTGGCCCTGTGGCGGCCCCCCAAAGACCCCATTTTTTCCCATAGACTTTCATTGGAAAATTTGAAACTTTTGCCACTCGTACAGCATTAAAGTTACACTCACCAAACTTGGGTCACTTAGTCATGGGGTCAACCTGAAAAGTTCTGTCACATTTTGGGGACTCCAAAAAGTGGGCGGAGCAACAAACAGCCAATCAGATTTTCCCTATTGACTTCAATGAGAAAATGGCCAACACTGTCATTCCCACAATGTTAAAGCCAGAGACCCAAAACTTGGCACCATGGGTCACTGGGGCTCTAATTTTGAAAAGTGGGCGGAGTCTACCACAGCCAATCAAATATTAGCCATTTGTTTCAATGGGAAAAGTTAAAACTGTCGCCGCTCTTAGATTGTTTATGGGAGGGTCCTCAAACTTGGCATAGTTGGTCCCTGGAGGACCGGGATCAAAATCTGGAAAAGTGGGTGGAGCCAAAAACAACCAATCAGATTTCTTTGATGATTTCAATGGGAAAAATTAAAATTGCTGCCATTTGCACGTTATTGATGTCATGGACCTCGAATATCACAAATGTGCTCACTGGGTGTTTGCACTTCAAAGTTAGGAAAAGTGGGTGGAGCCACCAACAACCAATCAAATGTCATTCATTGATTTTCAAGAGAAAAACATAAAACTGCTGCCATTTTTACAGGTTAAATGTCATGATTCCGAAACCTTAAAGTGTTAGTCACTTGGTGACTCTGGTTCAGAATTAGGAAAAAAAGGGGGCGGGGCAACAACAGCCAATCGGACTTCAGCCATTGACCTTAATGAAAAACGCCAAATTGCTGCTATTATTATGGCGTCCATGCCAAGTGTCCCAAACTCAGCACAATTACTCACTGGGTGACTGTGGTCAAAATTTAGGAAAAGTGGGCGGAGCCAATAACAGCCAATCAGATTTTACCTATTGACTTCAATGTAAAAGTTTCAAATACTGCCATTCTCACAGTTTTAAAGCCAGAGGCCCCAAACTTGGTACAGACCATGACTGGGTGACTGGGGTTAAAATTCGGAAAACTGGGTGGAGCTTAAAACAGCCAATCAAATGTTACCTATTGCTAATCAATGTCAATATATAAGTTGCTGCCATTCTTTCACAGTTAATGGCAGGGACATCAAACTTGGCACAGTCGGTCACAGGGGGACTGGGGTTCAAATTTTAAAAGTGGGTGGAGCCAAAAACAGCCAATCAGGTTTTTTGGATTGCTTTTAATGGTACAATTTGATCTGCTTCAATTTTCACAGTTTTAAACCAGATTCTACCAACTTTGTGTACTCTCTATGCACCAGGGGCGACTGGCCCCAACACCTCTTGCGTTTCAAAGCCAACATCTTGTGGTTTCTTCAGAAACGACACCATCTAGTTATTTATTATTAACATGTATTTATAGAGCACCAACATATTGCTCAGTGCTGTAAAGTAAATGTGTTTATACAACTAAATCACATGAATTTCATATAGAATTACATACATTAACAGTAACAAAAGGTAAGGAAGGCCCTGTGCAAAAGGGGTTACAATCGAAAGGGAAGGGAATAAGACACAAGATATGGGAGTGGGCAATATCAGAATTAAGTGGATGAGAGACGTGGTACTGTATGTGGTATTGCATTTGGTAGTTAAGCAGTGTTAGGATTGATTTCATTTAAAAGTGACTGGATACAAGGAGTGAAGGACAGCACAGAGTCTAGGAAAACCCCAAGGCACCAGGCCTGGGGAGACGGGGTGATAGTGTAATTGTTAACTACGATAGATACTTCCGGGATGTTATGGGTGTTAGTTGGAGGAAAGAGAACCATTTTTGTTTTAGAGAGGTGTAATTTAAGGCAGCGTTACAACATTCAAGTAGGGATAGCGGACAGGCAGGAGAAGGCCCGAGTTAGGAGTTCATCGTCAGCATAGAGGTGGTATTGGAAGCCATGCCAGTTGATTAGTTTGCAGAGGTAGGAAGTATAGGGAGTTGTGCCGGTTTTTTAGAAAGGGAGTTAATGAATGAAGTAAAGTATTTTTGTTTGGCTTGGGGAAGGCTGGTGTTATAGGACTGCAGGGCAGATTTGTAGCTACAAAAGTCTGATTCTAGGCAGGATTTGTGCCAGCGATGCTCAAGTGTGTATGAGTGCCTTTGGAGGGCTTTTGGTTTGTCCAGGAGATCAATATATGACAGCAATGCAAAGTGAAACAGGAGAAAAGGGCCTAATGCAATGAGCCTCAAATTAGGAGAATGACAGAGAAGGAACTGCATTTTATGTGGGGTAAATACAGTATACCCCCCAAAATAATATATTTTTGGAACGTACACACTACTGAGTAGCAGAGCTTTCCCAAATTTATGAAATACCTGAAAATCGCTTTAAAATACCCTTAATATGAATGTTAGTGTTCATAAAACAGTTAGCTAAACTTAGCATTTTTTTTATGACATTTCAACTTGTATTTTACAACATTATATGAACTAAAAAATCCACCAAAAATGAATACGTCTGCAAAATATTGTCACTCCTACTTCTAAGTTTGATATATGTATACTGAAAAGATTTCAAGGAGAGGTGCATCAGCTGCACACTAATTATGTATGCACCATTGTAATTAAGATTGCTTCCTCTAGAACAGGGCTGTCCAACTGGCAGATGCGGCCCACGAACCCCCCCTCATGTGGCCCTCCACATCAAAGTCTGCCTGCTGTGTCTGTTTACCATATGTAAAATTTAAAAGGTATCACTACAGAGATTAACTGGCCCTTGCATTGTCTAAACCTCAAATTCAGACTAATTCCCTGCATTGTTCACACCTGTGATCCCCCTGCATTGTTCACCCTTGTGACACCTCTATAGTTCACTAAAATAAAAAGCCAGCGCCAAAGGCACAGGAGACAGACAAACGAAACAAAATATAGGGTAATATTGTTTTACAATGTTTCCACCTCTTGTGTGAAAAGCAAACCAACTGGTTTCACCTTATAAGTGTTACCCTCATTTAGTATTATCCTCCACCAAAGGGTTAAAAAATTTTCCTTAAGTACTTGTTTAGGTGGGTACTCACAACTATCAACTTGCACGATATTCCCTGTTTGTGAGTACCCACCTAAATAAGTACTTAAGGAAAGTTTTTTAACCCTTTGGTGGAGGATAATACTAAATGAGGGTAACACTTATAAGGTGAAACCAGTTGGTTTGCTTTTCACACAAGAGGTGGCAACATTGTAAAACAATATTACCCTATATTTTGTTTTGTTTGTCTGTCTCCTGTGCCTTTGGCGCTGGCTTTTTATTTTAGTAACAAATTTGCGGATTTGGAGGCAGCGCCGATTCTACTTAAAGCGCCGCCTGAGGCGGCTCCTTCAATGCCGCCCCTCCCTCGCCGGCAGGAACACTAATGCGAAGAGTGCAATTGTGCTCTCTCGCAATAGTAAAGCCGAATTTCCGGTTTAAAAAACGGAAATTCGGCTCTTAAAGGTACCAGGAGCGGCTTTTTGCCGCCCCTGGAAACCTCTCCTGCGTTGCCGCCTGAGGCGAGTTTCTCAACTCGCCTCATTGGCGGCGTGCCCCTGCTTGGAGGGATACAAGTGGGAGCCGGCTGGGATTTGTGGACACAATTGAACCTTGGCCTATTTTTCTTCTAGGATACCTCTATAGTTCACTCCCCTAAAGCCCTGTACTGTTCACACCTGAGACCCAGACTGAAACTGCCCACATTGTTCATCTGTTCACACTTTATTCAAAATGCTAATGGTGCACCAGCACTGTGTCACAGTATGTAGTACATATTATCTGTTCTGTCTTCCCTATGCTCCCTGTGTGTGTCATTGTAATGGAAAGTGTAGAATTTACCCCACGGGACATCTAAGATGGCGACCTCCTGCCCCACCATGCGGCTCTTCCTGGTCGTAATATGACTGCGTCAGAAACGTGTCGCCTCAGGATTGGTCGCCGGCGACGGAATGGACGCCGGCGTCAGAATGTGCGTCGGCGTCAGGACGTCAACGTGAGGACGCCGGCGTCGGCGTCATGACGTCACCGCGTCAAGTTTTGGCGCCAACCTTGGACTATTTATTCCCAATTGCCCTTTCTGTCTTTGCCCAATTATAGGTCTATCTTGTATAGTTCCTGGGTGTGATTTCTTGCTATTCTGATTATCCGTGTACCGACTTCTTGCCTGTTTAACGATTCTGATCCTTGCTGCCTGTATTGACCATTTGCCTGCTTACGACTATTCTCCTGATAAATCCTTTTGTACCGCGAACTTGGTGTTGTTGTCTCCTCCTTGGTCCACACTACAACAGAGCCTTCGGGCCCTGACAGTATAATTGGGCCATGGACCCCTCTGAGGAGCCACAAGTTCCTACTGATGTCGGCAGAGCCGTTCGTGGATTGGCTTCCCGCATGCACACCTATGAAGCCCAGCAAACCCACTTCGGCCAGGCACTTGAAGCAATCCTGGAGAAATTATCTGCTTTATCTCCTGTGGCTCCAGTCCCTATGCCGGTTCCTGCAACTCCGCTCCAGGTTTCCGAGCCTCGCATCCCTGCACCTCCTCTGTATATCGGTGATCCAGAATCATGCCGTGGTTTCATCAACCAGTGTGAGATCCAATTCACCCTGCTTCCAGGTCAGTTTGTCTCGGAGCGAGCAAAAGTGGGCTATATTATCACCCGCCTGCAAGGGAAAGCTCTGGAGTGGGCTTCTCCTCTTTGGGAGAAGGAGGATCCGGTAATCGACGATGCCAAAGCCTTCATCCGGGACCTTCGCACAGTGTTCGATGCTCCAGGTCGGGCTACTTCTGCCTCGGCTCGTTTATTCCAGCTGCAGCAAGGGACTCGTTCTGTTCCTGAATATGCCATCGAATTCCGAACTCTCGTGGCAGAAACTTCGTGGAATAATGATGGATACCATGCTGCCTTCTACAACGGTCTGGCGATGCGCATCAAGAATGATCTTGTATCTCGTGAGATTCCTTCTCGATGGGAGGACCTTGTTGCGTTGGCTGTGAAGGTTGACACCCGACAGAGGGAGTTCCAAGTCGAACTTGACAGGGAACGTGCTAGGAAGTTTTCCAGGTTCCAACCCACCCTGGCTCCACGCTTCCAAAGACCCTTACTCCCCAGTCCGGCTTCCAACCTTTTTCCTCCTCCTCCTGCGGCACCTGCTACTTCTTCTTTACCACCTGAAGAACCAATGCAGATCGGTCGGGCACGCCTTTCTGAACAGGAGAAGCTCCGGAGAAGGGCTGCTGGGTTATGCCTCTACTGTGGGGGAAAAGCCCACTTCGCCCAGGAATGCCCAGTGAAGCCGGGAAACTCCAAAACCTAGGTAAGCTTGGGGAGACTTACCTGGGTGGAATTTGTTCTCCTCCCCATTCCTCTGCTCAACGTTTTCTTCTTCCTGTTCAAATCCAGTTCGGCTCCAAGAAGATCTCTTCTCAGGCCTTCCTCGATTCTGGTGCTGCAGGCAACTTCATGGATCGTGCCTTTGCTGATAACCATGCCATTCCGCTCCAACCCTTGGCAACCCCTCTTCGAGTCCTGGCGATTGATGATCGTCCTCTTTCTTCTGCCATCATCTCGCAGTCTACTCAGGAACTTTCCTTCAAGGTGGGCACTATGCATTTGGAAAGACTGTCTTTTCTTCTTATCGATTGCCCTTCAACTCCCGTTGTCCTGGGATTGCCTTGGCTGTGTGTTCATAATCCGGTCATTGATTGGTCCTTCTCACAAATTTCCCGTTGGAGTCCATTTTGTGTACACAACTGTTTACCTGCTGTTCCTGTTTTCAAAGTTTCTTCAGTGTCTTCAAGTTCTTCTCTCCCTCCTGTGTACCAAGCCTTTTCCGATGTCTTTGATAAGAAGTCCGCTGAGACTCTCCCACCTCATCGTCCCTATGATTGTCCTATCGAACTTTTACCCGGCTCTATGCCTCCCCGAGGCCGCACTTATCCGCTTTCTCCCTCCGAAACTTCTGCTATGAAGTCTTATATCCAGGAGAATCTTCAAAGAGGTTTTATTCGTCCTTCTACCTCCCCTGCTGGAGCAGGGTTCTTCTTTGTTGAAAAGAAAGACGGTAGTTTGCGGCCCTGCATTGACTACAGGGGGTTAAATAAAATCACCGTAAAGAACAGATATCCTCTTCCTCTCATCTCTGAACTTTTTGATCAGCTCAAGGGGGCTAGTTTCTTTACTAAGCTGGATCTACGTGGGGCCTACAATCTTATTCGGATTCGTGAGGGAGACGAATGGAAGACCGCTTTCAATACTCGTGATGGCCATTACGAGTATCTCGTCATGCCATTCGGTCTTTGCAATGCTCCTGCGGTCTTCCAAGAATTAGTCAATGACATTTTTCGTGATCTTTTGGGACAGTGTGTGGTCGTGTACTTAGACGACATTCTTATCTTTTCCAAAAACCTTTTTGATCATCGTTGCCAAGTGCGTGAAGTTCTTTCCAGGTTGAGGAAAAACAATCTCTTTGCCAAATTGGAAAAATGCACCTTCGAAGTTTCTTCCATTCCTTTTCTTGGCTACATCATTTCTCCACAAGGTTTTAAGATGGATCCCGCCAAAGTTTCTGCAATTTTGGATTGGCCCCTTCCTACCAGCGTCAAGGCAGTTCAGAGATTTATTGGCTTCGCCAACTATTATAGACAATTTATCAAAAACTTTTCTTCCAAGATCCATCCAATTCTTGCCCTGATCCGTAAAGGGAGTAAACCTCAACTCTGGCCTCCTCAAGCTCTCGAAGCCTTCAAGACCCTCAAGGAAGCCTTTTCTTCTGCTCCAATTCTTAGACACCCTGAACCCCTTCAACCCTTCTTCATTGAAGTCGATGCCTCTGATGTAGGAGCTGGAGCAGTTCTGTCTCAAAGATCTTCTTCTGACGGCAAACTCCACCCTTGTGCTTTTTTTTCCAAAAAATTTTCTTCCCCTGAGCAGAACTACGATGTGGGCAATAGGGAGCTACTTGCCGTTAAGTTGGCCTTGGAAGAATGGAGACATTTGCTTGAAGGTTCATCTATTCCGGTGACAATCTTTACCGACCACAAGAACCTTGAATTTATTCAATCCCTCAAGCGCCTCAATCCCCGGCAAACCAGGTGGGCACTTTTCTTTTCTCGTTTTAATTTTATTATCACCTTTCGTCCTGGCTCCAGAAACAGGAAGGCTGACGCTTTGTCCAGAAGCTTTGCTCCTGAAGATTCCTGCCCCGAAGATCCTGTACCCATTGTGCCCTCTACCAAGATTATTGCTGCCTTTTTTCCCTCATGTGCCTCTCAGTTACTTTCTGCTCAGTCTTCGGCTCCTGTAGAGACTCCTCTTGGTGTTGCCTTTGTCCCTCCGGAATTTCGTCATGCCATTTTATCCCAATCTCACAGTTCCAAACAGGCCGGTCATCCAGGGATTAAGAAGACAACTGAGCTCCTGTCTCGTTTGGTCTGGTGGCCGACCCTAAGGAAAGCTGTCAAAGACTTTGTTTTGTCCTGTTCCACTTGTGCTGTTTCTAAGTCCGGACATTCCCCCCCCCCAAGGGTTTACTCTTGCCACTTCCCATTCCATCTCGACCTTGGACTCACTTGGCGATGGATTTCATTGTCGATCTCCCTGTTTCGTCTGGTCACACTGTCATCTGGGTGGTGATCGACAGATTCAGCAAAATGGCTCACTTCACGCCTCTTCGGAAACTGCCTTCTGCTCCCGAACTCTCTGAACTTTTCATCAAACATATATTTCGTCTCCATGGTTTTCCTGCCGAGATTGTGTCTGATCGGGGTTCCCAGTTTATTTCCAAGTTCTGGAGATCTCTTTGCAAAGCTCTTAACATTTCTCTTCAATTTTCATCTGCCTACCACCCACAGTCTAATGGAGCCGCAGAACGGGTCAATCAGGCCTTGGAACAGTTTCTTCGTTGTCATGTGTCCTTGTGCCAGGATGATTGGTCGGATCTTCTTCCCTGGGCTGAATTTGCCCACAACAACGCTCTGCACTCTTCTTCCCAGAAGTCTCCTTTCTTCTGTGTTTATGGTCTCAATCCTTTGGCTTTTTCCCAGGATTTTCTTCTTACCAATGTGCCTGCGGCCAATGACCAAGCTGCTCACATGTTGGCTATTTGGCATGCTACTGCGGCAAACTTAGAGAAGAGTTCCCTGGTGCAGAAAAAGTTTGCTGATAAAAGAAGGATTTCTTCCCCTCCATATATTTCTGGTGATAAAGTTTTTCTTTCCACACGCAACATTCGTCTCAAGATTCCTACACCCAAGCTTGGTCCTAAATTCATCGGCCCCTTCCCTATCATCGAAATCATCAACCCTGTGGCTGTTCGTCTTCAACTTCCTCCTGAGCTGCGGATACCTAATGTTTTTCATGTTTCCCTACTTAAACCTGCTATGTCTTGCCCCTCTTCTTCTTCCTCTCCAGCTCCTGTTTTGGTTGACGATCATAAGGAATTTGAAGTCAAAAGAATCTTGGACTCTCGTATTTCCAGGGGCTTTCTTCAATATCTTATCGAGTGGAAGGGGTTCGGTCCAGAGGAGTGTTCTTGGATGAGAAGCTCTGACGTACATGCACCTGTCCTGGTTCGTAAGTTCCACCGACTTTTTCCTTCTTCCCCTAGCCTCGGTGGTCCTGAGGCCCCCCCTAAGGAGGGGGGTACTGTAATGGAAAGTGTAGAACTTACCCCACGGGACATCCAAGATGGCGACCTCCTGCCCCACCATGCGGCTCTTCCTGGTCGTAATATGACTGCGTCAGAAACGTGTCGCCTCAGGATTGGTCGCCGGCGACGGAATGGACGCCGGCGTCAGAATGTGCGTCGGCGTCAGGACGTCAACGTGAGGACGCCGGCGTCATGACGTCACCGCGTCAAGTTTTGGCGCCAACCTTGGACTATTTATTCCCAATTGCCCTTTCTGTCTTTGCCCAATTATAGGTCTATCTTGTATAGTTCCTTGGTGTGATTTCTTGCTATTCTGATTATCCGTGTACCGACTTCTTGCCTGTTTAACGATTCTGATCCTTGCTGCCTGTATTGACCATTTGCCTGCTTACGACTATTCTCCTGATAAATCCTTTTGTACCGCGAACTTGGTGTTGTTGTCTCCTCCTTGGTCCACACTACAACAGAGCCTTTGGGCCCTGACAGTCATACTTTGGTATTTGTTCTGGGGGTTTGTTAGCATTTGAAAATTATTGTTAGTGGCCCTGAAGTGTTTAATCATATGCTGGGGTACTGTATTATACACAGGGGAGGAGGAGGCATATGGATTTATGGGTATGTCTTAATATGACTTAGCTTTTTTCACATATGAGTGACATCCTTGCCATGGCAAGCACAAGGTAGTGTATGCACGTCGCGCTGCACAGCACAGAAGGAGTGATTACTTGCCGGCAAGAGGGAGAAAGGGAAGGCGATGGATTCCACCCAACTGGGTGACCATGGTTACCGAAACAAATTATTAAATAAATGCTTGAAAAAAGTGCGCCCTCAATGATGGCGAACTAGACAGCCGCCTACTCTGCCTACCCCTAGTTCTGGCCCTGATCCCTGCAGTGAGCACCAACCATTTGTTTTTTTGGTGTGCTATTAATGTGGACATGGTCTTGGGGTAACATGGGTGTGGTTTAAAGTGGGTGTGGTCTAAAAACAGGGAGTGGCTAACACTGGCTTCCGTTATCGGCCCTCCACCATGTAGATTGGAAAAATTCCGGCCCTCGGTACCATAGAAGTTGGACAGCACTGCTCTAGAAGGAATGTTCAGTATAAGTTACAAAGAATCAGAGACCTCTTGAATTGATTGGTGAATTCTATTCTTTATAAATTACTTTTGCAATCTGTGGTAGAGATATTTTTGCTGAATGAGCCCTGAGATTTGATATTCTTAGCATTTTGGGGATTATATATAAATTGTTGTAATAAGCTTTAAACGCCTCCACTATCTTTGATGGAGGAAGTTGTAATTCCCCTTCTTGATCCCTGATTTAATGAATGTACAAATCTTGCTGTTTATTTTTAAGGGCATCTAATCTGCAGAGTCCAGTAGTTGGGCTTGTTTGCACGCATGGGTAACTAGATAGACTGTACAAAATAAAAAATGTTTCTAATATAGTTAGTTAGCTAAAAATGTAAACTATAAATGCTGGAGTGATTGGATATCTAATATAATAGCCAAAACACTACTTCTTGCTTTTCAGCTCTCTAACTCTGAGTTAGTCAGCGACTTTAAAGAGATACGAACACCAGAAAATAATATTTTTTTTGTATTTGTCATAGCATTGTTTTTTAATGCTATTTATAATTTTGCCATAAAAGTATTTGTTTGATGCTTTTACATTACCATTCTTACTCCCATGTTCCTCTAGGGGAACTGCCATATTTGTGCAGCAGTAGTCAGTTAGCATTATAAACTCTAACTGACAGGCTGAGAAGAGACAGGTTGGCAAAACAGTCAGGTTTAGGAACTTCAAGTAGCAATTACTTACAAAATCTGAACTATCAGCGAAAAACGATCAACATGAACCATAGGCAACTTCTTATGTAGATAAATATTTTAAAAACAGAATTTTTAGGGGCACATTTACTAAGCTCAAGTGAAGGATTAGAATGAAAAAAACTTCGAAATTCAAAGTTTTTTTTTGGGTACTTCGACCATCGAATAGGCTACTTTGACCTTCGACTATGACTTCAACTTTGAATCGAACGATTCAAACTAAAAATCGTTTGACCATTCGATAGTCGAAGTACTGTCACTTTAAAAAAAACTTTGACTACCTACTTCGCCACTTTAAACCTACCGAGCATCAATGTTAACCTATGGGGACCTTGGTTATAATCAGTGGAAACCAATACTATTAAAATCGAGGAGTCTGCAATGAAGTGCCTTCAGTCCCACGGCTTTGCGCACCTGGAGCGAAGGGCAAAGACATGCGCACAATAAAGAATGGTACCTAGTAGCACCACTCTTCCGGATAACACTATAGATACTTAAGAATGATGCTTCTATTAGTGTTTCTAACCTGCGGATAGTGGATTGGCCTAGTAAATCATTGTGCTCTCTTTGGTTTGTAATTATAGAGTATGGTATAATAGACCTTTTATCAACACATATATACCATTTAAAATCAACATTTTTGCATATAGCTATGGCCACTCCTTTGGTGTGGGTTATTACTAGTAAGTACCAAGCATATCTCTGAAGTAGAATAATGTTTCCTTTGTTAGTCCTCTTATGCCCCTTATTTTAAGATTGCCCAGACCATCTATTATTTGAGTAAGCAGTTCAATTGCTTTATCTTGTGTTTTAGTCATTGTTAAGATTAATTTGGTTGTTGTCTCTGCTGCCTTCACACTGGATTTAATGTAGTGATGCAATTTCAGCTTTAGGGCTGTCACCTCTTCTTTCAGCGCTGCTAGCTCCCTTGAAGAATATATGTCCAGCTTGTGATGCTTAGAAAATGTATGCATCGAAGTCCATGTCGCAGCTTTACAAATTTGTTTTTGCTGATGCCTCCACTCTCTGTGCCCACGTTGTCGCTACTGCTCTTGTAGAATGTGGTTTAATTCTGGCAGGAGGAGACAGAATTCTCAATTCATAAGCCATAATAATAACCTGCTTAAGCCACCTTGAAATCGTAGGTTTTGAAGCAGTTAGCCCCTTTGAAGGTCCTGCAAAATTAATGAAAAGTTTATTAGATCTTCTGTATTGTGCCGATCTGGACAAAAAGAACACCAAACAGTGTCTGACATCAAGTTTATGAAGCTTGCATTGTTTATTTCCCACTGGATGTGGATAAAATGAAGGAAGAACAATATCCTGAGACAAATGAAAAGTCAAAGCTACTTTAGGAATAAAGGTGGGTGGAAGCCTCATCACCACCCTATCCGGAAAAATCTGAAGATAAGCTCTTAAATGGAAAGACTCTGTATCTCGCCCACTCTTCTGGTCGAAGTGAGAGCTACTAAGATTACAGTCTTTAAGGTCAGAAATTTTATATGAATTGAAGATAATGGCTCAAAAGGATCTTCAGACAGAACCGACAACAGAAGGTTCAAATCCCATGGCGGACAGATATATCTTCAATCTGCATGTTGCTTTAATAAACTGCTTAACCAGGTGATTCTCACCTAGTGAAACACCTTTCACTGTTCCCAAGGCCGCCACTTAAACCCTGAGAGTAGCTGGTTTTAGACCCATAAGAAAACCATCCGAAAGGAACTGTAGAATCTGAGGAACCGAAGCCTTATGAGGATCAATTGAATGATCTCCGCACCAAAAAGAAAATTTCTTACAAACTCTAGAATAGATTTTATTAATTCCTGCTTTCCTGCTGTGAACCATAACTGCAATAACTTCTGAGGATAACCCTTGTTGGGCTAACGACTGCCATTCAGGATCCACGCTGATAGAGCCAGTCTGCTGGGGTACGGATGGTACATTGGCCCCTGGTGAAGCAGAGTTCTATTAGGACTTAACATCCTAATATTAAATTTATGAATCTTCTTCATGAAGGCATTTAGATAAACTAAATTGATTATCATCAAACTTGCCTGACCGTTTGGGGACCAAAAAAACTGAAGAATAAACTCCTTTCCTCTCTTCGCCTCGAGGAACAGGAACCAAAACACGGGATTGCACAAATTCCTGAATTCCCCTGAGAAGATATGTTCTCTTCACAAACCCTCTGGGAACTCTTGTACAAAGAAAACGAGGTCCTGGGCGAGAGGCCAACTCGAGCCTGTACCCTTCCCTGATAATACTTAGAACCCATGGATCGCTGGTGATCCTGGTCCACTCGTGAAAAAATAATGGAGTCTTCCCCCTACTGGTTTGGACAAGTTGGGGTCAGAACTGATCCGTCTTGCGAGATTCTTCTGACCTGTTTCCCCTTGCGTGAGGTTTACCTGATCTGCCCCGGGTGGGACGAATTAAAAAATTCTTATTTCTAGATCCTTTGAACTGGTCTGATGAATGAAAAAAAATTTTCTGTGGAAAAAAACGTTTGTCCTGAGGTAACAATTTCTTCGTCTCACCTAATTTAGAGACTAGAGCCTCCAGCTCCTTACCGAAAAGGACCCTCAAAGGGCATGGCACAAAGCTTATTCTTCGATGCCAGGTCTGCTGCCCAATGTTTCAGCCATAGTGCAAGCCTGCCAGCTACGGCTAGAGCAGAGGACCTAGCTGCCATTCTGATGGTCTCCACTGAAGCATTGCACAAGTAATCCGCAGCTAACTTGATGATCTCCATCGAAGACTTCATATCCTCTCGGGAGACTCTATCCTCCATGTCTTGATCCAGCTGACTAAGCCAAAGTCTAATAGACCTAATGACACAAGCTGTAGCCGCTCCAGGTCTAAAAGCTGCTGCAGAGGATTCAAATAGTTTCTTGAAAGAAGCATCCACCTTTCGATCCATCAGGTCCCTAAAGCTAGCTCCATCCTCCACAGGAATAGTTGTCTTTTTTGCTAATCTAGCCACTTCCACATCGACTTTAGGCGGGAGATCCCAAGCTGCCGTTACCTTCTCATCAAAAGGAAATAAAGCCTTCAACTTCCTAGGCAGTACTAATTTCTTTTCAGGTTTCGACCACTCCTTAGAAATTATACCTGATATCACCTCATGCACTGGAAAAACTCTGGACAACTTCTTACGACCTAGAAACATCAAATCCTGTTTAGAGCGAGGCTTATCTTCATCTTTTAAATCCATCGAGGATCTTACAGCTTTAACGAGATGATCAATATTCTCCATATTCTCGGAATGGCTCTACTCAGGAAGGAGATGGGAAATGGCATCAGAGACTTCTGATCTCAGGTTGTGCTGTTGTTACAACTTTAATTTTATTGGCAGTTAATAGCCCTGAACTTGAAAAAACTAATATAACCTGCATAAGTGCATAGAAAAGCATCCTGCACAGTTTTTTAAAGATTTATTTATCATTTAATATACATAATACTGTGTGAATCTCTGCAGTCCATCTACACACTATTGTACTATTTTATAACTAGTCAGCATGTTAATACTATATGCATCTTTGCCATATAAAATTACTATTTTGCAGTTCTACATCTATTAAATATATTGTATGTATTGAGAAGTGTAAACTTACTATATGCTACCATGCACTATCCAATATATAATATGTTGTACCTCACCGTAGCATGTAGTTGCTATGTTGTATTATCTTGCACAGCTCGTTACATTGATATTGTGTGAACTTGCAGCCCGGGCCAGGCCAAGCCAACCAGGCACCCTAGGCTCGCCATAACATCGGGGAGGGCAACAAAAAGGGAAATGTGAGGGCAGGGGAGGGACAGAGAAGAGGGGAGGGAAAGAGGGGGCGAGCGACAGGGGTAGGCAAGAACTGCAGATGGGAGTGAATCCAAACTAGGGGTAGACAAAAGAACCTTGAACAGGCACCTGCCCAGCGATTCCACAGCATTGCACCCTACCCCTAGGCAGGTGCCTCTTCTGCCTACCCCTAGTGCTGGTCCTGCTTGTAGCTCATCTATATCTATGTATAGTTGGTTATGTTTTGACTTAACATCCTAATATTACATTTACTTTACAGTATACCATTCTGTGTGGCTGCTTTTCTGCTTTTAAATATATTAACATAATGTGTCTCTACAGTTCATCATTACTATGGCACTATGCGTTACTAAGCAGTTACTAATATGATATATTAGCATATTATCATATAATATGTACGTTTTTCTGTGCATCCAAGCTGTTCTCTCTGCGTTGACTGTTTCTGCTGCCTCCTCAGAGAGTGGGGAGGAATGACAGCCCCCTGGGCAATGAGGCTGGGAGGCTGTCACGTCTGACCAGCAACGCGATCATAGCAGGGCCAACTTCGCGTATCTGCTACCCCTAAGGTTGCTACCTTTTCTGAAAAACTTTAGCTGGTGTGTGGGGGGGAACAAAAGGGGCGAAGTCAGGTAGCATGACACCCAGGCTATACACGTGGCACGTTCTGACGCCAAAAACGTGCACAGCGTCAGGACGCCAGTGCATCAAATGTGCGCAGCATCATGAAGTCGGTTTGTCAAAACGTGTATCGTCAACGTGCAATGTCAGCGTGTGACACATGTCTTCACATTTTGGCGCGAATATCTGCCTATAAAAGACGCCAGAGCCTTGCAATTATAAGTTCAACTTTTTGTGTTCCTGGGTGTGTTCTACTTCTTCTGACCTTGATTCCTGATCTCGACTTCGGCCCAGTGCCAGGCCAGCCCAGTCAGGTGCCCCAGGCAGCCTGGCCGGTACGAGCGTCCAACAATGGCGTAAAAACGTGCACTTGAGCACGCGGAAGGACGCTTGCACTAGGGACCACGCGCATGCGCAAAACCCGATTGAAAAAAAAAAAGATGCGGTGCAAAAATAAGGATGGGACAAGCAGGGCAATCAGGACCGGACTAGGGGGTAGGAGAGGCAGAGAAGGTGCCTGCCTGGTGCCCCCCAGCTTTGCGCCCTAGGCAGGTGCCTACTCTGCCTACCCCTAGTTCTGGCCCTGCTTCGGCCTGTTATATTGACTAAGAACCTTTCTGCCTGAACTGACTACTCTACTACTTAACCCCTTGGATAACGTGAACTGTGTTTGGAACCTGCTGCTTCCTCCTTGGTCCGCAACTCCTAGTGGAGCCTTCGGACCCTGACAGTATAATTGGGCTATGGACCCATTTGAGGAAGCCCAACTAGACTTCGGTAGAGTCTTTCGCGGATTGTCATCCCGTATGGAGGCCTATAAGGCTCAACAAATGCATTTTGGCCAAGCCCTGGAAACCATTCTGGCCAAGCTCTCGGTTGCCACTCCTGCGCCATTACCAGCAGTTCCACCTCCACCTGCTCCTTCCCATGGCCAGGAACCACGAATTCCAGTGCCTCCTCGCTACAATGGAGACCCACAGGCTTGCCGAGGATTGTCAACCAATGCCTCATTCAATTTGAGCTACAACCCGCACTGTATGTGTCTAAGCAAGCCAAGGTGGGTTACATTATTACCCATTTGGAGGCGAAAAAGACTCTCCTCTCCCTTAATTCAAGATGCCAAAGCTTTTCTCCAATCTTTCCGGACAGTTTTTGATGCCCCTGGCTGGGATGCTTCTGCTTCTTCTCGGCTGTTACAGATTCGCCAAGGGAAACAGAGTGCTAGCGAATATGCCATCAACTTCTGCACTAGTTACTCAGACAAGTTGGAATAATGAAGCTTACCATGCAACATTCTACCAAGGGCTATCTACTTGGTTGAAAGATGATTTGGTCTTTCGTGATCTACCTACTCAATTGGAAGCTCTCATCACTTTTGCTGTAAAGGTGGATACTTGTCTTCGAGAGCATCAATCTGACAAAGAAAGGAGTCGGAAGTTTCAACCTGTTGGCTCCACGTTTCCAGAAAACCTTGCTTCCCAGCACTCCTGTTTATTTTTCTCCGACCTCGTCTGACGAGCCCACGAAAAATGAGAGGAACTTGAGTTTCTGATCAAGTGAAACAGCAAAGATGTGCTGCCGGGTTATGTCTTTACTCATTTTGCCTACAATTGCCCTGCTAAACGGGGAAACCTCCACGCATGAGTTTGTTAATGATATCTTTCGAGACCTGCTAAGCCAAATTGTTGTGGTTTACTTGAATATTTTAATCTTTTCTAAGACTTTGGATGAACAATGGCTCCAAGTGAAGTACTCTAATGGTTAAAGGAAAACTATACCCCCAAAATGAATACTTAAGCAACAGATAGTTTATATCAAATTGAATGACATATTAAAGAATCTTACCAAACTGGAATTTATATTTACATAAATATTGACCTTTTACATCTCTTGCCTTGAACCACCATTTCGTGACTCTATCTGTGCTGCCTCAGAGATCACCTGACCAGAAATACTACAACACTAACTGTAACAGGAAGAAGTGAGGAAGCAAAAGGCAAAACTCTGTCTGTTAATTGGCTCATGTGACCTTACATGTGGTTTGTATGTGTGCACAGTGAATCTTACGATCTCAGGGGGCGGCCCTCATTTTTTAAAATGGCAATTTTCTATTTATGATTACCCAATGGCACATACTACTAAAAAAGTATATTATTATGATAATGGTTCATTTACATGAAGCAGGGTTTTACACATGAGCTGTTTTACTCAGTATATTTTAATAGAGACCTACATTGTTTGGGGGGTATAGTTTTCCTTTAAGAAGTTTTGCCAAACTAGAAAAGTGTACCTTCGAAACCCCCAAAATTCCTTTTTTTGGGGGTAGATAATTTCCCAGAAAAGATTTAAGATGGATCCAGCCAAGATCTCCGCAATCCAAGATTGGCCTCCCCCTACCAGTAAAAAATCCATACAAAGATTTATTGGCTTCACCAATTACTACAGTTTATCAAAGGCTTCTCATCTAGAATTGCTCCAATTCTGACTCTTATCCGTAAGGGAGGGAAACCAAATTGCTGGTCCCCACAAGCCCTAGAAGCTTTCAAATCTTTGAAAGAATCCTTCCTCCACTCCACTCCTCAGACATCCAAATCCCCTTCTTCCTTTCTTCATCAAAGTGGATGCATCAGATGTTGGGGCAGGGGCCGTTCTGTCCCAGAGATTACTGTGTGATGGGAAATTATATCCCTGTGCCTTTTTCTCTAAATAATTCTCTCCTCATAAACAAAATTATGACATTGGAAACCGGGAACTTCTTGCTGTCAAATTAGCCTTACAAGGTTCTACTGTTCCAGTGACAATCTTCTCTGATCACAAAAATTTGGAATATATTCAAGCCCTCAAACGTTTAAATCCTAGACAGGCTTGTGGGTACTCTTCTTTTCCTATTTCAACTTCATCGTTACTTTTCATCCTGGTTACAGAAATAAGAAGGCTGACACTTTCTAGAAGCTTCATTCCTGAAGACCCTTGCATTAAGGCTAATAATCCCATTGTCCCCCCCAACTAAAATTGTGGCTGCATTGTTTACTTCCATGGTCTCAGAAATCCTGTCAGCACAATCTTCAGAACCCTCTAATACTCCCATTGGAGTGGCATATGTACCACTGGATAAAAGATGCCAGAGCCTTGCCCAATTATATGTACAACCTTGCTGCCTGAACTGACCTTTGCCTGGATTGACTACTCTACTTTATAACCCCCTGGATAGCGTGAACTGTGTTTGGAACTTGCTGTGTCCTCGTTAGTCCGCAACTCCTAGTGGAGCCATTGGGCCCCAACATACACACTTACATATATTTATCCACTTACACACACATTTTAGTAAAGACTATTTTTTTAATTTTGCACACTTCCTCCATTTTGCACACCAAATTGATGCCTGGACCTCTCAGTTGACTTATACATAAACTCAGCAGGTTTTAGGTGGCGAATAGTTCAACTTTTTAAAGGGCCAGGGTTTGATTAATCTCGATTTTCAAATCGAGTTTGGATAATTCACAATTCGAATTTCAGAATTTTGACCATGAAAATAATTTGAAAATGACTAAATCTGCCCTGTAATTATTACAAGTTGGCTCAAGGCCTCAGTTATATATAATCTTGGCCCAAAAGAAAACATTACCGCCCTTGTCAGATGGTTTCACCACCACATCCTCCCAACTCTGGATCTGTCTGATGGCCACAGCCCCCTTATGGCTTAAATTAGAGGGACCTTTATCTTGTGATATGAGGAAATCTCTCACACAAATATGCCAAAAATCAAGCCTGCGGGGCTTATGTTTTTGAATGGCATAGAAGTAGTTTTAGGTTTAATTGGCATTGCATCCTAAGTTTCCATGAGTAATATATTTAAAGCATTTAACACTTGTATACATATAGAATACATTTCTGACTTTTCAAAACTACTTTTAATGGATTATGGGTGTTTTTTTATCTAAATATAATATATTACAGTTTACATTTTATCTATATGCAAATTATCCTCTAACCTCTTTATTTTGACAGCAGTAAATTTTCCCATTGAGTTTTTTTTTGCAACCATATCATGTGGCTGCTGTGACTGTTTACCACTGTGTAAGCTTTAAAAGGTAGCAGAATTAAGATTAATTGGCCCCATTTAGGCTGTAAAAACCTTGCACTGGTCACAACTGTAAGACCCCTGTAAGCCCTGCATTGGTCACACCTCAGGCTATAAATATCCTCAACTCAGACAGACCATAGGAGCAGCACTGGAATTGTGTAGAGTAGTCATCATCAGTTACTTGTGTGGTCCTGATAGGTTCCCGCGTCTCCTGGACTTTTCTGGCTGTGCCTGCCCAGCTCTACCTTACCTATGTATGCTATACTCTGCCTGCCCTACACTGTGGGAGGTGCACCTGGTGGGGGGTTGTCCTTGGGATTTGTTAGCATTTGGAAACACTAGTTAAGGAGTCCCTAAGGTGTTTTATTATGTGCTTAATAGTGCTTAGTTATGTGATTAGTGAATCAGCAGCTGAGAAAATTCAAATGCACTATTTTTATTTGGTCAGCTTTGGTTTATCCATACATATTGGGCATCAAACTGTTCAGTAGACCCTTGGCATCAATATTTAGGGCGTTTTCTAATTGTATGTAAGAAATTGGGTGAGATAAATGAGGCCAATTGCAATATTTTTAGGCGATTTTTGAAATGTCATAAAAACCACTGCTTTTAGCGTAGCTTTGCAGTTTGGTGTCAATATTTATAGTGTTTTCCAATTGTATGTAAGAAATCGGGTTAGATAAATGTGGCCAATTGCAATATTATATCTTTTATCGTAGCTTTGCAGTGGAGTAGTTTGGAATAGGAAAACATAATTAACCATTTTACATTCTTCAGAATGTGTACTTTCCAAAGATATATGGTTTGGGTCACCATCATTTTTTGTACCTTTTATCCCACCTAAAATTAGCAGTGTTAATAAATTAGTGTAAATGTAAGCCATCAAATAAGTTATGCACAAGGTAGATTTTGGGGTCTTTATAGGCCATGTACTTCTATAAACCTATGTACATTGGGTATCAAACTGTTCAGTGGACCCACGGCTTTCATATTTAGGATTATTTGATGCTGCAGGGTGGAAGTTTTGAGGTGATTTTTCATAAATATCACCAAAATCGACAAATTTAGAAAAGGTTTGCGGTGCGTGTGGTGCGTTGGAGTATCCATGCATACCCAATTTGGAGGAATGTGTACTTTTCAAAAATCTGTGGTTTTCTGGGGTGAACGTACATTTTTCTACCTTTGCCCCCACCCCCAAAATGATGTCAATTTGTTGATTTTGCAGTACCTGAAATAACAGACCATATGGGGGTCTTCATTTTGGGGCTCCTATATGCCACGCACTTAGGTAAAACTATACTTATTGGACATAAAACTGTTCTTTTTATATTTGGGGTGATTTATCTTGATACCTAATAGTATGTGGGAAATAAGATGTTGCAGGGTGGAAGTTTTGAGGTGATATTTGGAAATGCCACCACATTTAGGAAAGGTTTGTAGCTTGGTGCTTTAGAGTAAAAAGGCATGCGTACCCAATTTGGATTTGGAAGAATGTGTACTTTCCAAAAATATATGATTTTTTTCATTTTATTAGACACTTATAAGCCTGTATTTTTTTACAGAAGTGGAATTACACCACAAGCGTATAGTCATATTTTGAAAGCTCAGGTTGTCTTGAAAAAAAAACCAATATATTGTTTTCCTGGGTAAACTAAAAGAAAAGGCCTTTGAAATGAAAGATTACAAAATGTCTAAAATTTGCTTGGCATTAGATGTTCGCATTTAGGGAAAATCGGCTGCAAGCTGCTGCTGACCTCCACTTTCTTGGTAATAGTCAGCATAAGAGAACTTGTGTGTATCTCTGTAACAACACCTGTGTGTAGTCCCTCTCTAAGAATTTATTGGCCATTTCCTGTAAGTCGTCCTCCTTTTGCTCTAGGTCACTGTTTATATAGATTACCCTAATCATTTGTAATTTACGACACTGAGTTTAGTAAAAGTTTAGGATGACGAGGATGTGTAGTTAATTTAATGTTACTAGACCGCATATCAAGGCCTGGAACAACCATTTTTAATTTGTGTGTATTTAAAATAATGAAAAGTCCTCTTTATCAACAACACCTCCTTTCAATTTAGATTTTACCCTATTTAATGCAGGAAAAAACCCCATAAAAGCCCTATTCACTGAACTAACCGTTTTACTGCACCTTTTTTTTTTTAAATTCGGGTAGTTTATTGATTGAATAAAGTAAGCAGTTTACAGTGTAAAGTCAAAAGAAGGAAAAACATTGCATCACATGTGACATGTCTTGTACAAAACAAAGTGTATAAAGCATATTATGCAGCAAATACAGCGTCATAGGAACAACAGTTTACAACCTTATCAGGGTCTTCCTCCAACTAAGGATTCAGACCTAGTTGGACGGGTAAAGCTAATGCACCATTCACCTTCCCTGAACCCTGTTAACCTAAACTGCTGGAAGTTGTCTTGGATGTTGGGGGTAAATGTCGGTCCAAGGTCCCCAAATTTTTTGGAATTTGGTGGGGACTCCCCTTTTTAGGTACATTAAGTGTTCAGTATTACAGGTATCCTGCATAATTGCTTTCCAGGTAGAGAAGGTAGGAGGAGCCACAGCTCTCCAATTCTTGGTGATCAATCTCTTAGCAAGTAGTAATGCCTCAAGAAGGAAAAGTGACTGACAATGATTCAGCTTTAAGTCTTGAATTATGGCCAGGACGCATACTTTGGGTGTCCTGGTAATAGTCACCTGGAGCACCGCATCTAAGGCGTCCAGTACTTCCCTCCAGTATGCGGAAAGCTTAGTGCAGCTCCACAGCATGTGTAACAGAGTTCCCCTTTCTAAAGCACACCTAGTGCAAACATTTGGGGTGCTGGCATTAATGTAGTGAAGTCGGACAGGGGTGTAGTAAGCCCTATGAAGAATATATAATTGAATTAGCCGTAGTCTATGGTTGGGGGATACTAGCTGAGGGGATTCCTGCCATTCCTCGTCTAGGACTGTGCCCACATCCACCTCCCATTTAGATCGTAACCCATCCAGATTATTTCCGTGTACTTCATGTAGCAACTTAGCATATAACATAGTGACCAGACCTTTTGTATGGCCACTCTTAATGTAAAAGGGGTGTGTGGACAGCGAAAAATCATGGTGCTTGTATGTGGTATTGAGAGCGCGGTTGAACTTATGAAAGGTCAGCCATTGGTTATGTGGGATCTGGAATTGATCTTTCAATTGTGCAAAGGAGATTAGTTTGCCATCACGCCATACATCACCAAGGGTATTCACCCCACAGCCCGACCAAAGACTCATTGGACCCAGTTTTACCAACAAGGGGTAGTCTTGGTTGTTCCATAATGGTGTGAGTGGGTCAGTGGTAGGAGATTTCAGAAGTGCATTTGCCAATTTCCACACCTTACGTAGGGAGCTGATGGGGGGGGGAAAGCAATGACTGAGACGTTTTGACAGATTTCCCTAGGATCCAGCTTATTGGGTTATCAGTGAAGCCAGTTAAGTGAGCCCAAAGTGAATGTAACATCTTGTGATGCGAGCCTTCCACCCATGTAGTGAGGTGGGACAGTTGTGCTGCCAAATAATATAGATACATATCTGGAAGGGCCAAACCAGCTTTGTTTTTAGCACACATTAGTTTTTCAAGCTTTAGTCTCGGCCTGGAATGAGCCCACACCAGTTGCCTAAATATAGCATTAAGTTTAAGGAAATAGGATTTGGGTATCCATATGGGGGCTTGCTGCAGTACATAGAGTAGCTTGGGCAAAATAATCATTTTTATAAGATGGACCCGCCCTGTGGGGCCTACCGGAAGGTTAGCCCACGACTTAAGCTTTTGGGATAACCAATCATTTAACGGGTCTAAGTTAAGGGCTAAGTAGTGTTGAGGGAGGGCTGTGACCTTAACTCCTAGGTAAGTAAATTGGGGACTACTTTAAAAGGAAAGGTAGTCATCCTTTCTTCCTCTGTAGGTGGGTCCAGCATAAGGGCAGTGGATTTGGATTTGTTGATTACCAGCCCGGAAACAGCGCCGAACTCAGCCAAGACCTTTAGGACATTGGCCAGTGAGTCCCGCTTGTCCCCCAGATATAAGAGTGTATCATCCGCGTATAACTGAATACGATCCTCCCTGTTACCCAAAGCGAATCCAGTTATATTGTTATGAGATCTGATGAGGCAGGCAAGGGGTTCAATAGCCAATGCGAATAGCAGAGGGGAGAGTGGACAGCCCTGTCTGGTACCTCGGTAGAGGCGGAAAGAAGGGGTAGACATGTTACTTGTTTTAATAGATGCAGTGGGAGCGTTATATAGTAGTTTAACTAGATTGATGTCGTTTGGGCCAAATCCGAATTCTTTTAGTAATTGCCAAAGATATGGCCACTCAACAGTGTCAAACGACTTGGTAATGTCCAGCGCAACCACAGTCCTCTGACCCTGGTTGTCATGAGGGAGGGAAAGGTTAGTGTAGAGTCTACGGCTATTCAGAGCAGTGGATTTGCCTGGCATAAAACCAGTCTGGTCTTCATGGACCAGGTGATGAATTACTTCCCCCAATCTCATGGCTAAGACCTTTGCTAAGATTTTTACATCAGTTGTAAGTAGCGAGATTGGGCGATAAGCGTCACAGTGCTTGGGGTCTTTACCGGGCTTGTTGAGTAGCACAATAGGGGAATTGCACATAGATGGAGGTAGGGATTGGCATTGTATCGCATCCTTAAGGGTCTCACATAATTTTGGGGCAATTTCTTTTTTGAATCGTTTATATATTTCAATTGGTAAGCCATCAGGACCAGATACCTTACCATTAGGGAAGGCATCAATAGCTTCAGAAATTTCCTGCACTGAAATCTCAGCATCCAGGGTTCTGACCTGCTCTACCGTTAGAGTAGGCAGGTGGATGTTAGTAAAATATGCTGCCATTTCCTCTGTGGAGGCTGTAGTTTTAGATGTATAGAGATGGGTATAGAAGTCTTGTAAAATCCCTATTACCTCTTTGGGTTGGTTACATAACACTCCTTGTGAGTTGTAAAGATCAGTAATTACCTGGGGGGCGGTTTGTACCCTGGCCAAATAAGATAATAGTTTTCCGGCCCGTTCACCGTGTTCATAGAGATTAGCCTTAGAGAAAAGCAGTTTCCTTTTAGTTTTGTCATGCATATGCGCCGCATATACCTGTTCTGCTTGGCGTAATGCTATTAATGTGGATGGGGAGGGGTTTGCTTGCATACTAGCAGTAAGGGTGTCAACTTCTTGTCTTAACTGTAATTCGAGGCGGCGTGAGGATTTTTTAACTGCTGTAATCTCAGTGTGGAGAATAGATCTGAGAGTGGCCTTGAAGGCCTCCCAAACTGTTGGGGTGTCAACAGGGGTGTGGTCTAATGAGAAATATTCCTTAATGGAGCTGGCAATTGCTGCATCGTTGTTTATGATATTAAGCCAGACTGGGTTAAAGGACCATTGCCTATTACCTTGAGAGGTGGGACCAGTATGCCAGGTTAACTTAAGTGGGGCGTGATCTGAGATACCTCATGTTTGATAGTGGGCACTTTGTATATTTGAAAGCAGGCCTTTGGAGAGAAATATCATATCTAACCTCGATAAGGACATGTGAGTAGTGGAGAAGCAAGAGAATCCAGGCTGTGAGGGATGACAGTGTCGCCATGCCTCTACCAGAGAGATATCTGCCATCAAAGCTGCTAAATTAGACGTTCTAATACTGGAGGTATTGCCAGAGCTCCTTACTCTATCTAAATTTTCATTTAGAACAGTATTAAAATCACCTCCACAAATTATTTGAGCATATGGGAAATCCGCTACATATTTTACGAAGTGGACAATACATTCATCTGTATACGGGGGTGGAATGTACACATTGGCCAGAACAGTATCCACAGAGTTAATCTTACAATTCAGAAAAATAAATCTGCCCTTGGGGTCAGACCTCAGAGATAGTAATTGGAAGTTTACAGATTTTTTAACCAAGATTGAAACCCCTCCAGTGTACGGAGAGTACGTGGCGTGGAAGGCCCATCCCACCCAAGGACGCCTAAGGGATAGAATCTTACTCCCTGTAAGGTAGGTTTCTTGTAGTAATATAACTTCCGCATCAAGCGATTTGACATGATCTAGTACCAACTTCCTTTTAATTCGGTCATTTAAGCCCCTTACATTCCAGGAGAGTAGGGAAAATTTCAAATTAGATGCCATGAGGAGGTGACGCATATATTGTGATCCTGGGAACAGGGCAAAAAAAAAAACACTTAGACCTGTGACATTCAAAGACATGCAAACATTTCAGTAATGCCAGAAATGTGATCCTGTAAAAAAGGCATGAAGACCACTTGGGCCTGTAAGTAGTATAGACATGTAAACATTTTAGTGCTACCCGTTTAACTTTCAAACTTATTAACTGGTAAATACCCGTCCCTCGCACATCAGTGTGGGGAGTCCCTCCCTTTCTGCCGAGACCCAACTGTGGCAGAATTTGTTCCCTTAACCTACTAACAAAACACATTCTTATTGAAACGTAGTTAAACCGTTCAAATGCTGCGCTAGACATCTGAGAGGATTTTGAGTACAGTCAAAGTATCTTAGGCCCGCCGGCCAACAGCCAGGATATAGATTGCGAGGCATGTGTAGAGAGACAGAGTAGAATATGGATAATCCACACCAAAGTGAGCAAAAGACAAGAAAAATTATGATGCGACACAAATGTGTCTAACATACGGCAATAGGGTTCCAATTAGAAAAGTTAAACAGTACCCAGTATGCAAAAGTAAACAGCATTAGCATTATGGTAACCACATGCTCACGTAAGTAGCCATCACCCGAGAGAAGATGCGGGGGTCCCCACGACCAATACTGGAACAAACAATTTTGTAATCCAAATGGGGGACTGTGAGGCCTGTAAAAAGAAGAGCTTTATAGCGCCGCATTGTCCAGCCAAGTAGAGACCTCTTGTGGGGAAGAGAAAAAATGGGTGTTGCCGTTTGCTTGAATCCGAAGTTTAGCAGGATATAGCATGGCATATTTGATTTTCTTTTCCCTCAGACGTTTTTTAACCTCCTGGAACCGCGATCTCTGCCGTTGAATCTCCAGCGAAAAAACAGGATAAAGAGATATCTTGGTATTCTGGAAAGTGATAAGTTGCATGATTCTTGCCATCCTGAGCAGCGCATCCCTGTCTTTAGCATTTAACAGACGTGCAATCAAGGCTCCAGGTGGGGCCCCTGGAATAGGAGGGCGCATCGGGATCCTGTGAGCCCTTTCCACTGTGAAGGCAGAGGAAAGCAAGGGCACTTCAAAGGTTTCTCGTATCCAGGATTCCAGGAACTTTTCTGGTTCTGTCCCCTCCACCCTTTCAAGAAAGCCCACAAACCGTACGTTATTCCGGCGCAGCCGGTTTTCAAGGTCGTCCGATTTTGCTTGACACACTGTGAGTGCCCGTTGGAGCTCGCTGATCTGTTGGGGAACCGGTGCACAAGTATTTTCCAATGTGTTAATACGGTGCTCAGCTTCTACCGTACGTTCCGGAAGCTTTTGAATGTCCTGTTTAAGTATGGAGAACTCCACTTTAAGCTCTTCAGTTTTGGTAGTAATCAGTGTAGTGCAGGTTTCCCTGGACGCTTTTATTTCTGCAAGCAGATCTGCTAGCGATGGTTCCTGAATTGCAGCGGGGCTATGCGCTGGAGAGGAATCTGGGGAGGAAGATGCAGACTGGTTTCCACTATCTTTGATAGGACCGCTATCTCTGGCGAATCTCCCCAGTCGTGCAGCTGCCTTCGGAGCTTTTTTAAAGGTTTTGATGGGGCCCATTTTGGAATAAGGAGACAAGGCTAATCAAAGAGGCCAGACTGGACAATGCCGGAGCAGTACTTTACCGCACCGGGGGAAGACTTTCGTGCTGGCTGGTGGGACCTAGTAATTATGTCGCCTCTCACATAGATGCGGTAGCCACGCCCCCGAGGGTCTTTACGTAGCCTTTAGATTAGGCCGCAGGCTGGCAAGGGGTCTAAGAACCAGATTTAGTACTGGTATGCATATGGTCAAGCATAGAGCCCCACTGTAGTTGTTGTAGTTGCTTTACTGATCCTTGGGCAAATTGGCTTGCATGAGAAGCTGGATATACAGCTTGTTGTGTGGTTAATAATTCCAAATAGCAGGGGCACTACTGTACAGTTATTCCGTGTTCAAATATGTGCAGTGCATTCAGTCACCCAGGCAGCTATATAAACTTCCACACTTAGCCTGTCCTCCAGCTACTACTTATGGGCGTGTGAACTACACCATTGGATCAAGTCAATGTTGAATGTACATTAAATGCGGTAAAAGGGGGGTCCCTAGGGCTCCAATGCCACTCACCTCCCCAGCAATCCTGCTGGCACTTCGGTGTAACTTTCTGAGCTGCTCCGTAGGGGACCGCGCCGTTGGTGTGGCCTTGGCTGGGAACCGCGATCACGCGAGGCCACGGCTTATCATGCGCCACTAGGCCTCAATCGGCTCCTTGGTGAGTGGAGCTCCCCGAGACTCGCTCCTGCAGTAGAGGGTCGGCAGGACGGCCCCGACGATATCCGGACCCCCTTACAGGATACTAGGTGCAGTGGGAGAGTGATGCGGGGTAGTTTTAGAGTGGAGCCCCGGGAGATCCCTGAAAATGCGGCCGCTCTGTTGCCTGGTCAGCCACGCCCCCCCTTTTACTGCACCTTTAAGTTCTAAAGACCTTCTTAGTAAGAGTGACCATACTTGCACACAAACCGAGGTCACACATACAAGCCAATAAATAGAAAGGGATATCTTGTACTCCAGCACTAATTCCATTTACAGTAAGAAACTGCATTCTTAAAAAAAATGCTGAAAGTTATACCTACTGTTTATTTTCTGAGTCCGTGGGAACCACACAAAACGTTTGAGGGGAATATCATTTGTTATTGTCAGTTTTGGTACTAAGATAATCACTCTGAATGTAAAAGGCTTGAACAGCATAGTGAAAAGATATCTGCTTTTAAAGGAGGCACACAGACTGAAAGCAGACATTTTACTAATCCAGAAGATGCATTTCCGCATCTCTGACTCTCCCAAACTGCAATCTACACAGTACCCTACCTCGTACCTAGCTTCCGCCCCAGTGAAAAAGGCTGGAGTAGCAATTTTGATCCATAAAAACTGCCCTCAACAGGTAGTCAAGACGCAAATAGATCCCAAAGGGAGATAGATCATCATACAAGGACACCTCAAGAACAGGAAAATCATACTAGCATTTGTATACGCCCCAATTAAGAAGCAGATATCTTTCTTAAATGCCACTTTGAAAAGAATTTCAGTCCCGCCATACTCTTTACTCCTAATTTGAGGAGATTACAACTTGTTGTATTCCCCAACAATGGATAGGGAAGGGAAACCAGTGGGAGAGGGAAAGGAGTTCAAAACAATTTAGACAATTTATACATTCCCACAGTCTCTACGACACGTGGCGGGTTTGTCATCCAACAGAAAAAACATACACCTTTTCCTCCCACTCCCATGGCTTCCAGCAAAGGTTAGATTATTTTCTAATAAACCACAATGCTCTAACAGCCTTGAAAAGCTCCACCATACACCAGATTACCTGGTCTGACCATGCCCCTGTTGAGTTGTGTCTAGATATTCTACCTTCAACAAGGAAACCATTTCAATGGTGACAATGAAACTTTATTAGTACAAGCAGAGGTAAAAACACAACTAATAGCGGGTTTTGTGGAATACAGTACTTTACTAGAAACCAGGGCTCTGTGTCCTCTCCCTTCAATGTTTGGGAAGCTCACATAGCGTGTGTCTGGGTAAACTGATTGAAATAGCAACTAATCTTAAAAAATCAACTACCTTCCGTAGGACACAATTAACACAGCAACTTCAAAATCTGTATCAAAAATACAATAGAAACCCAACCATTTCTATGCTAGCACATGTAACTTCTCTCAGAGCACAACTCAAGGCTCTAGCAATCATGCAGGCAGAAAAGGCAATTACGTACACACGACAACGCTATTACGAGTATGGGAATAAAAAAGCTCACACTCTCCTAGCCCGCAAATTACGGGACCAAAAACCCCAAAAGGCAATATTAGTGATTCACACTAAACAGGGAAGCTTGGCCTACACTAGGGATCAGATCGTAAAGATTTTCCAAAACTATTATAATTCTCTATATATATAACCTACCAATATTATCAGCAAAAATAAAAGATCTTTTGCGACAAATACAATGCATGCTCTCATCCTCTAAATTACCCACCCTATCAGAAGATAGAGACAAGCTAAGTGATCCAATTACAAAGGAAGAACTAGTGGAGACACTCAAATCCATGCCAACAAAAAAAATCTCCAGAGCCTGACGGTCTAACTTGCCTCTATTAAAAATCCCTACAGGAAACCCTAGGCCCCCCAACTGCTAACGAACTTTAACGAAATCCTAGATGGCTCTAAACCCCCACCTACCAATCTGTACTCCCATATCTCCCTTCTTCTGAAGGAAGGGACCCTCAATCCTGCAAACGCTACTGCCCAATACTGAATAAGGACATAACATTTTTTTTAGCAAAATCCTAGCAAATCGCCTAACTCTTAATGCTGCCTCTGATTAACCAAGACCAGGTGGGGTTCATCATGGGTAGGCAGGCAGGAGATAACACTAGAAAATCAATTTACCTCATAGATATAGCAAACTCAACAAAGACACCCCTTCTGGTCTTGGGGTTAGATGCGGAGAAGGCCTTTGATCGCCTGAATTGGGCATACATGAATAAGGTGTTAGACCTCACGGGATTTGGGGGCCCTTTCCGAAAAGCCATCTCAGCCCTATACTCATGCCCCTCAGCAGCAGTCGAAATAGAAGGTTACCTGTCCTCTAAGATAGAAATAACTAATAAGACCAGACAGGGGTGCCCCCCTCTTGCCCTTGATATATGCACTCTATAGAACCTCTAGCTGTCACAATCAGAAACTCACCAGATATCAAGGGAATCACCTATAAAAACAGGGAATATAAAATCTCATTCGTGGACGATGTCCTTCTCACCCTCACTAGACTAATGATATCTCTCCCAAATTTGCATGCCCTATTAGATACTTATGGCAAACTGTAAAATCATAAGGTGAACTAAGATAAATCGGAAGCTCTCCCTATAAACATTCCCCAAATACAAGTTAAAGTCCTGAAACTGAACTTTATTATAAATGGAGAACGAATTACATTAATTATCTAGGGATACACCTGACCCCAAGCCATGCTACATTATATAAAGAAAACTATACCTTACTCCTTACACAGATTCACAACGATCTAGACAAATGAAACTCCTATACACTTTCCTGGTTCGGTAGAATTTCAACGGTTAAAATGGTTACCCTTCCTAGACTATTGTACTATTTTGAAACTCTACCTGTTTGAATACCATTCAAAGTCTTGAAAGCAACTCAGGCCAAAATAGTGAAATTTATAGAATTTCCAAGAGGATACTAACCTCTCCTCTCTTGTGTGGGGGAGTAGGTGCCCCTGATATACTTAAAGGGATACTGTCATGGGAAAAAACGTTTTTTTTCCAAAATAAATCGGTTACCGTATATACTCGAGTATAAGCCGACCCGAGTATATGCCGAGGTACCTAATTTTACCTACGAAAACTTATTGACTCTAGTATAAGCCAAGACACAACTACAGCCCTGTTTAGTGAGCTATATTTACATCTGGACATGTTTTGCTCCGGTACATTAAATGCAGGGCATATAATACAGGGATAAAATACACATTGCTTTGCAGTTGAAAGATGTATTTACCCATTTTGGATTAGACAGTGTATTTACTTCCCAAAAATATTGTATATACTTGAGTATAAGCCGACCCGAGTATCAGCCAAGGTACCTAATTTTACCTACGAAAACTGGGAAAACTTATTGACTTGAATATAAGCCTAGACACAACTACAGCCCTGTCTCCCAGCAGCGCACATTCTACCAAACGGATTACTGTGTGCATTGTCCCAATGTCCCACTACCATGTGCAGAGGGTGCTTGTTTGATATTGCCATCACTGTTAATCTTTCGTATAACCAACAGACGGCGCTGTGTGATATTGCAGTCACTGTTATTCTTTCATATAACCAACAGAGGGCACTGTGTGATATTGCAGTCACTGTTATTCTTCCATATAACCAACAGATGGCGCTGTGTGATATTGCAGTCCCTGTTATTCTTTCATATAACCAACAGAGGGTGCTGTGTGATATTGCAGTCACTGTTATTCTTTCATATAACCAACAGAGGGCGCTGTGTGATATTGCAGTCACTGTTAATCTTTCATATAACCAACAGAGGGCGCACTGTTATTCTTTCATACAACCAACAGATGGCGCTGTGTGATTTTGCAGTCACTGTTATTCTTTCATATAACCAACAGAGGGCGCACTGTTATTCTTTCATATAACCAACAGAGGGTGCTGTGTGATATTGCAGTCACTGTTATTCTTTAATATAACCAACAGAGGGCGCTGTGTGATATTGCAGTCACTGTTAATCTTTCATATAACCAACAGAGGGCGCACTGTTATTCTTTTAAACAACCAACAGATGGCGCTGTGTGATTTTGCAGTCTCTCCCCAAGTGAACTGTTGGTATAGGAATGATTAAAAGTGACTGCAATCTCAGCTACACGGGTCGGGCCCGAGTATAAGCCGAGGTAGACTTTTTCAGCACATTTTGGATGCTGAAAAACTCGGCTTATACTCGGGTATATACGGTAATAGTGCTGCTCCAGCAGAATTCTGCGCTGAAATCCATTTCTCAAAAGAGAAAACAGATTTTTTTTATATTCAATTTTGAAATCTCATGGGGCTAGACATATTGTCAATTTCCGAGCTGCCCCAAGTCATGTGACTTGTGCTCTGATAAACTTCAATCACTCTTTACTGTAAGTTAGGGTGATATCACCCCCCTCCCTTTTCCCCCACAGCAGCCAAACAAAAGAACAATGGGAAGGTAACCATATAGCAGCTCCCTAACACAAGATAACAGCTGCCTGATAGATCTAAGAACAGCACTCAATAGTAAAAACCCATGTCCCACTGAGACACATTCAGTTACATTGAGAAGGAAAAAACAGCAGCCTGCCAGAAAGCATTTCTCTCCTAAAGTGCAGGCACAAGTCACATGACCAGGGGCAGCTGGGAAATTGACAAAATGTCTAGCCCCATGTCAGATTTCAAAATTGAATATAAAAAAATCTGTTTGCTCTTTTGAGAAATGGATTTCAGTGCAGATTTCTGCTGGAGCAGCGCTATTAACTGATGCGTTTTGAAAAAAACATGTTTTCCGATGACAGGATCCCTTTAAATACTACTTGGCTGCACATTTGCGGCAAGCGGCGGCATGGTCGGATAGGGTACACTGTGGAAAATGGGTGACTCTAGAAAATGACACGGTCTCCCTTATACTATATCCTTATTATTATAGGCTCCAAAGAGACTCTTGAATGTAAAAGATAAGCCACTGAACTCAGTAAAATTGACTCTTTCCTTATGGAACTATGCTAAGAGTCAATGCAATACAGATCAAGGGCTGTATAGATTAAGCACTATATGGTAAAAGGCAAACGTAACACAGCAGGGATTTCTATAACCCACAAATTGTGCACATTTCAGGAACAAGCTAAATATTGTAATATTGTGCCGTGTTGCTGTACCAATATCTCCAAATCAAACATTTTGCTCTTGAAACAATAGGGGACCAGATACCTACAGAGCACGCACCAATGGATACAATTATGGCAAACAAAGCAAATAGGAAGGGTCTCATATCAGACGTTTATGGTATAATTAATAAATGTTCAGACATGACATTTGTTAAACATGGTTATATGCAAACTTGGGAACAATTGCTTGGGATGGATATTCCTCTTACCAAGTGGTTACTAATATGGGAGAATCTTAAAAAAGCTTCAATGTGTGTTATGCATAAGGAAACAAATTACAAAGTCATTATGCAATGGTATATGACACCCATTAAGCTGCACACAATTTATCCGGATGCAGCACCGGAGTGCTGGAGACAATGTGGAGAAACAAGCACCCTATACTACATCTTCTTTCTACTTGCCCTCTATTAGAAAGCTACTGGAAATAAGTTTTATTCTTATTAGAACCCCTGCTGGACCCACAAACCTTCCTGTTAGGAATGCCATTTCCTAAGCTCAAAAGCATGTACAGAAATTGTCTATTCACATTTTGACAGCATCCAAACGAGTTATAGCATGTAACTGGAAAAGAACACAACCTCCTACGGGTGCTGAACTAAAGTCAGCAATCCAGGACATTCAGCTGATGGAATACCTGGCTGAGCTGCATTGCTCCCAATTACCAGATTTTGAGAAAGTATGGAATCCATGGGACACTTTGCACTGATACCTCCACAAATACCCCCGGACCCAGAAGTTTCAAAATGTTATTTTTCTTCTTTTCCCCGCTTCTACTCTTTTCTGCCTTTTCCCCTTTTGTTGCTTTTCAATTTCCTTCTTCTTTAATCGTTCAACTTTTTTCAACCATATGATTCACATGACTCACCGCTTCCCAATCGGGAAGAGATGTTCCATAATGCACAAGGCGTATTCACATAATGGATAATATGCTTTTCATGAGCTAATGTGTACAATGATAACCTTATCCAATATGTAAAATGTGAAGATATGAATGATATGATACCTGTATACGTATATGCCAATTTAACAGGATTCCTTTATAGGTCACATTTAATAAAAGTCAATCAAAATACAGTATTTAAAGGGGTGGTTCACATTTAAATTTTAGTATGTTATAGAATGGTTAATTGGTCTTCATTTTTTCTTTGTGAATTATTTACTTTCTTCTGACTCTTTCCAGGGTCACTGACCACATCTAAAAACAATGCTCTGTAGGGATACACATATTTATTGCTGCTTTTTATTACTCATCTTTCTATTCAGAATCTCCTATTCACATTCCAGGCTCTTATTCATATCAATGCATGGCTGCTAGGGTTATTTGGACCCTAGCAACCAGATTGCTGAAATTTAAACCGGAGATCTGAATAAAAAAGATAACTAAAAAAAAACACAAATACAAAAGTAAAACCAATTGCAGATTGTCAGAATATCACTCAACTAAAGGTTAATTAAGTAATCAACCTTTGTAAATGTATTCATCATATAATCTAAATGTTCTGTTTCTAGGCAGTTGACTAAAGAAATTTGTTATGTATCATAAGATAGTTATGACAGCAGTACTTTATAATGTATTTACAGTCACACTTGCTGGTCTAACATTGCTAACATTCCACTAAACACACAGCATCTTAGAAGACATTGCAATTATTGCCTGCTGGGAGCAGTGGAAGTCAATAACCGGGTAAATTAAATAACTTGCCTGTACAATTGTACACATGCAGTTACAACCTTCATTAAACCGGTCAGGAGGAATTTAAAGGAGAACTAAACCATACAAATGAATATGGCTAGACGTGCCGTAACTTATATATCCAACTTATTGAACCTGCCTAAAGGTTCAGCATCTCTGATGCCGATTGGATCGGCTAAACTAGTCAGGCGGAAGGTTGAAGTGACGTCATCATGAGCTGTGGGGAATTGCCGGCAATATCATCACTCTCCATGCTCTGAATGCTAAACCTGCTAAAGGACGTGATTATATGTGACTAAAACTGCAATGCAAACTTTTTTTAAAAAAAAAAAAAAAAACTTTTTTAAATAAATAGAATTACATTATGGAATTTTTTATGTTCCCTCTTTGGAGCTAAAGGTACATTGTGAGGAGGACCTACACCGGGGAAACAATATATGCGTTAAGCCAAGTAGGCATTGCTGCTAAACTGGTGAAGGCTGTTGGAGTGAAGCGGTGTCGTCAGATTTAAAGGGAAAGAAACAATTCACCTTATTGCACAAATAGGAACTATATCTCTATACACAGGGTGTTATATAACGTTTGTCACATTAATCATGTGATTGTGATCTCTATAGTAGTACTTAGGCCTTCAAAGTTGTCACAGGAGTTTCTCAACTTGAAGTCTGTTAGACATGTCTGCTTCATGTTCAAGCTAAGTTTACGGATCATCACAAATCATCAAGCAGATTCATATAAGCTGATGCTACAGGGCTGATTATTAAATTCTGATGGTAATTGTGATGGTTTCTGAAGTGGCATTTACCAACAATTATTTACTAATCAGCCTCATATTAAATTTATAATAAATATATTCAGTATCGTGTGCGTTGGTTCCTAAACTCAGTAACTGATAGAAGCACAGATCATGTACAGTGAATCGGCAGAAAAGTTGATGGGCAGCTACAGGCACATCTTTACTGCAATAGTATAGAAGTCCACAAACACAATGTTCATCATATCTAACCAAATTCTTTAGTTAAAGGACATGTAAAGCCTACATTTTCCTACCATGTATACAAGTTCCCCACCCAATCCACATAATTTGTAATGCAGTGGTGTAACTACCGGGGGAGCAGGGGGTGCAATTGGGCCAGTGCCTGCACCCCCTCAGGGCCCCTGGCAGTTCATGCGCACTGATTCCAGACACATTATCGCTGATTCCGGACAGAAAAATCACGTATTGGGGGGGGGGGGGTTACGTTACTGTTGTAATGCATATACCCCTTCCATTTGCCAGCTCCATCACATGTTCCTAAAACAAATAGCAACTTTCACCTGGTGGCCATTTTCCCTGTGACACATAATCAGTAACATTGACATCTGCAAACAGGACATGTATGCTGTAAAGTTCACGCAATGCAGGTATACGCAGGAACAACATACATTGATAAAAAATTCTGCTTGGGCTGAGCACAGAAATGGTTAAGCTAAGCACAGAAGAGTTGGTTAGGAGAAAAAATAGGATCAGACAGCTAGAGTTTATTTGGGAACAGGCAATGTTATCTCTTCATTGGCTATTAGACTGGAGGGGGTGTTTAGTAATCTGAGCATACTCATGAGCCAACAGCAAAAGTAATTCCTGAGGGAGGGGGCAGAGTGGGTTAGAGGAGTAGAAGGAATTCCAAGTGATCTTGTAGCCTTACTGTTAACTTTTAACAATCAGAGTGGCAGTTATCTAAAGGTTTCAAAGATGCTATTCACGTATTCAATTTTTGTGGTGAGGGGTTATGTGTCCTTTAAGCTTTAGTTCTCCTTTAAGAGGACGACATTAAAGGTAAACTAAAAAATTTGCAGGAGCGGGCGCCATGATCCATGTCAATAATGGCTTCTTGGTTGAATGTGGGGCTAAATAATGCAACCATTGGAAATCAAATGGTATAGGCCACAGCTGAAATAAGGTAGGGAACATTAAAAGGGAAGTTCACTTATTTTAAAATCAAATTACTTTTGCTCAGCTATAATTTAAAATACTGCCTACTTTAGTCATTTAAACTACCATCTGGTTGGTAAAGTGAATGACATTATTGTATCTAAAAGAAATACAGAGAACGGTACATGTATCCCCAGTAGCCATGGTCCTTGTGAGGGCATCCTAGAACTACAGATATAACTCCAGATATGAATTATATTTGTTTCTTATTCAGCCAAATCTTCTGTTAAGGATTTGGTATTACTTTTATTTAATATTATTTTTTATTATTTATTAATTATGGATTTAGTGCATCCTTTCTTTAGAATTTATTTTGGATACAATAAAACCCTTATTTATGACATATCCCCTTATACTAAAGGACAGAATAACCAATTAAAGGAGAAGGAAAGCTCCAAAACAGTTTATTGTCAACAGATTAGCCACAATAGTGCAAGCTAGAACGCTATATTTATTCTGCAGAATGCTTTACCATACCTAAACAGTAAACAGCTCTAGACACTGTCTCTGTTTGTTTAGGATAGAAGCTGTCTCTCTGCTCACTTACAGCTCTGAGCTCAGATTACAGCAGGGATAGGGGGAGAGGAGCAAACTGAGCATGCTATAGCCCTGCCCTGGAGGTTTATGCTGAAAACAGGAAGTCTGATACAGAAGCCCATGTATACACAATAAAAGGAAAGAAATGTTGTGTTTCTTTTGACAGAGGACTACAGCATTACTTTGAGGGTTTACTGGTGTATTTATATAGACCTTTCTGATAAAGCTTACTTAATTTTAGCCTTTCCTTCTCCTTTAAAGCTTGACAAAGTGGATATAATCCACATACCTAAAGCACTGTAGTTACAGTTCCTTGCCAGAGCACTAGTCCTTATAAACAGACTAAATTATCATCACTGAGCATATACAAAAATAATGTTTCCCCACAAAAATGCATTATTGTGGCCCAGTACAAAAACTAGATTTTAAATGAATGTCTATTCACCAAAACTTTGCAACCAAACTATGTACATATAATCTGGTAATCTGTCAAGCAACATGAGTACATTTATACAGTACATGTCCAATTTGAAAGGCTTGATTGGCAACACTACAAATGTATTGAATCTTAAGATTCATGATGCAGGGCAGAGTATACTTTTTTAATATCTGTTTCAAGCAGGATGGGTGGCAACTCCCGTTTGATTTTCAGATTAGTAACATTTCAAACACGGACAGTTACTTTTAAAAAGTCACAACACCTATAACATCATTGTCTGCGAGATTAGTGTATATGATCACTCCCTATTGTATATAATGCCACGCTATAATTTCCATAGTTCCCATTCAAACACACCTAACACAGGGCTAAATTACAAAATAATCACTAAAGATATCTCAGATTGGACATGGCCTGAAACCTGAGCATTTTCTTGGAGTCTGTCATTTGTATTATCTGTCAGATCTTGACATCGATTGAACGTTGACTCTTTGACACCCTGAGTCGTGTCTGCCGTTGCCTCTGCATTAGTAGAAAAGTTCTCAGGAGTGAGTGTTTTACAGCAGGATGATTTTTCTTGTTCATTCACTTTTGCAGAATTTTCTACAGATGCAGATTCAGGAGGAGCAAGATGCTTGCGGCTTCTGTGAGCAGCAAGGTTATCACGTTTCTCAAACCGTTGACCACAGATATTACAGGGGAACTGGTAGAAAGTGTCAGCATCATGTTTCTTCATGTGCCAGTTAAGGGAAGCCTTCTGCCTGCAGGTGAATCCACAAAATTCACATCTAAAAGTAAAAAACAAAACAAAAAAAAAAATGAGATAACTGTGGTTGATGCCAAAAGTATTGACACACTTTTTAAATTTATTTTTTGTCAGAAAAACAGAAAAAAATACTGGCAATGGAAGATAAAAAAAAAGGCAGAAGGTAAAAAGTTGGTGCAGGAAGCCTCGGTAATATAAAGGTGTAAAAAAATCAAGGCTGAAAGAGCTAGAGCAGCAGAAATGCGAAACATACAGTGTAGAGTTAGATAATCTACCCTGCCTTCTTTTTTTCGAATACTCTTAAAATACAGGTGTGGCAATCTTTCCATAACATGGAGCACCAAGACATAAATATGCAAAGAACATTTAAAGGAATTGTTCAGTGTAAAAATAAAAACTGAGTAAATATAAATATAACTGTGCAAAATAAAACATGTTTCTAATATAGTTAGCCAAATATGTAATGTATAAAGACTGGTGTGACTGGATGTCTAACATAACAGAACCTAGCCCAACTTCCTACCTTTCAACTCTCTTGGTTTCCACTGACTGGTTACACTGGTTACCAGGCAGTAACCAATCAGAGACTTGAAGGGGGGCTACATGGGTCATATCTATTGCTTTTGAATCTGAGCTGCATGCTGAAGATCAATTGATCAAACTCACTGAACAGATTTGTACCATGTGGCCCCCCTTCAAGTCGCTGACTAGCTCAGAGTTAGAGAGCTGAAAAGCAGGAAGTAGTGTTCTGGCTATTATGTTACACATTCAGTCACTCCAGCCTTTATAGATTACATTTTTGGCTAACTATATTATTATTTTATTTTGCACAGCCTACTATTTACAAAGTTTTTATTTTCACTCTGAACTATTCCTTTAATGTGCTGGTAGACCCGAAACCAGTAGGAACCCAAAGGTTGACAGCCAGGTGGGCAGGTTCAGGTCAGGTGTACAGAGGAAGAAGGCATGGGTTAGTCAACTGCAATGGCAACATGTTGTAAGTAAGGTTTGGGTGCAGGATGAGTTTTTTTTTTGATTGAGTTGCTATGTGTATACACACATACAACAATAGGAATTTGGATTATGATATTTAGGAGAATTCTGGATGATGAAGTAAAATGGCTTTCTAAAATCCAAATAAAGACATGAGATTCTTAACCCTTAAATTAAATGAACAGAATTGCTTTGGGCAAACTTATACTTTGGATACAATCTGCTCAGTTGTATTTTGCTGTGGCTTTTCTATGGTTGTCTATGATGATTCTCATTTATCCAGGTCATGATATACAGTAGTAAAATTAAGTCAAAAACAACTGGACATTTGAGTTTTTTTCTTGAAAACATTTCACTCATCTGAGTATCTTTCAGTTCAACTGAAGTGGTAGGGAATTTCCTGGCAACAGTCATTTTAGTGGTTTTAGAGATTTTTGAAAACACAACTCACTTTCTCTAAAACCATGAATGTCATGATATTTGTAAAAAGATCCGAACAAAAAAGTACACATAGAAAATAATGCTGAACAATCTGAATTTTTTTAACAAATACCTCTAAAAATTCAAGTTTTTTGGACAATTCCTAGCAAAAAAAAAATCTAAAAGCCTCTGAAAGTCCTAATTAACAACAGTCCATTAAGGATTAACACAGCTCCCACTGACTTCTATAGGACAGATTTTAATATTAGATGGGTTGGAGTGGAGTTTATTTTTCAGGCTGTGTATGAGGAACTATGCTCCTGTGGTAATGTACCTGCCCACTGTCCAAGAAACAAACCTGGGACAGTAGGTGAGATTATTCTTTGGATGCGAAAAGCCACATTTCAATTCCCCCACTCTTCTTCCTAGTTGTCTAATTCTTGTGAAAGTGCACTCTATATCCTCTGCATCACTTTCTGGACACCTTTTTATTTTAAGTGGTAGTTCACCTTTCATTTAATGTTTATCATGTTATAGAATGGCATTTTCCTAGCATCTTTCAAATGGTCTCCATTATTCTAGTTTTGAAATTATATGCTTTTCTCTTTTGCCAAAAAACAACTGCTCTTTGAGGCTACAATTTTGTTGTTACTCTGTATTACTTGGCTTTCTATTGAAGCGCTCTCCTATTCATCTTCCAAGTTTATCATTTAAACCACGGCCTGGTTACTATGGTATTTTTACCATTTACATCAGTTATATTTTTGTATATAATCTATACGGTCAATGTACACACCTGTTAAATCAATATTACAGATTTCTATTATATGTTAGCTATTTTATATATAGAGGCTACAGTTCCCAGAATTGCCATTTCCTGTGTGTGATATAAGTGATTACCGGTACTTATTGGCCTGGGCTGCTTCCTGAACTATAGTTTTTATATTGCTGTAAGTGTATTTGTGAAGCAGTTTTTTCCTGTATTAAAGTGAATAACCTTTCTTATATGCACCTTTTCTGATTAAAAGTTACCAGCAACAAAGTATTGTGTGTAACAACACCTCGCTGTGCCAGAATCTCATACCAAGGAACTCTACTAGGTCATCTTATCCTTGAACTTTAGAGCGTTGTACTGTACAGTAGGGATGGGCAAATTTGGCCCGTTTCGTTTCGCCAAGAATTCGCCGCTGGCGAAATGTCGCAGATGTCCATTAAAGTCTATGGCCGTCAAAAAAATTGTCGAGTTGCAAAGTTTTTTTGCCGCGCGTATAATTTTTTTGCCGCACGACTCCATACAAGTCTATGTGCGTAATTTTTGCCGCGAAACAAGGCGAAAAAAATCGCCCATCCCTACTGTACAGTTGCAACATCATTTTCCGGTGCTGAAAAGCTGGAAGGGTGGCACAAAGACTTTATTTACTAGAGGTCAGCAGCATAGATATATTGCAGCAGATTTTAGAGCAGCTTTCACTCAGACAGGCAACATAATATATGAACTGGATAGGAACATGTGGCTCTTAATCTATACAGAGGAGGTAGAAGCAGAGTATGGAACATGGAAATATAGGGAACATAGGACAGAACCCTTGATCGCCCTATTCATGCTACTTAAATCCTGTCCAAAATCTGCCCCAAACATGGCCACTCTGGCCCATATACCCCTACATAAAGTTCAAATCACCATTTTTGACTCTTGGATCCCCCTCTGTCATGAGGCAGCATATCCTGAAATTTCAAAATATGCAAGAATTTTGGTGTAATTCTACTTCTGTAAAAAAATATAGGCTTCTAAGTGTCTAATAAAATGAAAAAAATCATGTTTCACAAAGAACAATCACATATATCAGAAACATAATTTATTTTATGTATGATAACACAGCCGATTTGGAAAGGTCTCTCTCTCCTGAACGCGGCAATACCAAATTTTATATATATATATATATATATATATATATATATATATATATATATATATATATATATATATATATATATATATATATATATATATATATATATATATATAGTGTTTTATGGAGATTTCTCACTTGTATAGATCAAAATCTACACGCAGTACACTACCAAATTTCCAAAACACCGCCAAACGGCATATTTCTGATTTCAAGGCCAAACATGCCGCTAACAGTAGGTTTACCTTAGAAAACTACCCATTATTAGAAAGAACAGATTCTGGTGAATCAAAAATGGGTCAAAAAATATCTTTGTACTCTTTGTGCTCAAAAATGAATCAAAAATATCTTTGTACTCCGAACTACCAAGTTGCAATTGTTTCCTAAAGTTATAATGTTTTATAGAAATTGGTGAATTTTTTGAAAAATGACCTCAAAGCTTCCACTCTACAGCATCCTATCTCCCACACATCATTAGGTATCAATATAAAACACCCCAAATATAAAAGCCTGGGGTCCACTGAACAGTTTGGTGCCCAATATGTATAGGTTTACCTAAGCATGTGGTATAGGGGCCCTAAAATGTAGACACCTCATTTGAGCTACGTATCAGTTCTGTAATTCCAGATACTGCAAAATCAACACATTTACATCGTTTGGGGGGGGGGGGGGGAGGCAAAAGTAGAAAAAAGTACACATTCCCGCGAATCCAAATTGGGTATGCATGTCTTTCTACTCCAAAGCACTAAGCCTCAAACCCTTCCTAAATTTGGCAATTTTGAAGCCATTTTCTAAAATCACCTCAAAACTTCATGTATCAATATAAATCACCCCAGATATGAAAGCCAGGGGTCTCCTGAACAGTTTGATGCCCAATATGTATAGGTGTACCCAAGCACGTAGCATATAGCGGCCACAAAACGAAGACCCCCATATGGTCTGTCATTTCAGGTACTGCAAAATCAATACATTTACATAGTTTTGGGGGGGGAGGCAAAAGTAGAAAAAAGTAAGTTCACCCCAGAAAACCATATATTTTCGGAAAGTACAAATTCCCACAAATTTAATTGGTTATGCATGTCTTTGTACTCTAAAGTACAAAGACGCAAACCATTCCTAAATTTGGTGATTTGGGTGACATTTCCAAAAATCACCTCAAAATTTCTACCCTGCAGTATCCTATTACCCACATACTTTTAGGTATCAAGACAAATCACCCCAAAATCTCAAAGCCTGGGGTCCTCTGAACAGTTTTATGCCAAATATGTATAGGTGTAACCAAGCACGTGGCATATAGGGGCCCTAAAATGAAGACCTCCCGTATGGTCTGTCATTTCAGGTACTGCAAAATGAACACATTTACATAGTTTTGGGGGGGGGGGCAAAGGTAGAAAAAACTAAGTTCACCCCAGAAAACCATATATTTTCGGAAAGTACAAATTCCCACAAATCTAAATTGGGTATGCATGTTTCAAAATTCCTACCCTGCAGCATCGTATTACCCACATACTTTTAGGTATCAAGAGAAATCATCCCAAATATGAAAGCCTAGGGTCCTCTGAACAGTTGGATGCCCAATATGTATAGGTGTACCCAAGAACGTGGCATATAGGGGCCCCAAAAGGAAGACCCGATATGGTCTGTCATTTTAGGTACTGCAAAATCAACACATTTACATTGTTTTTTTTGGGGGGGGGCAAAGGTAGAAAAAAGTAAGTTCACCCCAGAAAACCATATATTTTCGGAAAGTACACATTCTCACAAATCCAAATTGGATTGGTCTGTCATTTCAGGTACTGCAAAATCAACACATTTACATAGTTTTGGGGGGGAGCAAAGGTAGAAAAAAGTGCATTCACCCCAGAAAACCATCTTCCCGCAAATCCAAGTTGGGTATGCATGTCTTTGTACTCCAAAGTACCAAGTCGCAAGCCTTTCCTAAATTTGGCGATAAAAGCAACAGTTTTTACATTTCTGAAAATTGCCTAAAAATACTGCAATCGGCCGCATTTATCTCACCCAATTTCTTAGATACAAAAAACACCATAAATACTGATGCCAAGGGTCTACTGAACCTTTTGATGCCCAATATGCATTGATATACCAAGGCAGCTGGCATGTGCGGACCTCCAATGAAAATAGTGCATATGATTTTTCTCCGCTGCCTTCTGTGAACATGTGACTTGTGACTTCATATTATGTGCCTCAAGACCCTCCTAACAGCAAAGACCCCCCAAAACCATATATTTTTGGAAAGTACACATTCTGACGAATCCAGCATAAGGACAAATCACCCTAAATATGGACGTCAGAGGTCTACTGAATAGTTTGATGCCCAATATGTATAGATTTACCAAAGTATGTGGCGTGTACGGACACCATATGAATTTTCACACTAGCCAACTAAGCTGCAGAAAAGAGAGCCCCAACTGTCCGTTATGTGCCGTAAGACCCCCAAACTGTAAAAAGACCCCCAGAAAACTATATATTTTTTGGAAAGCATATATTCTGGCGAATCAAATTAAGTAAAATTAATCTTTCTATACCAAAGCACCAAACAAAAATACACATAAGGAACAATAATGCAGGGATAAAATTGCAATAAAACCACAAAAATTTTGTAAATCAATGAAATAAAACAATTATCCGACAGCATAATTAGTGGCCGAAATCAATTATCCAATAGTCACGCTGTCAAAATAACATGTTTTTAGGCAAAACAAAAGGTACAATGAATAAGTAAAAAAACAAAACAAAAAAAAACACCTGTTTGTGAGTTTTTGTGTATATACATATTTGTGCACTTCTAGAAGTTGTGCAAATAGTTGTGCAAATACATGTAAATAAGTGTACAAAAGGGACCAAGTGTGCTAAAATAAAAAAATACCAATCTTTACTAAAATGTGTGTGTAAGTGTATAAATGTAGTGTAAGTATGTGTAAGTGCAGGTAAGTGTGTAAAAAAACGTGCACTTACCGTTTTTGTAGCAGGAGGATCGCTGGAACCGATGAAGGCAGCCTGGACAGCGTGTCTGCAGAGTCCCTGCGCAGCAGGAAGTGTGTGGGCAGCTGTGCAGGAAGGAGGAGGCGAGTATGTAGCAGCAGCACCATTTGCAGTGCATTTGCCACTTTAAAGTTGGATCTGCCGATGAGGAGAGAAGGGCTCAGCTACAGGAGAACATACGAGGTACGTTCTTGGCAGCCTGAGTCCTGAACCACCAGCATGTAGGCGCTTGCCAGTTAAAGGGTTAAAATGCATTCTATAGGAGATGGTCTTCACATAATTTGGAGCTTTTGGTTAAAGGGTTCACCTACCTGCATTATTAGTATTCATAGGTAAATAATAGAGTTACTGTGTGGACCAGTTACATAAATTGCATAGAGAAGCTAATTGAAACATCAAAACACAATACCAGAAAGTGATGAAAACAATAAAAACTGCATTATAATACACAGGTAGGGCAGCATGGTGCTTTTTTAAACTCACTGAAGTGGTTTCTCCCCAGTGTGGATTCGGTGGTGGATGATGAGGTTACTGCTGCTACGGAAAGCACGAGCACAAAATTCACAGATAAAATCCCTTCGGTCTAGCAGAATAGAAAAAAAATTATATTAAACCAAATGTAAGTTTAATCATGTTGACACTACAGATATTTGAATGCAACACATAAAAATATATGTAAAATAAAGTTGTAGAAAGAAGTAAACATAAGGATTACTGCTGTGCCTTTTTTCATGTTCCTTTAAATGTTTTTTGAAGTTAAATTTTCTCCCACACTCTGGTACCGGACAGCAAAATGTACGCTGATTCACATGCTGGTATTTCTGATGATACTTTGGAGATAAAAAAGAATGTTATTCTCTTTACAACAATTACCATTTACACACAGTCTACCAAAGTTAACCTTTTCATTGCATACACATTATACTTGCAATGCCTAATGCAACACTATTTTCGGGGACAAGGAAGACATGGTACTGGTATAGGAACAGTTGTCTGGAAACCAGTTATCCAGAAAGCTCAGAATTTCAGAAAGGCTGTCTCCCAAACACTTCATTTTAATCAAGTAATTACAATTTTTTTAATTAATTTTCTTTTCCTCTGTAATAATAAAACGGTACCTTGTACTTGATCTCAACTAAGAAACAATTATTCCTTATTAGAGGCAAAACAATCCTAATAAGTTTATTTAATGTTTAAATTAATTTTCATTAGACAAAGTCTAAAGTCCAGGATTTTTTCCCCTGAAAATTTTGACTTTCCAAGGGGTAGTTTAGTTAAAAACGTAAATTTTCCAGGTTTAAATTTCTTTTTATTTTTTGAGATTTATTATATTCTGAACCTAGAAATACTTTGAATCCAAAAATACTCCAGCTAAAACTTGTCCAGGTCATGTAGAAGTCAATGGCAAAGTTTCCTTCAACCAATTGAAGATGTTTGTAGCCTTGATTTTCAGGGTTTCTTCCGTGGTTTGCAACCAAAAACTCGATAAATTCAAGCAACTGGATTTATTTTCAGTGAACGCTCGATAAATTAAAGTATTCAGGTTTTCCCTCCAAATGCACGGAATAAAGATTTTTTACATTCAAGTTTTTTCATAAATAAGAAAACATTCCAGTTGTGTGTTTATTCAAGGTATAAAAAAACCTCACAAACACAACCTTTGATAATTAACCATGTATGGAGATCCAAATTATAGAAGATCCCTCTGGAAAACACCAGGTCCTAAGAATTCTGAATAATAGGTCCCATACCTGTACTAGTTTCACCAATTACAGGAGGCAGGCCAGCAGATGACATACCCCCCCCACAATGCTTGTAAACTGTATGTAGCATAAAGCTGTATTTATTATATACAACAGCATAGGAGTCAAACCTTAAAGAGATAATACATTAAATAGTCGGTTAAATGTATGTGTAAATGAAAAAGAAAAGTGCAAGTTAATTAGGTCAATGTTTCGGTTCTCCCAGGGACCTTCCTCAAGACCATGGGAATCCCAGGGCGGACAGAAATGTTGACTTATTTTTGCACGTCTCTTTAAAGAAACTTTGATAATGGCCCCAAGGTGGACTGAAAGTAGGCTACAACCCAATAAGTAATGAACCTCAGTGAAATATACATATATTTAAAAATGGCTAAGTGGCAATAACTTTTCCAAACAAAACATCAACCCATTTTCAAGCAACAGGGTTTTCCATAAACATGGTATTTTTCAATTCACAAAACATAGAAAGATATACCTTTCCTTTAGAGTCTTCCCAGCTAAAATGCCTATCACTCAATATATATATGTATTTTTTTATTTCTTTATAGTGCCAGATACATTGCATTAAAAGTGGCATGGTATTCTGTTTCAAACAAAACACAAAAATGCTGCTGCATACTGAAAAATGGTCAGTGATCCATCTCGTTCTGGTTAGAACTACAATTTCTTGTCTTAAAGTGGCCACACAGAGAGAAATCCACTCGTTTGGCGATGTTCCCTGCCGATCAACATCTGGCCGTCACTTGGTTGTCGGAGGGCCCCATACAAAGGCCAATAAGCTGTCAACTCGGTCTGTTGGCAGCTTTTATCGGCCCGTGTATGGCCACCTTAAGAGTTTTATATCTTGTGATGTCAAACGTTGTGCAGAACGCCTCCCCCCCTGGCAGTCTGCAGCCTGGCAGCACTCTCAAATATCTTACACAGAGTCACAGAAAGTTTACCCAGAGGTCCAGGACATAGCTCATCCCACAAGCAGACTGATCATGCATTCAACATGTTCAATGGGCCTGATTCAGAAAGCACCCCCCCCCCCAAAGTCTTGAAAAACACTGTAGACATTTATACATTTACTATAATATCAGGAAATTACTTATAGGACAGGTGTAAGCAACAACAGTAATTTTATCATCACATCCCTTACAAAGATGTAATTAGAATTCCAGCCTTTACTTACATTCAAATACTGTCTCTTGGAGAATACCTTTCCACAGTTATCCACTTCACATAGGAAAAGCTCACTTGGAGTTGATTTCCTGTTCAAAGGAAAAAAAATGAACAAAAAGAAATTCAAATAAATTTATTTTCCTTAGGCAAGTTTATCGATATTATAGTCTTCCAAGTAATCATATGCGGGACGGTCCAAAACCCACGGGTCGGCGGGTTCGGGCCGACTCCTGCACAAAATCTTCGGGTCGATGGCGAGTCCCGGTCAAGCTCTTCTACTACTCTCCCCACCGACGACCTAGCAGTTCCGGCTTCCGGAATTTATATAGACTTCCGTCAACACCTCGCCCCTTTTGTGATGTCACTGCAGTGCGGGCGTGGGTCTATAAATAGAGGGCAGCAGCGGGCCTGGTGCATTTGGGAGGGGGCAGGTTAGTGTTGGGTGCACATTACTACTTCCAAGATAAGCACTGTGGTCCTGAGTTTGATCCTGGTCTGTGCATCTGTGTATCTTGGTACCTGCACAGGTCATGTACTTCCCATGTCTGCATGGGTTTCCTCCAAGGACTCCACAAATGGAAATTTAATTTATCTTCATATTGTAAATTAGATTTTTTTACTAGTCTCAACAGGTCTGTAGAGATGGGCAGTATTGACTATCCTAAACTAGGAGGTAGAACCTATAACACAGCCAATCAACTTAATCATGACCTATACAACTTCCTCCTCACCACTGCCATAGCTAGCATGTCATGTCCTGACATGTCAGTAAAATGAGAAATGGAATTAATAAAATACCGGTACAGATGGGATCAACCAAAGTCATGCACTAAAATATTGAGGATGGGAATAAAATAAACAATAAAACAAACAGACTAACAAGGTCAGTAGTACAGCCATTAAACAGGGAAGTTGATATAAAGTATAGGCTCTGAAAATGAGACACAAAAATTGTTCTACAAATTAGTATAAGAATGCCCCAGGACATAGTGACGGACAACAAGAGCTACAAATTACATACTCAAAACTACCAAACATGGCATATGATGGGAATCAAGCATCACAGCAGGCCCAGACTGGCAATCTTTGGGATCTGGCAAAAACCAAAGGGGTTGATCTAAGACACCATACAGTCACTATCTAGTGAGGTGGTTGGGGGCTGTTTGGGCCTCTGTTTACCTGAAATGCCAGTCCAGACCCACATCACAGAGCAAATAAGGCCCATTCCCTGCTTAACGTGTTCCTTCACAGACTAGAGAGACTTCAACAATATAGCTGTCACCACATAAAACCCCAGCTGGGGAGGCTCCTCTGCCACAGACAAGAAAACTCTTGTCTTTTTCTCTAAAGATGAGAAAACGGTCAAGACACAAATTCCAATTAGCAGCCACATCGAAAACCCTGTTACTAGCCAGCCAGCTCATTAATGTAACCACCAGCAGACCAGATAATCCACAACAGAATCTTGCAACAACTTGGATACATTTACCACTAGCTCTGTAGCTATATACCCAACACTAACCTGTGGCCCTAGATAATAATAATGAGAGGGCAAAAAGGGTAAACGAAGGAAAAATATCCAGTATCGAAGGCTTTTAAGCAGTAAGGTGCACTTACCAATGCTAACAGGGGGTCCAGGTGCTCAAGCGCCATACCTTCAGCTTGGGGAGGTAATGTCATACATTATCAATTCAAAGGTAAGCTGGCACAGAAACTGGACTTCACTCCAAAACATTTTTTTATTACACAAAAAGGAACATCTTAGAGGGTGGCCTTACACATTTCGTGCCTTGTGGACACTTAGTCATAGGCTTGGGATATTCTGTACAATCAGTGAAATTTAAATGCGAACACACCAATAAGAGAAGTGTTTTGGGCAGCCAAGTTAATGTTCCTCCTTTGATGATTTCATACTAGAATCATGCCAATTGTGTAAAAGACTTTTAGAGAGAGGTTACAAAATGACAAATCTAATAAGGGTATGAAGCGGCAGCGTCCTTTTATAAGATATATATCTAATGATTTATGCGACCATTCAGATTCTAACTCATCTTACACTGAATCGTCAAGAACTAAAAATACCAATGTAGAAACTCTATTCTGTATTTTCACCTATAGTTCACAGTTTAACCAAACTAAAAAAAAGATTGTAAATAAAAATTTGCCTATTTTACGTACGAATCCAGTACCTGATAAAATTCTAGGAGCCTCTTGTCGTTTCATCTCGAGACGTTCAAAAACTATTGGTAATTTTCTTTCTCCAAGCCTCATAGAGGACAAAAAACCTACACCTAGCACCTGGCTAACCAGAATCGGTATGTACAAATGTGGGGCTTCTAGATGTATTACGTGTAACTATGTGAACAAGACAACTACCTTTTCTTCCTCTGCATCAGGAAAAAATACAATATAAGACAATATATTAATTGTAACTCTTAAAACGTAGTGTAGTTGATCACGTGTAAAAAATTCCTTCAACAGTATATCGGCCAAACCAGTCGAACCCTTAAAGAAAGAATAAGGGAACATATTTTGAACATTAAAAGCGAAAATAGCACAACTACAGTGGCCCGACATTTTGCAAGCTGTACGAATAGGTCCCTTAATTAGAGTTGGAAATACTGTAGATAGACTCCTAAAACAAGAAGCAAAATGGATTTTCTTTTTAGGAACAAGACAACCCACAGGAATGAATTTAGATTATAATATATCCTGTTTTGTTTAAAAGTCTCTTCAAATTTGGTTTAATACTATATTTAATATTACCTCCAACCATTTAAATACTAAAACCTTAGCAGCAGCAAAACTATAACTTTTACAATTGTTTCACAAAAAGTATTTTCTCATGGTGTAACATGTTTTTTCTGTAAAAATATATATTCTTTTTTTTTAACCTGTTGTTTATATATGTACACATTATGTCTCCCTTGGACTGACTCACCACTTATGTATTAACTTGTCTGATTGGCTGTCCAAAACACTTCTCTGATTGGTGTGTTCCCGTTTAAATATCACTGATTGTACATAATATCCCCAGCCTATGACTAAGTGTCCACAAGGCACGAAACGCGTAAGACCACCCTCCGAGATGTTCCTTTTTGTGTAATAATTTTTTTTTTTTTATTTGCATCATATTTTGGAGTGAAGTCCAGTTTCTGTGCCAGCCTACCATTGAATTGAGATTGCCCTAGAAAAAAAGGCTTGGCACATACTAGCCCCAAGCTCACTGGCAGCAGACAACACCAGTATTGATAGCAGTTAAACCTCAACACCAACCAGAGATCAGCAGATCAACCAACTCATTTCTGATTTACAGCCCATGCAAGGCTAGAACCTAAGACTCAAAGTACTAACTTCAAGAGGCTACCAAACCAGCAAATCAATGGTGCCAAGTTCAGCAACTACGCATGTAAACTGCTGATCAGCAGCCTGCATACCACTGGTACCAACCAGTGAATGAGTACCATAAACTAGCTATTGCCTACACATCTCAGGGCAGCCAACAGCTGACATGTGAACCTACACTGGACCAAACCCACCAGCTGCCAAGCATGCCGAATGCTGATGCAAGTCAGCAACCATGCTGATCATAGCCAAAGTCAGAAGGCTGGACGCACAATAGCAAAGGCCAGCAGCCATGTCAGCCAAGTGACATAGAAAAGGCCAGTTGCCAAGTGAGCCAAGGGCCACGTGAGCCAAAGGTCACAACAAGGGCCAGTGGCCACGCAAGCCAAAGGCCATTACCAAAGGCTAGCAGTCACAACAGCTACAAGCCAGCTGCCATACAAGCCAAGGGCCATAGAAAAAGCCAGTGGTAACATGACCCAAGGACCATAGCAAAAGGCCAGAAGCATTACCTGCTAAATGCTACTGTAGCTAAACAAGGTTAGCTACTAATGTGCTAGTAGATACTACAGTAAATGCCTGTCAATACACAAATTGTGCAGCCAACATAACTTAGCAAGTGCAGTTGAACAGCAAATAGGCCCTTTCTTCTGCACTGGAAAAGCAGGCGAACCAGCAGAAATACAGGATGCCTGTACAAGCATTAACGAGCACTTAGTGAACGCACCTATTTTTTTCCAGTTATATACGGTTTGTATTTGGTGTACCAGAGTGGATACAGAGGAATCATTGCTGGATTCAAGCTTAGTTCTAACTAGTACATATCCATACCAATGGCCCTTTTGTACAAACTTTTAGATATAAACATCCTATATCATGTTTAGAAATAAAGCCTTGCCAAACCATAGAAGAAAGCATGCTAAATTAGCTCTTAGGCTTGGAACGTGGTAATGCCGACGTTATTTATCTTCCCAATAAGCTCAAGTTTGAATCTTGTGCATAATTGGGGTATTTAGCATAGAACTAGGGCCATGGGGCATTGGGTAAATTCTTCTCCATCTTCTCCATCCACACAGAAAAAAAAAACTAAAAAAAAAAAACCCAAAACTGTGTTTCACTTCACACAAAATTTACCTAAGGGTCAGGGCACACGCTCAGATTCTGGGAGATTAGTCACCCAGTGACAAATCTCTTCTTCGGAGCGACTAACCTCCCCGAACTGCCTCCCGCCGGCTAGAATGTAAATCACTTCAAATGATACGATACAAAGCACTGCGTATCTTGACAGCGCTATATAAATAAATGATGATGATGAATACTACCAATTCCTCTTGTTTAATTCCCAAATTCTTAAAACACACAAGGATTATTTATTCAAAATTATATTTAAAAGGAGAGAAAGAAACCTTGTTTGAAAATGTTTAGTTTGTTAAATTGCCATCCCCCACTTGATAATTTTCAAGTAGAGCTCCACAAGTGTTTTTCGTCAGATCGACGCCCGTCGACAAAATGCACGTGAGAAGTCGGATGGAGTCGCACGCGTGAAGATAAAATTGGACTGAATGAAAAGTCTGAGGCAACAACTACACATCAGACAGTCGTGTCGGATGTGGACACAGAAAGCAGCCTCTTTATGGGACCGCCATACCGTGTAGTTGTTAACTTTTCATTCACGCGTGCGACTCCATCCGACTTGTCGCGGGCGATTTTGGCTCATAAGGGCTTAATTTAGAAGTAAATAAGTTAACGGTGAAAAAGAGAATAGCATTTCAAAACCACAGGTCAGAGGGGACAGAAGCTCCATTCAGTGAATATAAACACTATAGCAAGTGTTGTAAAACAGCAATCTGGAAGACAGAACATGATGAGCGCATTCCTTGAGAGGCTTAGCCCCACCAAAGAAAACCAACCCCAAAAAGTTTTTATAGTATATTAACAGTAAAAACATGTAGGATAGGAATGTGGCTTTTTTAAATAATGCCAATAATGTGGGTTTAATGGATACAGAAAAGGCAAATGTGCTAAATCAGTTCTTTTATTAAGTGTATACAATTATGGGAGTCCGTTTCAAGACCCACTCGATAGGGCCACTCACTGATGGCTGAGCTGAATATCGTCAGTGGTTAGAAACTAGATGTGCTATATAAAGGTTTACTCAAAGTTAATGTGAACAAGGCACTGAGAGAGCTTAGTTCAGTTTTAGACTGACCTATAATTTTCTCAGATTCGTTTTCATCTGGTATGGTACCTATGGACTGGAGGAACACTAATGCAATTCCTATATTAGAAAAGGGATTACAGTTTCAGCCTGGCAATTATAGCCAGTAATCTTTCGCAAAGGTTCGGACAAATCCAAAATAGTGGATTCGGTGCATCCCTAGAAATCCATAATGAAAAAGGATCTTTGTATACTTGTAGATAATTAACTTGGCTGTAGCAGTGAGCACTGCAAGTATATACAAGGTTTTGGCTGTATTAAAGGGGCACCGATTTGCAGGAAGAGGGTTTATTCTATTTTAAAGAGCTCTGGCAAGTCCCCATCTAGAATATGGAGTGTGGTTGTGCTTAAATGGGTTATAACTGGATAAGAGAGGGTCCAGAGAATGGAAACTAAGCAGTATGGAAGGTGTCAGTTAATACCTAAGGCATAGAGGAGGGGCAGTCAATATATGATTGCCAGCTAAACATACTAAACAAGTATGGATGTTTTAATTAAAAAAAAAGAATTTGGGTTTCATGTTTAATTTTAAAAGGACTTTTATTAAACAGCTTTTTATGTGTAGGGAACATTTGGGATATATGCTATGTATAAATATATAAGTGAATCATTTGCTTTATTTACTAGTAGGCCCTTACAGCTAACACATGGACATTCATTCAAATTAGAAGAAAGGAGGTTGCATCTAAATATTCGGAAAAGGATCTTTACAGTGAGAGCTGTGAAGTTGTGGCATTCTCTCCCTGAATCAGTTGTACTGGCAAATACATTAGATAGCTTGAAGGAGGGTTGGGTGGCTTTTTCGCAATTACAGAGGTATTGAAAATAGATCTTAGAACTAAATTGATTGTCCGATTGGCATCTTGGGAGTCAGGAAGAAATTTTCCCCCTGAGGCAAATTAAAGAGGCTTCAGAAGAGGTTTTTTGCCTTCATCTAGATCAACTAACAGTTAAGCAGGTTATATATAGACATAGAAGGTTGAACTTGATGGATGTCTTTTTTTCAACCTACCTTAGTGTTACTTATATGGCTATACAAACAGCAGTCAACACGTGGTTGAGATAAAGTCCATATAATATGTACACTTTTTTTGCATTGACTATTATGCAGGGTAAGCATTATTTATAAAAATTTTGGGATATGGGTATTTTATTCCATTGGTTGTTATACGTACGCATTATATACAATCCCAATAATAACATATCTCTCTAATGCTTTATTTACCAGTAGGTCTTTCCAGCTGACACAAGGTCACCCATTCCGATTAGAAGAAAAGAGGTTCCGCCTAAATATTCGGAAGGGGTTTTTTACAGTGAGAGCTGTGAAGATGTGGAATTCTCTACCTGAATCAGTTGTACAGGCTGATACATTAGATAGCTTTAAGAAGGGGTTGGATGGCTTTTTAGCAAGTGAGGGAATACAGGGTTATGGGAGATAGCTCTTGGTACAAGTTGATCCAGGGACTAGTCCGATTGCCATTTTGGAGTCAGGAAGGAGTTTTTTCCCCCTCTGAGGCAAATTGGAGAGGCTTCAGATGGGTTTTTTGCATTCCTCTGGATCAACTGGCAGTTGATCCAGGTTGAACTTGATGGACGCGTGTCTTTTTTCAACCTTACTTACTATGTTACTACTACTAAGCTACACTGAACTTAGTTTTTTACTGTAATTTCTGAAATCTGTCTCAGCTTGAATTTTTACTCCATTATATGACCCACAATTTGTAATGTACCAGTATATAATATGAAAACCTAAATATGAACACCAGGGTATATGTACAGTATTATGTGCCATAAGACCACAAACAGAAAGATCCTAGAAAACCATATACTGTATATACTCGCGTATAAGCCGAGTTTTTCAGCATCCAAAATGTGCTGAAAAAGTCTACCTCGGCTTATACTCGAGTCAGCGGGCAGTAGTTGAGATTGCAGTCACTTTTAATCATTCCTATACCAACAGTTCGCTTGGGGAGAGACTGCAATATCACACAGCGCCCTCTGTTGGTTATATGAAAGAATAACAGTGTGCCCTCTGTTGGTTATATGAAAGAATAACAGTGACTGCAATATCACACAGCGCCATCTGTTGGTTATATGGAAGAATAACAGTGACTGCAATATCACACAGCGCCATCTGTTTGTTATATGAAAGAATAACAGTGTGCCCTCGGTTGGTTATATGAAAGATTAACAGTGACTGCAATATCACACAGCGCCCTCTGTTGGTTATATGAGGGATTAACAGTGATGGCAATATCACACAGCGCCCTCTGTTGGTTATACGAAAGAATAACAGTGATGGCAATATCACACAGCACCCTCTGCACATGGTAGTGGGACAGTGGGACAATGCACACAGTAATCCGTTTGGCAATTCTCTGTCATCATCAACTTTGCAAAGAAGTCCGGTTGATCGTTGGGGGGGTCGCTTTGGCAGAATGTGCGCTGCTGGGAGACAGGGCTGTAGTTGTGTCTAGGCTTATATTCGAGTCAATAAGTTTTCCCAGTTTTCGTAGGTAAAATTTGGTACCTTGGCTTATACTCGGGTCGGCTTATACTCAAGTATATACAATATTTTTGGGAAGTAAACACACTGTCTAATCCAAAATGGGTAAATACATCTTTCAACTGCAAAGCAATGTGTATTTTATCCCTGTATTATATGCCCTGCATTTAATGTACCGGAGCAAAACATGTCCAGATGTAAATATAGCTCACTAAATGTTTGCGGCCAAAAACAAGTAAGAAATTACAATGCAGAACACAACAAAAATCACTAAAATTCAATAAAACCACTTAAATCAATACACTGTCTAGTAGTGTATTGTGTTCAGCATTGCAGAAGGTGGGAATCTATTTACAATATATTAATTTTATCCTTTCCTTTCCTCATCCTCGTAAATACATTCCAACTTACACCAATTCAAAGGAGATTGTCACCAGAGGACAGAGCAGATTTTGTGTGTGCTACAAATCTGCCTAAAATGAATAGGAGGCAGTATTGGCAGTTTTGCCCATTTCCCCAGAGGATGTTTTTTTCTAAGGCAGAGCAACGACAGCAGCACAGAAACATGGGGCTATTAGTTTAAGCAGTGTAATCCTTCAACAGAGTTGAAATGGATCTATCATTTTGTCACTTAGCCAGATGCTGCTGGGAGAGGAAGGGACAAGGGAGGTGCATCATTCTAACTTGTGCTAAAATCTGCACAGTGTGCCTGCACCTGGGTCTTTGCAATAGATCCAGGTGCAATCACAGGGGAGCGCTGAGAAAACCACGGGGGCCGATTTTTGGGCTGTGGATAGCAACTGGAGTGGCAGTAGCCTATAGAATGACTGATGCTTATCAGAACAAAAGGCTGAAGGAACTTGGAAAAGTAAGAAAATGGCTAGCCTGGCATCAAATTTAAATAGAACAAAATCAGTTTGCTCTTTTGCAAAACAGATTTCTGTACAAAGGGATTCTAATGGAGGGGTTCTATGAACTGATTTGTTTGAGGAACAAACATGATTTCCCAACTAAAAGTAAAGACTACAATGCAACTATAGATGGAGGAAAAAAGTTAATGATGTTCATTTTTCACTTGCCTTATCCTCTTTTTACATATTTCAGCAAGTTCTTCATCCACAAAAGGTTTGTGTCTGTGGGTACAAAATAATATTTTAATAAAAATACTTACATATGGATATGAGTAGAACATTTGGAATAAGGATGCACTGAATCCAGCCTTTTTCGACTGAATCAAAGTTCCTGGCCAAACCGTATGCGAATCTTTAAAATCATGCGACTTTTCGTCACATAAACCCGGAAGTAAAAAAAAATAGTTTAATGACTTTCAAGTTTAATTCTTTTTAACCCTTCCTGGCTCTAATTTGCATACGCAATTTCAGGGGTTGGAATCGCTATTTGTCCAAATCTTTCATGAAGGATTCAGCGGACTCCCAAAATAGTGGATTTGTTGCATCCCTAGTGTGGAATAAAGAGACGGTCTCCTCATTGTATACAACAGCAAGAAGGAAGCCATGTTTCACTTTCAACATTTTCATGAAAAATCCAACAGAGAAAAAGTAAGTGTTTTAAAATAATAAAAATATAATGCAGCATTGCCCTGCACTGGTAAACACTACTATAAATATATGATATACAGTATATACTCGTGTATAAGCCGACCCGTGTATAAGCCGAGGTACCTAATTTTACCTACAAAAACTGGGAAAACTTATTGACTCGCGTATAAGCCTAGGGTGAGAAATAAAGCTAAAGACTCTCTGTGTCTCACTTCTGTGTGCTGTGCTCACTGAAACAACACTTCAGTGACAACTCTCAGAGTCACGTGACTCCCCCTCCTCACCTGCAGGTCCTGTACAGAGATCTCCATGTTGGTGAGGTACAGGTAAGGGACTCCACTGCCGGCTCCCTTAAGTATGCTTAAGTATGCTTAAGTATGCTTAAAGCGATTCTGACACGTTCCTATAAAAATCATAGGAACGTGTCAGTATGAAGAAAATGCTGCACATAAAATATTTCTGCAATATTATGCTGCACATACCGGTAAAATATTTCCTGCAAAGGCCCCCCCCGCAAATCCGCCCCCAGCCCTGCGCACCTTTCTCAGCCGAATCGGTTCCTGCACTGACTGATCTTCCGGGTTGCTTCACTGACGCAGGGCTGAGAAAGGTGCGCAGGGCTGGGGGCGGATTTGCGGGGGGGGGGCCTTTGCAGGAAATATTTTACCGGTATGTGCTCAGCCTATGGAAGGATTGCTCCGCCCCCAGCCCTGCGTCAGTGAAGCAACCCGGAAGATCAGTCAGTGCAGGAACCGATTCGTCTGAGAAAGGTGCGCAGGGCTGGGGGCGGATTTGCGGGGGGGGCCTTTGCAGGAAATATTTTACCGGTATGTGCAGCATAATATTGCAGAAATATTTTATGTGCAGCATTTTCTTCATACTGACACGTTCCTATGATTTTTATAGGAACGTGTCAGAATCGCTTTAAGCATACTTCCGGGGTTCTGCAGGTCAGAAGCTGCCGGTCGGAAGCGCCATCAGTAACTGACCCGCGTATAAGCCGAGGCAGCGTTTTTCAGCTTGTTTTGGGTGCTGAAAAACTCTGCTTATACGCGAGTATATACGGTACTATAAATATACGGCTGTGTAGCAATGGGGGCAGCCATTCAATGGACAAACGGCTCAGGTTACACAGCAGATAAGCAATGTAGAACAATGACATTTTCATTACTTTAAAACACTAATTTGGTGTTACTGTTTTTTTAAATATAAAAAAGATCTGTTTGCTCTTTTAAAAAACGGATTTTAGTGCAGAATTCTGCTGGAGCAGCTCTATTAACCGGTGTTTTGAAAAATACATGTTTTCCCACGACAGTATCCCTTTTAAGTTGGAAACTGAGGTGTAAACAATGCAGGGACCAGTTAATCTCCGTATGGATACATTTTAAAGCTTACACAAGGTAAGCAGCAGGCAGACTCTCATGCTCAGGGCCAGGCCAGGTCGGGGGGTCGCAGAACACTCAGGGTTAGTCCACACGCTGCGATGAGTTTTCTATAGTCGCCCGAAGTTGCCTCACTGAGGCAACTTTGGACGACTATTGAAAACGCATCGCCGTGTGTGCTTTAGCGCAGGCGACTTTTCATTGTAGCATATGGGAAAACACAGCAGTTCGTGGAGATTGTCGCTCAGAAGACGAGGTGATTAGTCGCCAGGCGACAAAATCTCCCCGAATTACCTTGTGTGGCCTTACCCTTAGGATTGTTGTATCTTACCAGTGGAAGGAAGCTGTGCAGACAGCAGAGAGTCTCCTTGTCATTTAACTGATAGATAGAAAATAACAGCATAGAAAATTGTATAAAATCGACAGCTTCCCAGTTTTACCTATTAGAGGTCTGGTTTTGTACGTTTCCATCCTCTGGTTGATGCTTGTTCAAACCATGCTCTCCTTCACTGCAGAAAATAAGGAAAGAAATAATTAAAGAACTGGTATTCTGAAAAAAACATTGTAACAATAGTAAGTGTCAATATTACATAGTGGAGTTAAAGTGAAAAATAGTAAACAAATTACTGAGCATATTGAGAATATTAACTCACTTACTAGCATCAAACGGTCTCTTACTTGCTGCAGTTGTTCATCTTAGCCACCTCTGCAACGATTTCATCTTTTTGATCTCTCGCAAGTGAATCACTTAATATTTCACAAATATCTCTGGATGTCTCAACGTAATGTGATTTCTCTATAGTAGTGAATTCTATTTCATGGTCTCGATTATAACCTTCAGCCTGTCGCTCCTTTTCTTTTTCTGTAAGAGGTATAGTTTTCCCATGGGGAGAGCATATGTTTCTGCACTTTCCAGTGCTACAATCTTTATTTTTTTTCTTTGAAGAGCTTAAAGAGGTGCCCTGTTGTTTGCCATCAGCACCTAAATTACCACCAAGACATGTAGTTAGAGCTTTAAACTTACATCTGACCATCTTCATATGTGAATCTTTGACCTGTATCATATCACGTTTACCAGTATGATCAAGTGTATTTTCTGCCAGTGGACTCAACTGCTGATTTTCCACAGAAATTTTCTGTTGCCTCAACTCGCCTGTGAGTTCTGCTGGTGTGCTACCCTCCTTTCTGTGATATGTCTCAGATGGTTTCCAACTTGTATCAGGCATTTGAATGTCTTTTTCTGCATTCTTGGGGCATCCTATATCACTACATACATCAGTGTGCTGGCTGGATCCTTTGACATATGTGCTCTGTGTGTTAAAACTCTCCGATACTTCTACAATCAAGTTACATTTCTCCTGCATAGTAAGGTTATTAGAAAGTATGCCTGTATTACAAAGCAGAGTTTCTTGTTCATTATCACAAAGTTGTCTCACTGTGCTCTCAGAATGCTCTTTCAGTGTAGCACAACCCTCCATCTCTGTACTACATTCTAACGGGTCCCAGTGAAACTGATGGTTTGCTCCACAGCCCCACAGAAATTGTATTTTATTCTTTGTTTCTGTGAAGGAAAAATTTGACAGCAGAGAAAGGGGAGAAGCACAGCTCCTGCCATGATGATGACACAACAGTACAAGATGGTGGAGTGATGCTAGAGAGACTGAAACAAGAGAAATTGCTTCAGGATCTGTGAAAGAAAGATTCACATAATATCAATGGATTTGGCAGAATGAAAATACATTAACACATTCATAAGGGATGCACAAAATTCTCTTTTGCCTTATACTGTACTCCATAAAAAGCCAACTTTGCATATTTAAATTTGACCAAAATCAGAAAATGCTCACCATCTTAAAAAAACTATTGTCTTCAGCTGTCAACCCAAGTATTCGAAACTGTAACAATTCTATATATCTATTTTTTTTTAAGGATCATATTAACGAACATGTTGCAAAGGTTAATTATTGAAGAAAAAAAACTAAAAAAAAAAGAGAAAGGCCTTTACATGCATTTAATATTAATGTACTGTTACACACACGCAAATTAACAGTTGCCAAACGGGTTTCGGTGAGGCTATGCATTGTGGCAAAATGCACCATGTATGCAAGCTGACAACCCAATGCCATATCTGGCAGTGCAAACCCAAGACAGATGGAAGCGCAAATGCGTAGTGCATCAATGTCCAAAATATGCAATTGTGAATCAGAAAGCCCACTATAGTTAATATGAAAAAAAGCTGCTTTGCAGCTGTTAACGCTAAATACAACATGTTTACATAGCAGCAATGGTATAAAATAGAATGTAATAAGTTCTTATTCAGGAAGATAAAAAGTGGTCAAATATCGGTGGCTGTCTACAGAAATTTAGAATGAAAACCTCTATGTATGTGTTCCAGGTTGGCAACAAAAACTCATTTTAGACAATGCTATACACAATAAAGGGCCAAAACAGCTCTTTCCCTGGAAATGGAGAAACCAATGCATGTGACATTAGCCTAAATATAAATATTTTCACTTTATGAGGTTACTGCTCATTTAACACTTTCACTGCCATAATAATTTTGCACTTTGTTTTTTTTTCTTTAGGACAACCTATCTAATGCCACTTCTATAAAAATTTATTAAGGCACACAGACTTTGTGAGGCTCAGTGAGCAAAGTACAATTTTGAGTGGTTGGCATATCTTTTCCCACATTGAAATGAATTCCAGTGTTGGGAGAGGTAGACACAACTGTGCATGCACATAGTTGCAGTCTCTGTCATTTCTGGCACTTGGCATGCAAGTGGCTTTTGCCTCCATTCTTTAGGTGCAAATGTACTGCGCCTATTGATACAGAGTGTGCAAGGCAGGTCAAATGAGGTAGCATAGTAAGGGAAAATGGGGAGGAGATTTTATTGGGGTACTAATGAGGACAGGGAGGACCACAAGTTCTATACGAAATATTTTCAAGCTGGTACCAGTTTGCAATGCAAGGAGTCTGACTAGTAAAATAAGTGAGCTGGAGGTGTGGGCGCAGGAGAGAATGTATGATATGATTGGTATTGCTGAATGCATTTTGGAGGGACAGATGCAAAAGAAAAGGAGGAGAGGTATGTCTATTTGTTAAGCAGGATTTAAAGCAAATATAAAGGAGAAAACGATGATGGAAAATGAGGGAGCTGAAGCCTTATGTGTGGAAAATGTAATGGATTGAGTCCTTTACATTATAGGGGTATGCTAAAGACCTAAAGAATGTAAGTGAAGAAGAATAGGTGAAGCTCCTGTTGCAAACAGAAAAGGCTGCTAGTTTAGGGAGAAAGGATAATGAAGGCTTGATTACTCAGATATTTACTGGAGAAACACTACTGCCAGCAAAGTAAATGTGAACAAGTTTATAAACTTGTTGCGTGACAATTTTATGTCACAGTTTGTTGAGGAGCCAGCCACAAACCATACTGTACGGGATTTAGTAATCTCTAATGATCCAGAACGTATAGCAAATGTGCAAGTGGTTGAACCGCCTGGGTAATAAGAGACCACACTTATCTCATTTAATGTTTGGTGCAAAAAACAAATATACACTGGGGAATACACCCTAAACTTCAGAAAAGCTCATTTTAACGAGAAGGAAAGCTAGCAAAGCAGTTTATTGCCAATAGATTAGCCACGATAGTGCAAGCTATAACACTATTTAGTCTGTAGAATGCTTTATCATACCTGAGTAAACCGCTCTAGAAGCTCTCTCTGTTTGTTTAGGATAGCAGCTGCCATATTGGCTTGGTGTGAAATCACTTCCTGCCTGAGTCTCTCTGCTCACTCATAGCTCTGGGCACAGATTACAGCAGGGAGGGATGGGGAGAGTAACAAACTGAGCATGCTCAAGACCGTGCCCAGGAGGTTTAAGATGAAAACAGGAAGTCTGATACAGAAGCCCATGTAAACACAATAGAAGGAAAGAAATGCTGTGTTTCTTTAAACAGAGGACTCAGAGCAACATTATTATCCACAGGGGAGGATGAGGCATATCTTGGTTTACACGGCCGATGCCCTCCTCTGCCGGCATGTGCCATACTCTAAAATTTCGGCCCTCAGTACCACAGAAATTGGACAGCACGTTTCTAGAGAATGTCATTATGAGCAGTGATCAGCATGTTCAGCGAGTTTGCAATTGATCCTCAGCATGCAGCTCAGATTCAAAATCAACAGATATGGCCCATGTGCCCCCCTCAAGTCTCTGATTGGTTACTGCCTGGTAACTAGGGTAACCAATCAGTGTAAACCAAGAGAGCTGAAAAGCAGGAAGTAGTGTTCTGGCTATTATGTTACACATCCAGTCACTCCAGCCTTTATACATTGCATTTTTGCCTAACTATATTAGAATTTTTTTTTTTTTTATTTTGCACAGCCTATTTACCCAGTTTTTTTTTTTTACACTGAACAATTCCTTTAAGGGAATAAATTGAGAACAGGAATGATTTAATATTTTAAATGACAACCATTTCTGTTGTGTTTTAATCTGAAAAACATATCCCAATCTGATACCCCAATCAATGCTCTGAATGGCAGCCCTCAATACACTAAAATTAGCTTTTCTGAAATTCATGTTTTTTGTTGCCCCAGTGTATATTTGTTTTTTGCACCAGACATTAAATGATACAACATTATGGTCACTATAACCCAGGGGTTCAACGACTTGCACATTTGCTATAAGTTCTGGGTCATTTAGAGATCACTAGATCCAGAATAGCATTTTTTTTCTGGTTGGCTCCTCAACAACCTATGCCATAAAATTGTCATGCAACATGTTTATTAACTTGTTCCCATTAACTGATCTGGCATTACTGTTGCTCCAGTCAATATCTAGGTAACTAAAATCCCCATTTTCATTACTGTACCCAAACAAGGTAAAGTAATGATGATGGAAGGAAGCCTTTTAATTACCAACTACCCTTAGCATTGCGCTGCGATAAGCTTAAGTCTCTATTTACTCCAAGTTAGAGTGATGTCAACCACCCCATCACTCCCTTGCAGTTGATCGGATGCAAACACAAGCAAGTCTGGCCACCCTATCAACAGAACAAATAGAAGGAAACAAGAAAACAACTCTTCTCATAACCTCTCCTGAACGAATCAACTGTAAGAACTGATTCAATCTCTGTGTTTCTAAACTGTTGCCACCACTTTGGGCTAAGGGCCATGGCAGGAGAGAAGATTTGTTGCCTGTGTGCTATCTGCACTACGGATGATGACTTCCTGAAAATACCTCAACTTTCATTATAATGCAAATCGCAGTTAGGTTGGATCCAGTAGCATCTAAATGACATCATAGCCACATAACTCTATGATGTCAAGATTAAATAGATTTGTAAAAATTATGCAAAGTCTCAGTTTTATAGAAAGGCTTCACAATTTGTGGTTGTTTATAATGAAGAACAAGAGCTTTAAAGGATAAGTAAGCCTTTTATGTCTGCATTCTGTCTCAGGTAGATTCTGTATAACAAGCAGCTTGACCGCAGCTCTCTCAGCTACTTTCTTGTCAAGCTCTGCACTTTTTTTCTGAGCTCCCTTCTATCTCTGACTATTAAGACCTCAAAGAGGTGTCTACTGCACATGCTCACTGTCTCTACTCCAATGGATATCAGTCAGGCATACACAGAAGACACCTCTATGAGGTTTTTACATTCAGAAAGAAAAGGGGGAAGAGCTTCATGCTAGACAAGGAAGAAGCTGAGAGAGCTGCAGTTGAGATGCTTGTGATACAGAATCTACATGAGAAATAATTCAGGGAGAAAAGTGTGTTATTCTCGGAGCGATTCACAATCTGTGCTGTGGCTCATTGCAGCAGACATGATGGCTTCCATACAGAGTAGAATGAAGGATGTTCCACAAAAAAAAGAGGTTCATACATTGAGAGCAGTGAAATTATATAATTCTACCCTGAAGTGGCTGTACTGGTAGATACATAAGCTAACTTTAAGAAGGGGTTAAATTCTTTTTTTAACAAGTGAGAAAATAGACAGTAACTGAAAGTAGCCCGTATTACATAAGTTTATCCAAGGACAAACCTACTTGCTCTCTTGGAATCAGGAAGGAATTTCCTCCCTATAAGCTAGTTGGAGAGATTTTGATTTTAGTTTTTTTGCCTTCTTGATCCACTAGCAGTTAGGTAGGTTACATTTAAAGATAAAACGTTGATGGAAACTCGATGTTTTTTTTTTTCAGGATTTCAGCTGTACAACAGTAGTATCTATAGCATTGGGGCACGCTTGTGCGAGTATATGAATAGATGAACAGTGGTCATAGTGGGGTAGTAGGACGCGTGTGGGAGGGACAGATGCTAAGGTTCAGCCCACACCCCGAGAACATCATGCAGAAGTCAGCCCAAACCCACCCGACCCGCAGGTAAACCATCACTATTAGTACTTTAATACTGTATAACCATAGGTTAAATATAAAATTGTCCTTATAGTCATCCGTGTGTTCAGTGCTTCTCAACGAGCCGCAGTCCCCGTGCCAGATTGCAAGGATTCCAAGTAAATCAAAAATAGCCGGAGAGCACACCTTTATGTTTAAAAGGTTTTCATTTTTATTTCGCAGACACTCCTGCACAACATGTTTTGGCTACAACAGCCTTCACACTATTTTTGATTTACCTGTATAACCATAGACCATTTATATTACAATCTGCAGCCCTTCCTGATCAGTAAGTACAGAGGTGGCTTTTGAAGTTCTCCCCCCTTTTCAACACGAGCCAATGAGCAAGGGGGAGTGGTGTTGTTGCAAGTGAGTTACATGTGGTATAAATGGTATCACCCTTTCATCTTCAGTCAAATAGCAGTCCTTTCTATGTTTTTGAAGGCTTCCAGCATATTTTACTTGTCTGTACCCTGGTAGGTGGTAAACACAAGACCACATACACACAATTTGACAACTGTACATATATGCACAATCTTTATTAAAGTAATCTATTATCAAAAAAAAACCAAAACCTTAATTTAAGCATTGTATGGCCCATTGTGACTAGAACTCCAATCGCACTGTAAAATTATGTATTTTTTTCAGAGATTTTTACTGTGCTTAGCAGTGTTGTTGCATCCCAAATCTGTGTTGCTATGGATTGCTTGTTTTTGCCTATAATGTCTTGATTGTACAAAGACACTACTGGAACAAGGAATGGGGCCCCTGATCCTACTGTACTATAGTTTTTCAGGTATTTGCATTTATTGATTATATAACACTGTAGTTATTTTATTGTATCCTGCATTGATATTGACTGCTGGCCCTTAAGAATTGTGTGTGGACGATCCGAGATCTTTCTAACAAAATTCCTCAAATTTTTTTTTTCGGTCAGGTTCACACCTTTGTGTGAGATCAGCTACGGGTATGGGACCTGTTATCCAGAATGCTCAGGACCTGTGGTTTTCCGGATAATGGATATTTTAATAAATTTGGAGCTTCATATCTTAATTCTACTGGAAAATCATGTAAACATTAAATAAACCCATCAGGCTGGTTTTGCTTCCAATAAGTATTAATTATATCAAATACAAGGTAAATTAGGATTATTTGGATAGAATGGAGTCTATGGGAGATGGCCATCCAGTAATTCAGAGCTTTCTGGATACGGGTTTCCGGATCCCATATCTGCAAAGATCAATTTATCCTTACCAGTTAGCACAAAACAACAAAAAAAAATCACCAGACTTAACAGAAGTAACAGTTATTCTACATAATGTGTGGTGTGGATTTGTGGTACAGGTGTGGGATCTATTTTCCAGACTGCTTGGGACCTGGGGTTTTCCGAAATAAGGGATATATTCCTAATTTGGTTCACCACTCCAGTTTAGTTAAAATATTTCAACACTGGGGGAAAAAACAGGATTGTTTTGACGGTACTATAGATAATCAGAGAAAAAGGAAGTCATTATTTGCTTAAAATGGAATCTATGGGAGATAGCCTTTGAAAATTAACAGCATTTTGAATAATGGTTTCAGGATAAAGCATACCATACCTATTATTTTTCAAGTGCTAAAGAAACAAAATGCACAAACATTATGAAAACTCTGCACTGTGTCAAATAATACATTTCTTACCTGCACATAAGTTAGAAGTTGCTCTATACCTGCAAAATCAAACAGACAAGAGTAAAAGTAAAGATACCAAAGCTAGACATAGTTTTAAGGTATATCTATAGGCTATGTGCAACTTTAGGGGTTGTGCTATCTAGCCAGACATTTTGCAGTACTATTTATACCAAACTCACCCCCTTTTAGTGATGTTAGAGATAGGTGGAGTATTTGCAGAGAAATTACTGGAGGGATGAGATAAAAATAATGACATCAAGGGGCTGAGAAAAGACTGGAGACATCAACAGAAATTGCTGGCTGGTAAGAACAATAAGACCCTTCATCTGCCTGTATTGTGTTGTGTCAGCCCAAACTCACACATCACTACAAAAATTTTTATTTTTTAATTGACATCCACTGAACCCACAGGGCTTATTAACAAACATAGCTGCTAACTTGTGCAGTTGTTATTGGTGCAAAGTTGATACCTGTTTTTAAACCAGCCTCCATAATACCACCTGCTGAAAACACATATCACTGACAAATATTTTTCAAAAACTCCCTGTACAACACAGACACATTCTCCCAACCTGCAAAACGGAGTCCTGTCTACAAGATTAGAGACATACGTTCACAAGCCAAACGTTAGTAATTCTTATGGAGTGATGTATTTCCAAGACTTTTTAGTTGCCACTATCCTTTTATAGGTAAAGGTTTCTTTATTCTTAAAGTAAAATAAAACAACTAAGTTTAATTTTGCTCCTGTTCGTCATCAGATATCCTTGTGTTCTCAACAGATGAGCACAAATATGTTATTGTCATCGTATACATAGTTGAAAGCCCATGGCCCTTCTGGAGCTATGGGTTCGACCTAAAATTTTTCATAATTTAGAAAATGAATGGCGAGATACAATCGTATCGCTGATATTATCGCACCAGTTCATTCAGAGAAGATAATTCAGGGCTCAGCTAGTTACCTAGTAGCTCGCATTGCTGCAGCCTAAACTGAACTTCTCAATACCATTTCCTTCCTTCTGCGTCCGTCTGCGTGGTTGTGAAAGGAAGCAACGTGCATTTACGGCGCTCAAAGTTTATTATACCAACAGTAGTGGAAAAGGGGAAAGGACGTACGCACACGCTATACGCACATGGGGCGGGACAAACAAGGAAATGCCGTGGCCAGCTGTCCTGGGTGGGTTACTGGTACGCTGATAAAGAGATAGGTACGGAACGCATTTTAGGACATCCTCCGGAAAATTCCTGTCTTCCGTGCAATGGCCTACGGCTTAGTAATGCCGCATCGGATGCTTTTACCGTCCGTCACTCATCCTCCAAATCTGCAGTCCTTTACCTTCTCTTCTCAGCCGTCAGCTCTCCGTCTTAGCTACATTGTCACAACCAATAATATGACATTTTCTTGTGGGAATATCCCATGTTCTCATTTTTTCTAATAAAGAATCTGTAATTTGCTTGCCGGTGTGCGTTGTATTAAAAGCTTTACATTGCAAAACTGTATTTCTACAACGGAGCTAATATATGATTAGATAGAGTGTCCCATGTGTCACATGCAAAAGTTAGGGCATTTGTTTTGTCAACTGCATATCTAACTTGCAGTATCACTTTATCATGCATGTCAGGTATGACTTTGTTAGAGGAAAAAATGACAAAATGGAATGTTGTACTTTAGTTCTAGGAGATTCCCCAATTGAATAAAGTTTCAAATTTGCTGCCATCATCTTAGCAATTAGCAATGTGAATTTCAACTGTATGAGGGGTAACAGAGGTACACTAATATTTTGGTTTTGTTAACACATTAATTGCTACTTGCTTTAGATTTGAAGTTTGGACACAAGTAGATTTTGGATTGTGTTCTGGACATGGAGGTGCAATACTGGAAAACACTGTAGAGGTGATATTGGTAGTACCTGCAGTAAAACATAGACTTTTCTTTTTTATATTCTGCTGAATGTCTAAGACATAGATGTTTTCACAGTGGTGTACACTGTTTTACCTCTTTGCCACCTCAGGATAACTCTACAGAGCAAATGCTACATTTTTGCTTTCGTTCTGAGAAATGTTTCCAGACTGTTTCTTATAGCAACTGACACTTGCTGCTATAAACTGCAGGTGACAATGAACAAAAGAAATCAGTCTCAGACTGACCACAAGGCTGCCTTAAACTGGATGAGGCTGCCTTAAAGAATATTAAATGGTACACGTAGGAATGGTACACGTAGGGGCAGATTTATCAAAATGTGAGTTTAGAAGTTAATAAAAACTCACCCACGTTCTATTAATTTCTATGGGATTATTAGAACTCACCATTTCATTAATTAAATTCTAAAAATCCAATAGTATATGGAATATTTTATGTATTAAGCTCTAAACTCACATTTTAATAAATCTGCCCCTTAGTGTTTATACTAGTATGGTACACCTACTTCTCTAAAGTGAGTTGTTCAGTCACAAACATCAGTATCATGATTCATGACTAGTCTGCACTATACCAACATGACTTATTTGATTCACAAAATTAGAAAACATTTTTTCCTTTACCTGCCTTGAATGTGGCTTTTTGGCTGGGTAATGGTGATTAATGATGATGTTGATCTGCACTGTCTGTCATGGCTAATGCATACAGGCCAAAACTGTATGTCCAGTGCTTATGGCCATAGACCGTCTAGTGGTAATTGAGGTGGAGTGAGCTATCAGCACAGGAACAATTCTGACTCTGTCTGGACTGAGTAGCATGGAGTCTGATTGTAATATATTACAAACAAACAAAATGATAAAATTTAATAAATTATTAATCATAGCTCAGATGGATGGACTAATAAGTAAAGTAGGCATTAAAAAAGCAAATTTGTAACACCAGTCAATGCCACTATTTCTAGTGACATGATCATCACTTTGTTTGCAACACCAGCAGTGCCATCTTGGGCACTTCATTATTGTTAATATAACTTCCACAGATCATAAAACATTTTATTTGACTGCCAGTTTGTCACACAGAAGGAAATAGCAGCCTTGTTGTCTCTCACCTCTTATGTGATACACCTTGCCTCTACTTCTATGCTGACACATAAAGAGGCAACCTAAACAAAAAAATGTCACAATGGATTCTAGTTGCCTCAGGAGCTTCCTGGGATTGGCAATCTTCTGTGTAAGGTATTATAGACAGCTACTGGGGTGACTATTTGCTGTTTCCACCAAACCTTTCACGTAGTAAATTCGTCATGGCCTTGCTGGAGTAACATTCAACCAGTGCAATAAGACTGTACTGTCACACACTGGCAATGTTCCAGCCAGGGCAAGGTAGTATAACTGTAATTTCATGCCGGTTTCAGTAAATTTTGCTATGCTTCCAGGGAAAAATTGAGTTTGGATTTGGCCACAACCAAATACTTTTAAAAGTACCATATATACTAGAGTATAAGCCGTCCCGAGTATAAGCCGAGGTACCTAATCTTACCTCCAAAAACTGGGAAAGCTTATTGACTCGAGTATAAGCCGAGTATAAGCCTAGGGTGAGAAATGCAGCAGCTTCTGGTAAGTTTCAATCAAAAAATTGAGGGTTTCTGCTCCCATTGGAGGTGCCGGTGTCTCGTTTTTGGACTCCGACGACCATTCTTGGGTGCCGGCGACTATTCTTGGAGACTATTCTTAGACGCCAGCGACCGTTTTTGCGCTTGACCCGAGTATAAGCCGAGGTAGAGTTTTTCAGCATATTTTGGGGGCTGAAAAACTCGGCTTATACTCGAGTATATACGGTAGCTGGATTTGGCCAGAATCTGAGATTTGTCACAAGGTAACAAGGTATTATGTTACTTTGTGATGGTCCACCTTTTCTGCTCCTTTCTTCTTGTACCTTTATGTTGTGTTTTGTGCTTTGATTTTTTCCTCTGTATCTCTACAACACTTACTGTTATCTCTATTTCTCTTCTGTTTAACATTTTTTCTCCCATTTTTAATTCTTTTCTGCCCATTGGTCTTCTGATTTTACCACAGCAACATGTGAAATCTACTCTACATGCCTGCACCTGGGCTGATACAGTGGCTCCAGGTGCAGGCACAGAAGGCCACTTATTCAAGCACTGTAGCTCATTTTTATCCTATGTTTAAGACTCTTAACAGCAAAATGAGCAATACTTTCCCCTTCCCCTCACTTCCTATCTGTTACCATTCTTTATTTTGAACAGGGGAGAGGGACAAGTCCATAAGAGGAGGAGTGAGAATGTGTTACAGTAGTTCAGGTACAATATATATATATATATATAGTACCAGCACTCTGATCATTAAGTTTGTCCGTGGTACACGATCAAATTAGCATAAATAGAGTCAGAAGGATCAGCACTCACTGTATTGATGTGAAGAAAAATCGCTTTTTATTTTCAAGATTTACATTATGATGTAAATCTTGAAAAAAAAGCGATTTTTCTTCGCATCAATACAGTGAGTGCTGAGCCTTCTGACTATATATAGTCACTCACAGGGTTTTAGTGAAAAAACAAAAAATGTTTTATTATTAAGCCTCAACGTTTCGATCCCCCACAGGGATCTTCGACAGGAGCAAAAACAAACAAACATCCAGCACCCACAACCCCCAGAGGTAATAAAGCCTTGAAATGGCGCCAAAATCTGTTGCTAGGCAACCATACAGGTGTCAGTGAAAGTGCTAAAATCTATTGGCCAGTGATATAATCTAAAAGGCACATGGGGAAAGATATAACAGCAGGGTGAAATGCACAAAAAAGTTTAAGAGAAAAAGAAAACAAAAAGAAAACAAGAGCGCAGTACTGTGAGTGCACAGTGTCAGTATGTAGGCCACTCCCCCAACTCCTATTCTAACTGTCAGTGCGTGTCAAAGGCGGGCCTGGCGACCTATCACTGAGCAGTGGTGGGTGTATACTATGTTTCTACTGGGTCTGTGTACTTCTGCATTATCAGTGAGCATACAGTAATTAAGACACGACCGCTGTCCAAGCGGTTCTGCGTGTCACTTATCCAGCCCAGCCATGGAGTGTGTGGTATTCAGGACACGATCGCATCACATCAGTAATCCCACTTGCGGTGGGGGATGGTATGCCCGGCGCTGCACCACTCCGGCAAGGAGTGGGCGGCTATCAGATACACAGATTACTTTGACCACAACCCACGTGCTACTGTGTTGCTAGGACCCGTCACGTATGGAAACACATAGGAGTCTAGTGGCTACTGGTCGGTCCGGTGCCCCAGTACTGCGTAGGGTTAAAAACACAGATAACAGGACAGCACATGGACAATAGGAAAGATGGGGGTAAAGGGATGGAGGAAGCACAAAGAAATGTTTCGATAGAAATCATAAAGCTGAAGCAGATAAAGATAGCTACAAATGTAGCTAGTAAGCTTGTCAGAGAATATTATTAATATATCCATATCGCCATTGTCCAGAGTTATGTACTTAGTGATATAAGCTATCCCCATATAGAAGTTCAATCCAAGGATTCATATAAGGCAGCCAAGAGGGAGGGTTTCGTTCAATCCACGGGGAGCTACTGTGTGTAGGCGATATATCCATCTCGACTCCCGTCTAAGGAGGGCCAAATCTCTGTTGCCCCCTCTCGCCAGAGGGGGTTGGTGATCGATCGCCATACAACGGAAAGTGGGTAGGGTGTGGCCCATTTGTAGAAAATGTCTTGCCACAGGTTGTTTAGCGTTTTTTTCTTTTAGGGCTTTACTTATAGCTGACCTGTGGTTTGCGATCCTATCCTTCAGTGGTGTAGTGGCTTTGCCTACATAATAGAGGCCACACGGGCAAGTTACAATGTAAACCACAAACGATGTGGTGCAAGTCAAGCGTTACTGTATTTTTATGCGTTTTCCAGTATGTGGGTGGGGGAAGTCTTTGCCAGTAAGCATAGATCTACACGTCGTGCAGTCAGGGCACCGGTAGCACCCCAATTTCTGTTGACCCGAGAGCCAATTCGGGGCTTCCTTAGTTCTGTTCACTAAGTCAGTTTTCACCAGAATATCTTTCAGGCTACGATTCCTGCTGTGGCCAAACATAGGTGCTGGGACATGGTGTAGGGAAAGTGTTTCGTCCATGGCGATAATTGGCCAATTTTTTTGCACACACTTCTTTAGGTCCTTGGACAGATGTGAGTATGTGGTGGTGAAAATTAACTGTGTATTCTCTGATTTAGTAACATGCGGTTTTTCACTTATCAAGTCCTCCTGAGTATGTGTTAGGGCCCTCTGCAGTTGCTGGTGTAAGAGATCCTCATTATAGCCTCACATTCAAGGCCCTTAATAATGAAACTCCTCCCTATATTTCATCTCTAATCTCCAAATACACTCCTTCACGAAACCTACGCTCTGCTTCTGATCTTCGCCTCACTTCTCCTCTGGTCACTTCTGCCCATTCTCGTCTACAAGACTTCTCTCGGGCTTCTGCTTTTCTCTGGAACTCTCTGCCACAAGCTGTCAGACTTTCTCCTTCCTTCCAAACTTTCAAGCGCTCCTTAAAGACCCATCTGTTTAAAGAGGCCTATTCGTTGTACCTTAATTAATCATTGCTGTATCAAAAATGACAAAGTGTTTATATGATCCTTTTGTCTCAATTGTACCCTAACCTTTTAGTTTGTAAACCCTATTGTACTCTGTAATCCTTGTCTGTTAGCCACCATTTATTCCCTGTTTGCTATAACTGCAGTAAAGCACTGCGTATCTTGACAGCGCTATATAAATAAATGATGATGATGATGATGATAGCCCCTGTCTAGAAAACGTGTGAATGTCTCTCGAAGTTGTAACAGTGTCTTTTGAGGATTACTGTTGTTGCATATAGTACGTAAGAATTGTGAGTATGGGATGGCTCTGGAGGTGGCTGGTGGGTGGTCGCTGCTAGCATGCAAGATCGTATTACGATCCATTGGTTTCCAACCTGTGGCAGAATTTGTTGACTATTTCTTACAACCACTTGTCACTGAAATGCCATCTTATACCCTGACGCGACACACGTAATCAGAACCCTTAAAGCACTGGGGGAACTACCAGATAACTACTTACTAGCGACAATGGACGTAAAAAGTTTATACACTGTTATACCCCATGACCTAGGCATTCATGCCTGCAGGATAGCACTTGAGACACGCACAGACAAAACTGTACCAACTGAATTCCTATTACAGTTGTTAGAATTAACACTAACTAGGAACTACTTTAGATTCGAAAATACCTTTTATTTACAGGTATCTGGGACAGCAATGGGAAGTGCCCTAGCTCCTTCCTATGCTAATTTATTCATGTTACAATATGAACAAGAAAACATTGCCACTTGGACTGGGGACAATATCATTTTATACTTACGCTACATTGAGGATTTGCTGTTTATTTGGAAGGGCGACTCTGTGTCCTTGCTAAACTTTGGGGAAAAACTCAATACACTTGACACCCCTATCAGACTGACACTGAATTTTGATAACCATAGCATTGAGTTCCTGGACCTATTGATATTTAAGACAGAACAGGGCTTAGGTACCAGTCTGTATAGGAAACCAACGGATTGTAATACGATCTTGCATGCTAGCAGCGACCACCCACCAGCCACCTCCAGAGCCATCCCATACTCACAATTCTTACGGACTATACGCAACAACAGTAATCCTCAAAAGACACTGTTACAACTTCGAGAGACATTCACACGTTTTCTAGACAGGGGCTATAATGAGGATCTCTTACACCAGCAACTGCAGAGGGCCCTAACACATACTCAGGAGGACTTGATAAGTGAAAAACCGCATGTTACTAAATCAGAGAATACACAGTTAATTTTCACCACCACATACTCACATCTGTCCAAGGACCTAAAGAAGTGTGTGCAAAAAAATTGGCCAATTATCGCCATGGACGAAACACTTTCCCTACACCATGTCCCAGCACCTATGTTTGGCCACAGCAGGAATCGTAGCCTGAAAGATATTCTGGTGAAAACTGACTTCGTGAACAGAACTAAGGAAGCCCCGAATTGGCTCTCGGGTCAACAGAAATTGGGGTGCTACCGGTGCCCTGACTGCACGACGTGTAGATCTATGCTTACTGGCAAAGACTTCCCCCACCCACATACTGGAAAACGCATAAAAATACAGTATCGCTTGACTTGCACCACATCGTTTGTGGTTTACATTGTAACTTGCCCGTGTGGCCTCTATTATGTAGGCAAAGCCACTACACCACTGAAGGATAGGATCGCAAACCACAGGTCAGCTATAAGTAAAGCCCTAAAAGAAAAAAACGCTAAACAACCTGTGGCAAGACATTTTCTACAAATGGGCCACACCCTACCCACTTTCCGTTGTATGGCGATCGATCACCAACCCCCTCTGGCGAGAGGGGGCAACAGAGATTTGGCCCTCCTTAGACGGGAGTCGAGATGGATATATCGCCTACACACAGTAGCTCCCCGTGGATTGAACGAAACCCTCCCTCTTGGCTGCCTTATATGAATCCTTGGATTGAACTTCTATATGGGGATAGCTTATATCACTAAGTACATAACTCTGGACAATGGCGATATGGATATATTAATAAGACTTTCTCTGACAAGCTTACTAGCTACATTTGTAGCTATCTTTATCTGCTTCAGCTTTATGATTTCTATCGAAACATTTCTTTGTGCTTCCTCCATCCCTTTACCCCCATCTTTCCTATTGTCCATGTGCTGTCCTGTTATCTGTGTTTTTAACCCTACGCAGTACTGGGGCACCGGACCGACTAGTAGCCACTAGACTCCTATGTGTTTCCATACGTGACGGGTCCTAGCAACACAGTACGTGGGTTGTGGTCAAAGTACTCTGTGTATCTGATAGCCGCCCACTCCTTGCCGGAGTATATATATATATATATACTATATATATACATGAGTTGTCAAAAAACAGCAATTTGTGACAGACATCTTCATACAATATTCACAATCTTCATATAATCTTGGTAGCAGAAGCCCTATCTAGGATCTACACATAAATCACCAATGGTTTGTGCTCTCACTTTTAAATCGTAGCAATCATCCAGTTCTTCCAGATTTTATCATACTTCTTAGCGCATCCCTGGACATATATTTTAGCTTGATGAATGGGAGCTTGGAGGTGATTGATCCCAGCCATCCCTCTAGGGAGGGTGTGCAGGCTAACATCCAATTAATTACTATACATTTCCTGGTCATAAATAAAAGGGCTCTTCTAACGTAACTATGGGGAGGTGGATCTGGGTACAGACCGTGCCCCGGGCCCAGCAACCCTCACTCATTGTTTTTTTAATTTGCGCAAACTGACAGTGGGCTCGCAGGGGATGCGGACCCTGCTACAATTTCACCCTTTGCTCCCCCAGTAGTTCCGCCACTGGGGTTGTTTTAACTGTGGTTCTATGAGTCTCTCGGAAGTAATTCAAACATACCAGCTACGTATAAGCAAAGGTTTATTACATACATAGAATGAAGAAGATATACATTACCGAGTGAGCACAGTATGCAAGCCCCCCTCTCTGCCTGTACGACTGGGAGATCCCTAAACAGTCTGCAGATCGAGGCTCAAACGGTTGACGGAAGGTCCTGCGCCGGCACGCGCAAACACCACAGGCAAATCTCAACTGACCTAATGTTTATATAGGCTTAGCAAACAATGAGCTCATGTAGTATTTTAGTAAGCAGATACAATGATTTGGTTAATAACAGATCTTGCTTCTCATGCGCTCATCAGGATCTGGCCAGACTCCCAACAAGCATATCTGAGGCAGAGATATTATCTTAGCTAACTGGTAGCTGAATAGCATATTGTGCCCCTAGCTACAATAAAGGAAAGTCTGATAAGGGCTGCAGAAATCATAAACATAATACATATGAGAATAATGAACAAGTATTAGGTCATTGAGATGATTACTTCCCATGATTTCTCTTGCACAATGCTTCATTATACAGGATTATAAGGCCAACTTATATACTATAATACAAAGGTTTGTTATACACAATTATACGTTATAAAGCTGTCTTTTTACACTATATTGGGCTCAACATACGACATCGGGTTCAACAGTAGAACAGTTCTTTGTGTTATATTTTTATACAGTTCTTTATCAAAGTATTGCAATGAGCTATTGGGTTTAATTAGAGTATTACCATGAGCCATTATTGAAAAATCTCCTATTAATACAGGGGTTCTCCAGAGATCCCTTTGTGCATTGGTCTAGACTATATCGCCTATGACGCCTAATAGACAAATTTCTGGCGAGAGAATTTCAGGGGAAGCCCGCTGTATATTGTGTAATATATATATATATATTGCATAACAACATTCCAGAACAGGGCTACCTACACAACCATCTCATTGTCAGGTCTAACGGCTCAGGAAGGTAGAAGTAGGGACCAAGGAGGAAGCTGCTGGCAGTCCGATTCACAGTGTCCGAAGGGATAAGAAAGTTTGTAGTTGATTTCAAGGCAAGGGATCAGGGCAGGCAGATAGTAGCAGGGCCAGAGTCAAAGCAGAAGGCCAAAATCCAGGAGAGCGAGTAAAAATAGTAATTTAGAACACTCTTAGCAAGAAGGGCCTATATTCGGGCATCAAATCAGGGTCCCTGGTATCCTTTTATTTTGAATTTTTGTGTTGATATGCAGCAAGATGACATCACACACACCGCAATTTGATGACGTCACGGGACCACCATGACCAGACTTCTAAGGAAATCGTCTTTGGAATTTCTGAATTAAACGTGGAGCATGGACATTGGAGTGTTTTAACCAGGAACATTTCTTGGGACCAAAGCTTTTCCACTTGATGAGATACTCTAAAGCACCCCTGGAGAATCTGGAGTCCAGAATATTCTCAACTTTGTATTCCTGTTGACCATTGACAATAACAGGAAAAGGAGTTGATTGTCCGGAAGAGAAGAGGTTAGAGGTAGCATGCTTAATAAGAGACAAATAAAACACTTTTGGAATGCACATCTCAGGAGCAAGTTGGAGTCGAACAGCCACAGGGTTAACAATTTCAAAAATAGGGTATGGACCAATACATTTAGGGCCCAACTTGGGAGAAGGAATCTTGAGATGAATGTTCTTAGTGGAGAACCACACCTTGTCCCCCACAGAGTATTGAGGAGCTGATTTCCATTTCTTGTTGTCATACCCCTTATGTGCCAAAAAAACTCTTCTCCAAATTTGCTTTAGTGGAGATCCAAATTGCAGACATGTGGGTTACTTGGTCATTGACTACTGGAACATCTTGAGGAAAACCTTGGGGGTGCTGACCAAAGAAAGGATGACCTTCCAGTAAAAGTATGAGAAGCATTGTTATGAGTGAATTCTGCCCAAGGAAGGAGTTATAGTAGGAGTTATATAATTCACACTTACTCTTAAAACTGAAAATTCACACTTACTCAGAGTAAGACAGGAATTTTAAAATAAACACCTGCTTTGAGGACACTGGGAGCAACATCCAAGGGGTTGGTGAGCAACATGTTGCTTGAGAGCCACTGCTTGGAGATCACTGCTCTAGAGCTAACGTGACAGCAAGTAGCTTTTGGTTCCCAATATTGTTGTTTTGCTCAGAAGAGGAACATTTCTTAGAAAAGTAAGCACATGGATGCAGCTTCCCATCAGATATTTGCCTTTGAGAAAAGATGGCTCCAGCTCCAATAGTAGTTAGCAAAGCCAATAAATCTCTGTATGGCCTTGGTGCTAGTAGGGAGAGGCCAATCCTGAATCCTTCCTTGAGAGATGATATAGCCAAGAGAGAGAACCTTGGGATCTTCAAAGACGCACTTTTCCAGCTTAGCGTTAAGAGAATTTTCCCTCTGTTGAGAGAGCACTTCCCGCTCTTTGGAGAAGACAAGAATATCCTTTAAATAGACAACTACAAACTGACTCAGATGATCTCTGAAGATGGAGAAAGGCTTTAGCATTGTGTACCAGAGGAGAGTTATTTTCCCAAAAGAGGGATGCCCATTCCAGCACTTTGCCCTCAAGCCTAGCAATGATGTAACCCACTTTTGCTCACTCTAAAGCATAGCGGGAGGGTTGCAACTCAAATTGGATGAGGCACTGATTTACAAACCATTGATACGTCCGAGTATCCCCATTATAGCAAGGAGGTGGAGAAATGCAGGGTTCATTATTAGATGTAGCAGCCGGAGGAGCAACCATTGCCGAAGAGCTTGTGATGACCGGAGAAGCGGTAGGCATCCAGGATAGAAGGGCCTCCAAGACTTGCCCTATATGGGCCTGCTGAGCTTCATAGGCCTCCATGTGAGTCACCATGCAGTGAAGCATTTTCTCCAGGTTCGCTGAAGCTTCCTCTGAAGGGTCCATGGCCCGAATATGCTGTCAGGCATAACGCCTCAGGAAGGTAGAAGTAGGGACCAAGGAGGAAGCATCTGGCAGAAAAGCCAGATTCATAGTTTCTAAAGGAATAAGAAAGTTTGTAGTCAATTTCCAGGCAAAATTACAGGGCAGACAGATAGTAGCAAAATCAGAGTCAAAGAAGAAGGTCAAAATCCAGTAGAACAAGTTAAAATGGTAATATAGAACATCTAGTAACTCTTAGCAAGAAGGAACTATAGTCAGGCATTGAATCTGGGACCCTGGTGTCCTTTTATTTTTAATTTTTGTGCCAAAACACTGTGCGATGACATCTCTTGCTGCCGCATCACAACACAGTGTGATGACATCACATGCCACCATTTTGCATACGACCCTAGCTCTCTGCAATGTTGTGCTCCTGACAAACATGTGGAAAAAATTATTCACATACTAGGTAGCTGGAGTTATTTGTGTTATCCATATGGATATGGCTGAGAGAGTGACCTATAACTGATGCAGAATCTTAAATTCTATTTAAATTATGATAGTCCTTGGTTATGCTTCCCTACTAGGAATCCAGATCTGAAAACTCGTGTTTTCACTTTTCATATACTTTAGCAAAGGGAGAGTGATTCAAGGCTAGGAGATTGGCATAGAGATTTCCTCTTCTTCTCTTGGTGGGTAGTACTGCCAACATGTGTTGGTTGCTGGGCAAACTGTCCCAGCTTACATGCAGCCTCCACTCTTGATTTTTGTGCCTTGTTACCACATATGGCCTGAGGGCAGCTAGTAATCATGGTTGGCTCCTAATATCGGGGTGTAGGACCAACAGGAAAGTTAAAGTCAGGATATCTAGAGAGGAGTTCAGTAGCACATGTCTGCTCAGGAAGCCATGCAGGCCATGGTCCCCATTTGTTACCTTTAAACCTCTTCATTGTCCATTTTCTTCCCTACTGTGCTTTCCTCTCCTATTTGTTTCCTATTTCAACACTATGTTCTGCTTCTTCCCCTTAACGACTCTGTTTTGCTTGTCTTCTTTCTCTGCACCCACCATCTCACCATTTTTCTTTCCACTATGCTTCATCCTTCATATATTTCTGCTAACATTGAGGACATAAACACACACCCACAGACTGAAACAGATGCAGATAAAAGTCAACTGATATAATATATCTGATATTCTCCAGTTTGGTGCAGAAGTATGATTGGATAAAGTATTTTAGCACTACTGAGCCTGCACCAAACCAGGGAGTATTAAGCTGGCCATAGATGCAAAGATCCGATCGTACAAATCATCGTACGATCGGACTTTCCCATCTCCCGACCCGCCACTAACCATTCAGATCAAAGTCTTACCAGTCAGATTAGTTTTAGAACAGATCAGCAATGTTCTGCCCCTGACAGCAATCGTACGATATCTATGTCCAACCAAAGCTAGTGACAGTCTCCCACTGAAAATCGTACGATCGGCAATACACGCAGAGATATTATTGGCAGCCGACAGAAATTTTCTAACCTGTCCGATCGACCAAACGACCGATCTCCGCCGGACGAAAAATGTCGGGACTCTCCACACACGTTCCGAAAATCGTACGAATCCTCGATTAGTACGATCAGATCTTTGCGTCTATGGCCAGCTGTAGACAACTTTTATCTGAAGCTCATTCAGTCAATTCAGTCAGTGATATACAAATCACACAAGAGAAGCCCAAGAGTGCACAGACTGTGTGAAAACTACTTTCCCTGGTTACTATGGCAGCACTCACACTTTTGGGTATTCCCCGCCCCCACTTTCAATAGGACAGAACTATCAATTAACTAATTAATTAACTATGCTTATATATACCCCTCCTTACCCTCAAACTGGTGTCTTTTTTCTGTCCTCGCTTTCTTGGAGCCCTTTTTAGGGATAAGGATTTTTCTTTTGTGGCTCACGTGGACCCAGTTTTGGGACCTTTACCTGGGAAGTTTTGCCTCTCTTCCTGGTTGGGCTGTGCAGAGCGTTTCCTCCCAGAGGAGATCAGCCAGCCAAATCCCCGTTATTAGGCAGCCCGGGGATTCAGTGTGTATTATTGCCTGTGTCCCAGACCAGGTTATGGGCGGCACTAGCAGGATTCTTTCTGTGAACGTAAGTTTCGGCTTGCGTTCCAACAGACGGAAGTGACGTTTCAGAAGGGAACTAGGTGCGCACAGTTGCGAAGGCGCACTTCCGCATGTGACGTCATTGTGTTGCAACGCGGATGCGGTTGGCACTGTTTGGCGCGGAAAATTTGTTTCTTTGAATCAGATCGTTTCTTTGAAAGTGGATAAAGAATAATCGTGTTGTTTCTGCTATTCAGGTAGTTTAAAGGAGTTTGTTGTGCATGAGAATTGTTTTTTTCTGTGCTGTTGGTTAATCTAGATTTTTGTTTTAGAAATGACTTCTTTACCTCAAGTGCCTAGTAGCCCAGAAAATGCTGCCAGTGATATTAGGAGGTGAGCCACTATTTGGTAAGTGTTTGGGTTTTAAAAGAGTGCTTATGGGTTATTAACATAATTATTATGTTATTTTTCAGTGTGCCTATCCCCAGAAAAGCGATCTCTAAAGAGAAGCATAGAGTCTGTGTGGCTTGCGACAATCCAGCACTTAAACACTCAAAATTGTGTGATCGCTGTACCAGAAGATTGGCGGGAGATGCTGCGGCGGATACGGCAGATGTGATGAAATGGATTAGAGAGGCTGTGACAGAGTGAGTCAAACTGGCCACTAGAAGAGTCAGAGAAGAAGATACTTTTGGGCATTCTTCACAGTTGCCAAATACAAGCTTTTCTTCAGGCTTCCAATCACCAATAGATTCAGATGATGAAGAGCTTATGGAAGATGGGAGTAGTTCAGCTTTTGAGTTTACGCTGGTAGAACCTTTAATAAGAGCAGTGAGAGAACAATTGGAACTTCCAGAAACGTCAGAAAAACAGCCAGTTTCTTCAAATCCCTTTAAATTTTTGAAGAAAGACAAAGCAACTTTTCCTCTTCATGAAGTAATTAAAGAAGTTATAGTGAAAGAATGGAGTAAGACAGATGCAAGAATTCTGATTCCACAGAAAGTACAGAAATTATATCCTTTTGCAGCAGAAGAAGAACTAATTTGGAACAAGCCACCTAAGGTTGATGCAGCTGTGTCGCGAAGAAATTATGGTTACATAATATCGAGACGGCTTTAAAGGAAGGCGTTGATAGAAGAAGTATTATTGATGCACTAGATGAATTGAAGCTATCTACAGATTTTGTCACGGAGGCTTCGGTGGATTTAGTTAGATCCTCTTCTAGAGCTATGGCTTTATCAGTGGCCGCAAGAAGGGCTTTATGGCTGAGATCCTGGAATGCAGACAAAGCGTCAAAGGCGAATTTATGTAATTTGCCTTTTGAAGGGCAAATGCTTTTTGGGTCAAAGCTGGATGAAATTATAAAGTCTGTAACAGGGGGAAAGAGTGTGTTCTTGCCACAGGAAAATAGATCTTTTCGACATTCAGATTTTAGATCAAGTAGATCTTCTTTTCGAGATAAAACTTCCAGTAGAGAACACATTCAATCAAGATCGACAAGAGGAAATGAACAAAGTAGTCATTGGAGAGGAGGGCAATACTCTCTATTTAAGGCGCAGAGAGGTAGAGGAGTCGTTTCCAAACCAGCTAGGAAATTTTGAAGGTTTGACAGCCCAAAACTCAAAAATACCCAGAAGATTAAATCAATTTGCAGAAGTTTGGGCGAAGTCAATAAAAGATCAGTGGGTGTTGCAGGTCATAAATCAAGGATATTATCTAGAATTCGAAAAGACTCCAGTTCACAATCATTTTGTAATGTCGAGGATTCCCAGGCACAGGGAACAGAGGGAGATGATGAACAATTATATACTCCAGCTATTACAAGACGGAGCTATTCGACCAGTCCCACAACAATTTCAGGGAGAAGGAATTTATTCAACTCTATTTATGCTATGCAAAAAGACGGGGGATTTCCGACCAGTACTGGACCTAAGGCCGGTAAATGTATTTTTTCAATTGTGAAGGAAATTCAAGTCGGAGATTGGCTACTATCCTTAGACTTAAAGGATGCGTATTTCCATGTCCCCATAGTAACTTCACATCAGAAATTCCTGAGGTTTGCGATAGACCAAGAAAATCATTATCAATTCACATGCCTCCCGTTTGGATTAGCGACTTCACCTCGAGTTTTTTCAAAGATTCTTCAGTCCCTCATTGCAGAAATCAGAAAACTGGGAATACAAATATTCCATTATTTAGATGATATCCTAATGAAGTCTCGAGATCCCGAAATGTTACTTCGGCAGAGGGCAGAGGGATTATGTCATACAGTTTTTACAGACACATGGCTGGATTCTCAATCTAGAAAAAAGCCAGTTGACACCTACTCAGGATTTGGTATATCTGGGAGCCAGGTTTCTGACAAACCAAGCATTAGTAGTTCTTCCAGAGGAAAAGAAAGAGAAGATCAAGTTAGCTATTTGGAATCTAATAAGAAAATCATCCTGTTCAGCCAGAGATAACAAGCGTTTTGGGTCTTCTGACCTCAACTTTTCCAATGTTGAAATGGGCGAGATGGCATGTCAGACCCCTACAGAAAATGTTTTGAACCAGTGGAATACAAGATTACAGGATTGGAATCAGAAGATACTGGTTCAGACTCAAGTAAAAGAAGAAATGAAGTGGTGGTTAAGCGAAAAGAAGTTAGCACAAGGTCAGGTGCTAAAAGAAATCAAATGGAAAATTCTAACTACAGATTCCAGCCCTTGGGGCTGGGGGGTGCATATAGAGGATACATATCTACAAGATCGATGGTCGGACAGAGAGAAGACACTGCCTGCCAATGTGTTAGAATTGAGAGCAGTGTGGAGAGCGATTCGGAGGTGCAAACACCTATTAAGAGGAACATCGCTGTTAGTGAAAATAGACAACAGGGCAGCTGTTGCTTATATAAAGAGACAAGGAGGAACACACAGCAAGAGTCTCATGGCAGAGCTACATCCCATAATGTGTTGGGCAGAGGAGAATTTGCAAGATATAACAGCTCTATATCTCCCGGGGAAGGAGAATGTGATTGCGGACTTCCTCAGCCGCTCGAGGATAGACAGACACGAGTGGGAACTACACCAACAAGTTTTCTCTCAAATTGTGAAGAGATGGGGCAAACCGATGGTAGATTTAATGGCAAATCCAACCAATCGGAAAGTCGAGAAATTCTTTTCCAGGTATCAATGTCCCCAAGCAGTAGCAACAGATGCTTTCCAACAATCATGGAGCAAGGATCTTCTTTACATATTTCCTCCCATACCGTTAATTCCTCAAGTATTGAGGAAAATCAGGGCGGACAGGGCAAATGTGATAGCCATCATCCCAGACTGGCCAAGGAGATTTTGGTACCCGTTACTGAAGTCGATGTCAGTAGAGAAACCTTTTCAACTGCAGCAGAGAGCAGATCTGTTGATGCAGGGGCCATTGAGGCATCCTTGCCCAAGAAAATTGTGCCTCAAAGCTTAGAGGTTGAAAGGAAGAGGTTGAGTAAAGAGGGATTTTCAGATTTGGTGATAAGTACCATGATGTCAGCCAGAAAATTCTCAACAAATAGAACTTACGATAGAGTCTGGCAAGTGTTCTCACAATGGCTATTATCAAATGGTTATGATGCCGAACAGTTGACGACGGCCCAAATCCTGGATTTCTTACAAGCAGGTTTCGATAAGGGGCTCGGTTTAAGGACACTAAAACTACAGGTGTCAGCAATCTCAGCCTTAACTGGAGTGCAATGGTCCAAGGAAGATAGTATAACAAAATTTATGGCAGGAGTAATGCATTTAAGACCTCCAGTAAGAGTATTGTCGGCCACATGGGATTTGCCTTTAGTTTTACAGGCTCTTACAACGAAACCATTTGAACCAATAGAAGAGATTTCAGAAGTAAATCTTACATTGAAAACTCTTTTTCTTACGGCGATAACCTCTTCAAGGAGGGTGAGTGATTTACAAGCACTATCAGCAGAACTGCCCTTCACACTCATTCAACCACATCAAGTGGTTTTAAGGCCGGTTCCAGAATATCTTCCTAAAGTGGTTTCTACTTTTCATTTGAATCATGAGTCAATTTTACCAAGTTTCTTTTCGGAGCCTGCTTCAAGTCAAGAGGAAATATGGAGTACTCTAGATTTAGTCAGATGTATTTCGACTTATTTGAAGAGATCGAAGGAATGGAGAAAATCTAACAAATTATTTGTAGTTCCAGAAGGGAACAGAAAAGGACAAGCAGCTTCCGTATCTACGTTAAGTAGATGGATAGTTAAATGTATTCACATGGCCTATGAGGCAGTAGGTGATAAAGCTCCAAAAGGGGTGAAGGCACACTCCACGAGGGCATTGAGTTCTTCTTGGGCCTTTCAGGCAGAAATCACGTTGGAGCAAGTATGCAAGTCTGCATCATGGTCTTCAGCTAATACGTTTTTGAAGCATTATCATGTTGATTTATTTTCTCCAAATGATTCTTCATCTGGTAAAAAAGTATTGGAAGCAGTAAAAACTGCAAAATAAAAACCGATACTCTGCCTTGACTGTTGGTATTATGTAATTTCCCACCCTGTCTGACTGCTAAGGTACTGACCCAAAAGTGTGAGTGCTGCCATAGTAACCAGGGAAAACAAAAAATTAATTTCATACTTACCGTAATTTTTGTTTCCTGGTTACTATGGGCAGCACTCACGCTGAACCCTCCCAAAGAAATTCCTAAAGCTCGGACTTAAAAGACACCAGTCTGAGGGTAAGGAGGGGTATATATAAGCATAGTTAATTAATTAGTTAATTGATAGTTCTGTCCTATTGAAAGCGGGGGCGGGGGATACCCAAAAGTGTGAGTGCTGCCCATAGTAACCAGGAAACAAAAATTACGGTAAGTATGAAATGAATTTTTTGTTTTTCTCAGCAGCTTTCTCAGCCTGGGCATTGCTCTGTATGCATCACAGAGCAAAGCTACTATATTGGAGAGGGTTCAGATGGGGCTCCTTATCTGCCCAAAGCAACCACGTCCCTTTAGCAGTGAAGAGCTGTGCCTCTGAAGATGCCCTCATTATCTCCTTATCTTTTTTCTGCTGATCCACAGTACATCCTCTAGGCTGCTGTTGGTTACTTAATTTTTGGAATTGACTCACAATATAATATAGAAAATATAAAAATCACAATACAAGATGGATTAGTAATGACTTCATATTCCACAGCTGTTTGATTTGCACCAGATTCTATAACAGAAATCCCATTTTCAGCTTGATGATTTTTTTCGATAACCATAAGCTTAGCTTTTCCACAGCTTCACAGAGCACTTGTCACAGACACTACAAAACAAAATTGAAAATGGGGAGCTCTTGTGCGTACATTTGCATTATTAGTTTTATATGGTTGCTGAACCGTTAGGCTGGTACAGAAATTTTAGTAAATAAAATATAGAGTTTCATGTAAGTTTTTAGAATTTAGTTTTCTATTGCCTAAGGTGTAAAAAGGTTAATAGTAATGAATAGAAAGCATTTAAAAAATACAAAACAGGTACAGGCAAATACTTTTTAAAAAATACTTTTATTTTTAAATACTAAAACAAGTTTTGTAAAGCAGCAATCAAAATTAAACTGATAAGAAATAACTACGATGCCTTTCTGTTTAAAAAAAGCAGGAAACTATAAGGATTAAAAGAAGATACAGGAATCATAGCAAGGTTGCCACCTTTTTTTCTCTGGGGTATTCGGGTCAGCCTTGTGAAACCCGACCAATAATTTAGCCAGTAACCACCTCTGATGTCAAAACCATAGTAGGATGGCACAAAGATTATTTCATGTATAAATACCCCCAGAACTCATAGTAGGTTGGCACAGAGATTATGTCATGTATAAATACCCCCAGAACTCATAGTAGGATGGCACATAGATTATTTAATGTATAAATATCCCCAAAATTTATAGTAGGTTTGCACAGAGATTATTTCATGTATACATACTCCCAGAGCTCATAGTAGGTTGGCATAAAGATTATTTCATGTATAAATACCCCCAGAAGTCATAGTAGGTTGACACAGAGATTATTTCATGTATACATACCCCCAAAATTTATAGAAGATTGGCACAGAGATTATTTCATGTATAAATACCCCCAAAATTTATAGTAGGTTGGCACAGAGATTATTTAATTTATAAATACCCCCAGAACTCATAGTAGGTTGGCACAGAGATTATTTCATGTATAAATACCCCCAGAACTCACAGTAGGATGGCACAGAGATTATTTCATGTATAAATACCCCCAGAACTCATAGTAGGTTGGCACAGAGATTATTTCATGTATACATACCCCAGAACTCATAGTAGGATGGCACAGAGATTATTTCATGTATAAATACCCCCAGAACTCATAGTAGGTTGGCACAGAGATTATTTCATGTATAAATACCCCCAGAACTCATAGTAGGTTGGCACAGAGATTATTTCATGTATAAATACACCCAGAACTCATAGTAGTTTTTATATTAGGTTGGCACAGAGATTATTTAATGTATAAATGCCCCCAACATTTATAGTAGGTTGGCACAGAGATTATTTCATGTATAAATACCCCCAACATTTATAGTCGGTTGGCACAGAGATTATTTCATGTATAAAAACCCTCAGAACTCATAATAGGTTGGCACAGAGATTATTTCATGTATAAATACCCCCAGAACTCATAGTAGGTTGGCACAGAGATTATTTCATATATAAATACCCCCAGAACTCATAGTAGGATGGCACAGAGATTATTTAATGTAAAAATACCCCCAGAACTCATAGTAGGTTGGCACAGAGATTATTTCATGTATAAATACCACCATAACTCATAGTAGGATGACACAGAGATTATTTCATGTATAAATACCCCCTGAACTCATAGAAGGATGGCAAAGAGATTATTTCATGTATAAATACCCCCAAAATTCATAGTAGGTTGGCACAGAGATTATTTCATGTATAAATACCCCCAGAACTCATAGTAGGTTGGCACAGAGATTATTTCATGTCTACATACCCCCACAATTTATAGTAGGTTAGCACAGAGATTATTTCATGTATAAATACCCTGAGAACTCATAGTAGGCTGGCACAGAGATTATTTCATGTAGAAATACCCCAGAACTCATAGTAGGATGGCACAGAGATTATTTCATGTATAATTACCCCCAGAACTCATAGTAGGTTGGCACAGAGATTATTTCATGTATAAATCCCCCCAGAACTCCTAGTAGGATGGCACAGAGATTATTTCATATATAAATACCCCCAGAACTCATAGTAGGATGGCACAGAGATTATTTCATGTATAAATACCTCCAGAACTCATAGTAGGCTGGCACAGTGATTATTTCATGTATAAATATCCCAGAACTCATAGTAGGCTGGCACAGAGATTATTTCATTTATAAATACCCCCAAAATTTATAGTAGGTTGGCACAGAGATTATTTTATGTATACATACCCCCAAAATTTATAGTAGGTTGGCACATGGATTATTTCATGTATAAATTACCCCCAAAATTTATAGTAGGTTGGCACAGAGATTATTTCATCTATAAATACCCCCAGAACTCATAGTAGGTTGGCACAGAGATCATTTCATGTATAAATACCCCCAGAACTCATAGTAGGATGGCACAGAGATTATTTCATGTATAAATACCCCCAGAACTCATAGTAGATTGGCTCAGAGATTATTTCATGTATAAATACCCTGAAATTTATAGTAGGTTGGCACAGAGAATATTTCATGAATAAATACCCCCAAAATGTATAGTAGGTTGGCACAGATATTATTTCATGTATAAATACCCCCACAATTTATAGTAGGTTGGCACAGAGATTATTTCATGTATATGTAACGCTTTCTTGGCCTATTCTGCCAATTAGGAGTCAAGGGTGACCAGCTAGGTAGTGAGCATGGGTTACATTGCGAATCCTCACCCAGGGCAGAGCCTTCACCAAATGGAAGCTTCCCCTTTAAACTGTAGTTGAACTACAACTCACAGGCATATAAGTGCAAATATAGAATAATGGACGCCAGGAGGTTCTTAAAAGGTAAAACAGGAGCACAGATTTATTATGCCAGAGGCAAATGACCACAGGTTTACTTACAAATATACGAAGAACACAGCAGGTGGAATCACTTTGGACAGTACAAGGTTCACAGTCAAACAGGTGCGACTCCCAAAGGATATTGCAGATAGGTGTACATCAATTCCCAGTTTAACCGACGTTGCACAGTGAGGGGATCAGGATCAATCAGGTAGGGTACAGGTAGTCCTTTGCTAACCTAGATGCCTATCAACTGAGTTCCCTGCTCTAAAGGCAAACAGGCCTTGTGGGAAGCTACTTCCTCCTACAATCCTCATTGGAGCGACAACTGCTCTTTCTGCTACACCTCTCTATCTTTACTCTCCTAGAGAGTCTATAACAAGATCTTACTATCTTAGCTGGTCCTTGTTCACGGGGTTACCTGGTCCCCGACTTAGCACCAAAGGTGTCAGGTCCCTCTGGGGTAAATGCTTACTGGGGCCTATGGTGATTCCAGGCTCAATGGGGATTCACCTAGCAGCAGCACCAGGAGCCAAAGAGGAAGAGGTCCCTACATATAAATACCCCCAGAACTCATAGTAGGTTGACTCAGAGATTGTTTCATGTATAAATACCCCCAAAATTTATAGTAGGTTGGCACAGAGATTATTTCACGTATTAATACCCGCAGAACTCCTAGTAGGTTGGCACAGATATTATTTCATGTATAAATACCCCCAGAACTCATAGTAGGATGGCACAGAGATTATTTCATGTATAAATACCTCCAGAACTCATAGTAGGCTGGCACAGTGATTATTTCATGTATAAATATCCCAGAACTCATAGTAGGCTGGCACAGA